>NC_057743.1:6576043-6620588 GCF_004010195.1 Chiloscyllium plagiosum | reverse complement strand
GCTCTCTGCCTTTATTCCTGATGAAGGGCTTTTGCCCGAAACGTCGATTTTGCCTGTCTTCGGATGCTGCCTGAATTGCTGTGCTCTTCCAGCACCACTGATCCAGAATCTGGTTTCCAGCATCTGCAGTCATTGTTTTTACCCCATCAACAACAGTGTGTCAGCCAATGAGTTGGAGGGGAGGAGAGTACAATTCATGACTGACAGTCTATCTGACAGGGATTAGTCTCTTGAAAAATCAGGTCTATTTGAAAAAGGGTTGGAACAATTCAGGACTGAAACTTCAATAAATACCCTAATCATGGTTTGATTATTTCTCCAGCATAATGCAGTGAGGGGAGGATAGTTCCATACCTATTATCCACCAATACTCAATCCCCAAACTTACAGCAGTATGGGAAATGTCACTAGAATAGAAATGTTAACTCTGCTTTCTCTCCACAGGTGCTGCCAGACCTGCTGAGCTTTTTCCAGCAATTTCTGCTTTTGTTTCTGATTTCCAGTGTCTCTTTTTTTGTTGAACATGTCTAGTTATTTTTGTACTGGTGAGCAAGAGTGTTGTCACTATATGCAGTCCATATGATTCATCTAACTAAAAGGCTTTTAATAGGTAACTGATTTAATGAATTAATAAATTAGAAAACTTTCCATCCCATCAAAGAAAGGCCTAAAGGCTAATGGTCTAAAGGCCTTTGTCTTGCGGTCTTTTTGCAGTTGATACCAATCTACACACCCTCACTACCAATGTCCCTTCAATGTGAACCAATCCTGGCATTGGACTTGAACCTGGAACTCGTAATCTGGAGACAGAGTCAGATCATTGCATCAATCAGTGATAGAAAAGGCTTATACCACACACTACTTCAGTATTGCTGTCTGATATTAACTACTTGCCTCATGGATTAGTCTTCATTCGATATCGCCTTTGTGAAAGGATGGTGCAGAAGCTAACTGGATGCTGGGTTAAGATGCTCCTGTTTGAGGGGCTAATTCCATTTTGCAGTTTATGTGCAATGTTTTGATGATCATGAAGTGAATGTGCCTGAAGATGCTCAAACAGAAAGCTGCAAGTTTAGCGCTTAGACATTTGCTCAACGATGCATTGGAAATGTGCAGTAAGCTAGAAGCAGCAAACACCACTGTACATTTCAGTATTTCTCAGGAACTGTTAGAGAGGGTGAAGGACATGGTGAAGGAGGTCTGGAGGAAGAGCAGTATCCTGTGTGTGGGAGCTGGTGAAGGGGTCTCCCTCAAAGCACTATTCCCTGCGCCCATCCCATCCTCACCTTCTCTCTCCTGCAATAGGGCACGCTGCTTCTCCTGGTCTCCTGTTATCCTCTCCTTCCTCCTATAGACCAAGTTGAGCCCTGGTAAGGTGTTACTGAGATGTTCCTGAACATGGGTTCCTGCCCACTCCCAGCCACTCTATTTATTTAGAGGATGGGCAGCATTGAAGCATAAAGCCTTACAGCACGGAAACAGACCCTTCAGTCCAACTTGGTCATGCCGACCAGATAAACTGATTTAGTTCCATTTCCCAACATTTGGCCTATATCCCTCTAAACTCTTCATATTCATGTACATAACCAAGCATGTTTTCTCAGAAACGTTGAGTGCTTCCATTGAAACTGATCCAACTGGGTTGATTTCACACAATTTTTAGTTGATTTTTTTCCCCCAGGAGGATCCCATCATATGTTTGAACCATCGCTTCTTCAGGTGGTACTGAGTTGGAAACTTGTTAAAGGTGGTGGGCTGTTCCCAAGAGCTGCCCTCCCAATTGAAGGACTGTCAGCTCAGCAGCGCCACCAGGAGGTGGGAGAGTCAGTGCCAGCAAACGACCTCGCTGTTTGCATTTGGAAATACTGACCGAGGAACCTCGATTATCTAAAGGACACGGGTGGGGAGTATTGTGTTCCGTTAATCGAATGCCAGATAATCAAATGTCGGATAATATAGTTTAGCCAAGCATGGGGACCTTGCCGGATAATCCTAAATTCGGATAATCGAATGTCGGATAATCGAGGTTCCTCTGTATTTGGACTTATACCTCCAAAGGGGAGATAAACAGTGTATTAGACTGGACTTCAATGGTCAGAGGTGGAACAATGAAGAACGGTCCCCCCAGAGATCACATGATGGGAATTCACTTGTTGGCAACAATTTTAAAATTGCTTAATATCCTTCAATGTCTATTTAGATTTTCAGACAGCAAAATAAATGATTAAGAAAGGCTTGAATTGGGTACGTACAGTTAGTGAGGGTCAATGAATGCTGGCCTAAGCAAGCAAACTCGCATCCTAATAATGATTTTCCTTTTAAATGTAAAGCTGAAATAGAGCCATTTGTTTAAAAAATGTCCAAAATATATGGAATTTTTAAAATCATAATGGAAAAAACTGTCAATTCACAAATTAATTTCTCAGATCAGTGTGCATGTTCAGTACATTCAGCAGTAATTATGAAGTTAGCATGCTTTTAGTAATCTGTTTAACAAGGTATAACTTTTTCAAGAGTTTCTACAGTGTAGTTAGTAACACGTAAATGGAGGTTCTAGACAATTCAATTGATTTCCACATTAGTCTGCAAATGCACAGACTCAGGAAGTTGTTGTCCATTTCTATGGAATGATATTGGTGAATGTTGGTAGGTCAGTGTCACTACCTCTGCAAAACAATTGTAATGACATGGGGTAAACCCTCCTGCTTAATTTAAAGCAGCAACTCAGAAAAGATTTATCCCTTGCAGTAATCTGAAAATTCGAGAGGCCAAGAACTACTTAAAGTAAAAATTACCAACTTTATTTCTTAAAATATAATAAGAAATTAACTAACAATTATTTACAACTCCTTCCTCTAAACTATCATTTACTTTCCCTTCTATAATACCTAGTCCAATAAACCCCCCCCCCCCCATTAAGATTTACCATAAATTCAAATTTCAACACCAGCCAGCTGTTGAATCTTCTCTTTGTATCTTCCTCAGTAGATTTGCTCTCCAGGTTGGTATCGATGTTTTTACCTCTGTGCAAACTCCTTCTCTCGACAGGTACCTCTCAGAGACTTCTTACTAGCAGCCTTCTCTTGGTAGTTCTCCCTCAACAGTTCACGTTTTCCCGGTTTTATACACCCAGAGCATCGGATTGTGTCATTGGTTTTTAAGATTGTCGATACACTCAATTCAAACTTGATTGGAATTTAGGGTTTTTTTGATATATAATTTAAACTGATTGGCCTAATTCGAATTTGATTTTGTCTCCAGGCAACCAGCTACACCAACTGCTGGACCAAAAGGTTACATTGTATCTTGTTCAGAACACTTGGGTGCAGCCAGGTAGTCCTGCTTGCTTTTAGCTCTCTTAAAGGTACAGTACACTTTAACACCTTCATAACACAATCTAAGTTGTTAAAATTCATAATTAATGAGTTTTTATCGCCAACAAAGCAAACCCGAAGCTAAGGTTAAAGCCTTAATTACCTCTCCTTCACACTCCCAGTAGGAAACTGTTCCAGGGTCAAAGTCCTCAAACACACTTTTTAACAACACCATGGGTCTAACTCTATAACATGGACCGTAGCAGTTCTCCAGACCTCATCACCATTCTCCAGGGTAATTTGGGATGGTGCTCACATTTCACAGATGAATAGAACATAAACTGTTCGATCTCCTGTCCGCTGGTCACTCTGCATTTAGCAGATGATCGCTATCCTGGGACTTCAATTAGTGACTCCCAACCAGGGGAATTAGTGATGGGGAAAGAGAAGAAATGGCTATCATTCGCAATCTAATCAAAACTGGACTGGATCTATTAAACTACAACCAAGATGTAACCTTTAGAATTCATATTAAACCAACTCTGATTCAGAGACATGATCCAATGCGGCCTTTGCTTGGTGCAGGTTAGATTTAACAATAGGAAGATCGTACAAAGGTGTACAGGCGAGAGGTGTCAGAACCAGACGTGGATTATGTCAGTGTCAGAGGGTTGATAGTAAAACTAGTTTGTCACTTCCCAGACAATCTCAGAGATATTTACTGCCTTTTTCTATTACCTTTCGGACAGTCAGTGCTGAGAGTGGGAAGGGAATATTAGCTGTTTCCTTATCATTTCCAAAGGAAATGAGTGGAAATACTGTTGCAGTAAAATCAATCGCAGCTCTGCTTTGCGATGAGTAGGAAAAGGTCGATGAAATCCTGCCATCAAATGGGAAATAAGTCCACAAATTAATCTCCATCAGGTACTAACTGAACTAGCATAGAGACAGAACTAAACACCATCCTTTTAAATTAGAGGCAGCAATTCTGACCCAGAAGCTCTCTTTGGATGTGAATCTTGTGGCGTCTGTGGATGCTACAACCCTCCTGTTCCCTGGTTTGGGTCTAAGTGTCAAGGTGGTTCCTGATGGTAGAGGAACAGACTCTTAACAAGTAGAGGTATTTACCTTAATTAGGTATAAGGTTTGGAACTTAATATTGATTTGATTTAGTAATGTCCCATGTACCTAAGTACAGTGAAAGGTTTTGTTTTGCGTGCAGTACAGACAGATCACACCATAAAGATTGCATTAGAGCAATAGAACTGAATGAGGAATACAATGTTACAGCTGCAGAGAAGCTGCTCAAAGAGCAAGATCTATGTTAAATTTGAAATTAGACATAATTTGGTGTAAGGTGCAGCCTAATTTGGTAAAAATCTTAGTTAGACATTGTTACAACCAGTATAAGGTCTCGTTGACATGTCTGCTCCCTTTAATATTCAGATCTCCTCCCAAGATTGTGAGACACAATTAGATTGGGTGAAACTTAGCATACTCTTCAACATTAACCCTTTTAAGAATCATTATCTTATGCAACATTTCAGCCAAGCTCTCTCGTTCCCGTAGCTGACATTTATACATTGATTTATATAATTACAGTTACCATGAACCTATTTCCTCTAAGTCACTGACTTCTTAAATTCAGGTTAATGATAAGCTCAGAGTCAAGTCACTTTACAATATTACACGCAGTTCTGCTAAGACATCAGTGGGAGGAAAGTGGTCACCTACTCTCCGAACCAGGAGGGGAATCAATGTCTAATCATTTTCTTTGTTCTTTGGGACATGATTTTGTACATTCAGTCTTTAGTGTGTATGTAGATGCAGTGTCACACCAGGGAAGGATGGCAAATTTCCATCCTGAAAGATATTGGAGAACCAAATGGGTTTTACAATAATCCATGAATGGTATGATCATTTGTAATGGTTACTAAAACATAGCTTTCCCCCAGTCTCAGCCGAATTCCCTTTATAGATATGTTTCAGTCAGCCTATTCACATGTGTAAGAACACATCTCTGGAACAAAGAAGACGAGAACACAGGCCTTCTGCCTCAGAGGCAGGGACATTACCACTACACCAGAAGAGTTCCTGCACTCATTTTACATACATAGGTAATAAATTAATCAGTTAACAACAAGTGCTTCTTCTCCATCTATATGCAACTACTCGGTGTATTAACATACCTGATTGTGATCCAACAACAATGAAGGGAGAGTGACACATTTCCAAGACAGGACGGTAAATGGCTTGGAGGATAACTTGCAGGGGTGGTGTTCCCATTTATCTGCTGTCCCTCTCGATGGAAATAGTCATGGATTTGGAAGGTGCTGTCTAAGGATCTTTTGCAAATTTCTGCTGTGTGCCTTGAAGACAGTACACACTGCTTAAACTGAGCATTGCTGTGAGGGGAATGGATGCTTGTAGATGTGATGCCAGTCAAGTGGGCTGCTTTGTCCTGGGTGGTCTGCAGCTTCTTGCGTGTTATTGGAGCTGCAACCACTTAAGCAGGTAGGAGAGTATTCCATCAAACTCCAGACTTGTGCCTTGTAGATGGTGGCCAGGATCTGGGGAGTCAGGAAATGAATTACTCGTTGCAGAATCCCGAGACTCTGACCTGCCCTTGTAACCATTGTGCTTGCACAGCTGGCCCAGTTGGGTTTCTAGATTAGGGTGGTGCTGGAAAAGCACAGCAGGTCAGGCAGCATCTGAGGAGCAGCAAAATCAATGTTTCAGGTAAAAGCCCTTCATCAGGAATGAAGGCAAGAAGCCTCCAGGGTGGTGTTCTTCCTCCAGGCGTCGGGTGGTGAGGGAATGGTGGTTGAGGAGGCCCAGGACCTGCATGTCCTCGGCAGAGTGGGAAGGGAGTTGAAATGGTGGGCCATGGGGCCCGACCCCTTTGTATGAATTATCAAAGTAGATGTGGCTGGAAGATATTGAAATGTGCCTTGCTATCTGGGGATCCTTAGTCAAATAACATTTAATCAATCTTTAATACAATATTGCTTATTTGATAATTAGACACTAGGAAGTTTGAAAAGACTAGCAGGTTCTCCAGCACAATCTTGATCCTCTTGCTTAGATTTTGGCTGATTGCAGTGAGAGAGAGTTGGGGAAGAAAGCCTTGCTAATGAATTAGTTTATCTGAGGAGCAGTGAGTAATAGAGCAGATTCCCGTATTTGCCAAGTGGATTGACTGACCTCCAACCATAATTGTAGATAAATTGACAGAGGCACACATGACGACCTGTCAGTTAGTTTGCTTCTTCGGCAATTATCATAACTTCACCCTGAATATACCTGATGGAGGGGAAGCTAATGCAGAAACTCTCTACAGCGATGATAGGACTGGCAACAGTGTTCACAGAATCATAAACAATCGTTCAGTTCTCCCTGTCAGTTCCCTCCTGCAAGTCTGGACTCTCACCTCTCCATAAGCCTGGCATAGCTGTGTGGGGAAAGGATCATTATGTGCCATTGTGGAATTGTTGGTTTGTTAATGGGCTGGCCCAGCAGTTGTTGCCTGTCCATCACTGCCCAGAGGGTTGTTGGTCCGGATTTCCTTTCACTGAACTAGATGTGTTTTTAATTACAATTGACAATGTTTACATGGTCACCATTAGGATTACAAATCTTGTTTTTAATTGAATTCCAATCTTGCTGAACTTGATATTCTCGGTATATCTTGCATTTGTATTGATCAAGGAGAAGGGCATGGATGATGATGAGTATAGAGGCAGATTTGGTTTTCTTTTAGGACAAAGAATAGAAGGAGCTTTGTTCTTTATCTAAGCCCATGCTACCACATCCTTGGAGTGTTTGATGGGGAGAGTGTCGAGGGAGCTTTAAGTCCCGTTTAAAAAAGTAGAGGGGGCTTTACTTTGTATCTAACCCAGTGCTGTCCCTGTCCTTGGAGAATTGGATGGACACAGTGGACAATGAGCTTTATTCTGTATCTATTCCTATCTTTACCTCTCCTGGGAGTTTTGATGAGAACATTCTCAAGGAAGCTTTAGTTTCTGTTTACTTTTAGTTTAAAATAGTAGGGGAAGATTTAATCCATTTCTAACCCTGTGCTGTATCTGTCCTCGGAGTGTTTGATGTGTAAAGTATTGAGGGAACTTTACTTTCTGTTGAGAAGTGTAGAGGCAGCTTTACTTACAGTTTAAAAGAATAGAGAAGGGTTTGTTGATACGCTATGGCTCCTGATATTAAGAAGGAGGAGGTGTTGAGTGTCTTGAAAACATTAAGGTAAATAGGTCCCTAGAGCTTGAGGGGATCTATCCCAGGATACCGCGGGAGACAAAGGAGGAGATTGTGGAGCCTTGATAGAGATCTTTGTATCCCCTTTATCCACAGCTGAGGTCCCAGAAGACTGGAGAATAGTCAAGGTTGTTGCTTTGTTCAAGCAGACAACTGACCTGTTCAAGACCATAAGAAAATGCAAAGAGTTGTGACTGCAGTCCAGTATAATGTACAAGTCTACCTTCCATCCACTGACTTCACCTACACTTCTCCCTATCTTGGGAAGGCAGCCAACCTCATTCAAGCCCCTTTCTGCGGGTTCCGGGTCGGTTGTCCCAGAGGTGGTCGAAAAGTGTGTCAGGGTGGACTGAGAACTGGAAGGGGCATGGGGTGGACCGAGAGCCGGAATGTGCGTAGGGATGGGCTGCTTTAGAGTGGCCAGAAGGTGGGAGGGACGGGGGGCTTTGCTGGGTTTTCTGGGGGACTGTATTGTATGCACGGTTTTTAATGTAATTGAACTGTCTTATATGTACAAATATCATTGTGACTGTTTGTAATGAAGGAAACTGGGATTTGAGGCTTGTCCTAATTTCCCTGAAAACTGGTTGAATGTTAGGGTTTGGGGCCTGACTTTGCTGCCCTGCTCCCTTGTAAAATTGCTGTCTCTCTGTAAACAGCTGTGAATTTTAATTGTTTTGTAAACTGTATTGTTTAATAAAATATAAAATAAAATAAACAGGAAAAAAAAATCAAAGCCCCTTTCCACTCCAGTCAGGAAGAAGATACAAAAGCTTAAACACACAGACCAGCAAGTTCAAGAGCAGTTTCTTTCCTGATGTTCTCAGACTTCTGAACGAACTCTCCAATTTTAAGTTTAATGTTGATCTTGCTCTCTGTGCACCTTCTCTGCAGCTGTAACATTGTATTCCTAACTCTGTTCTATCACCCTCATGCACTTTGCATGGTATGATCTGCCTGTACTGCACACAAAACAAACCTTTTCATTAAGTACATGAGATAATAATAAACCAAACCAAATCAAGGATAATCCAGCAAATTTTAGGTCACTGAGCCTTACATCAGTGGTAGGAAAATTAGTGGAGAAGTCTTAGGGACAGTATTTACTTGCACTGCTTTAACAGTGGTCCAAATGGTATTAACTTCATCAGGTTCCTTCAGGCATCGATCTCATGCAGACACTATTGTTCTCAATGTTAGCTTGCTGCAATTATTACAGCAGCAGCTAGTGCAGCAGCAATGCCATTGGAGTAGGAGAACAGCTGGAGGACCATCGAGGTTTCAAATCCTACCGTGCTGTCTGGTGGAATCCAGCTCAGCCCATGACAACTATCGTCCATCTGGCTCACTAATGTCCTTTAGGGAAGGAAACTGCCACCCTTCCCTGGTCTAAGCAGGAGGCTGGAAGAACACAGCAAGCCAGGCAGCATCAGGACTGGGGATGGGTGTAGGTGGAGCTGCATATAAAAGGGGTGGCAGGGGCAGGGGGGGTGAAGCGGGGTTAGATGAAGACAGGTGGAGGGTACAACCTGGTCAGTCAATGGGAGGAATGAATCCGGTTGGTGGCAGGGAGCAGTGGAAGGGAGGAGGTGGGGCTGGGAAGGGAGTCAGGGGATGGGAAAGGAGACTATTTGAAATTGGAGGCTACAGTGTTGAGTCCTCTGGGCTGTTCCTCCAATAGAGCTGTAATTTGTTTTGGCAAAGGAGGATGGCGAGGATGGTCATGTCAGAAAGGGAACGGTTAGGAAATTGAAATGGGCGGTGACTGGGAGATCTGGTTGGCCTCTGTGAGCCCAGCTGAGATGCTCGGTGAATTGTTCCCTATGTTTACGTTTGGTCCTCCCAATGTAGAGAAGACCACATCAGGAGCAGAGGATACAGTAAATGAGGTTGGAGGAGAGGCAGGGGAACCTCTGTCTCAGCTGGAAGGACTGTTTGGAGCCCTGGATAGAAGTGAGGGAGGCTGGTGTACCAGCAGGCTTTGCATTTTTTCTGGTTGCAGGGGAAAGTCCCTGGGGGTTCGGTAGCAGGGGTGACATGAACCAAGGACTCTCAGACGGAATGGTCCTTGCGGAAGGCAAAGAGGGATAGGGAGGGGAAGATGTCCTTGGTGGTGGAGTCTATTTGGAGTTGGCGGAAGTGTTTGAGAATAATGTATTGGGTGCGGAGATTGGTGGGGTGGTAGATGAGGACAAGAGGGACCCTGTCTTTATTGCATAGGGAGGGGGGGATTTTAGAGCAGTAGAGTGGGGAATGGAAGCAGTGTGGCAGAGGGCTGTCTGGATGACGGAGGAAGGAAAAGCACATTGATCAAAATAGGTGGACATCTGGGATGCTCACAAGTGATATGTCTCCTTGTCCAAGCAGATGTGGTGGAGAGAATGAGATGGAGTTCCTGCAGGATACTGGGCAGGAGGAGGTGTAGTCCAGGTAGTTATGGGAGTCTGTGGGTTTGTAGTAAACGTCCGTCTGGAAACTGGTGGAAATGGTGAGGTCAATAAAGGGAAGGGAGGTGTCCGAGATGGACAGAGTGAAGTTGAGGGCAGGGTGGACCTTGAGGGTGAAGTTGATGAACTGCTCCAGTTCAGCCTGGTTGCAGAACGCTGCATTGATGCAGTCACTGATGTAACAGCGGAAGAGTTGGGGCGCAGTGTCTGTGTAAATACGGAGGAGGGACTGTTTGACCTAGTCTGACCTTCATGTGAATTCAAGCCCACTGCAATATGGTTGATTCTTAACTGTGCTTAAGTGTAATTGGGGATATGCAATGCACATAAATGAATTTATAAAAATCAAAAGTTGCCAGACAGGAGATAGTGAAGAGGAGATTTATTGGTACAAGGTGTGAAGAGACCTTTACAGCTGCATTTCTTCTCTTTTATAGCAGGAAGATACAGTTGCATATTTAAGAGCTGTTAGCGAGAGGTTTTAATACAATGACAATGAGGAACCTGTTTCCATGGATGTGGAGACAGAGATTTCAGGCAAATGGAAAAAGAACCAAGGGAAATAAGCAGAATCTTTTCATCACGAGATGATTTGGTCTACCATGGAACACATTTTCTAAAGGCTGGCAGTTGCAGATCTAATAGTGACCTTCAAAAAATAATTGGGGTTATACTGTTATGAAGATGTGGGTGTACTGCACCTTTAAGAGAGTTAAAAGCAACAGAACTACCTGATAGCAGCAAGTGTTCTGAAAAAAAAATGTTATCTCTGGTCCAGCTGGTTGCCTGGAGACAAAAATAGATACAAATTAGGCCAATCAGTTTAAATTATACCCCCAAAAAAACAAATTCCAATTAGTTTGAATTTAGTATATTGACAATCTTAAAAACCAATGACGCAATCCGATGCTTTGGGGCGGGGGGGGGGTTTAAGAGCAGGGATAATTGAACAGTTGGGAGGAGAACTGCCAAGCCACCAGCATGTGGAGACTGCCCAAAACATAGCTCTCTTAAAGGCACCTCGATTGATCAGTAACCAGTGAAGCAGGATCCCGAAGAAGAAAAGAAGACAGGAATATAGAGAAGAACCGAAAGCTGCCTGGTTTTGAGATAAGAGGTTTTGTTTGTAAATCTTAATTAGGATTTTTATCGGACTCGTATTATAGAGGGGAAGGTAAAAGAGAGGTGAAGGAAATGAGTTATAAATAGTTGTTAGTTAATTATTCTCTGTTATACTTTAAGAAATACAGTTGTTAATATTTTACTTTAAATAGTTTTTGGCTTCTCGAATTTTCACAGATTACTGTACAGGATCAATCTTTTCTGTGCTGCTGCTTTAAATTAAGCAGGAGGGTTTACCCCATGTTGTAACAATTCCCATAAAGGCAAAAATTGTGGGAGAGTCAGCTGAATCAGAAAGTTCTTTCAAACTGCCAGCACAGGAAGGATGGGCCAAGTGGCCTTGTTCCGTGTGGTGAGATTCTTTTATTTGACATGGTCAAAGTTCAAATTGGTCTGGAGGCTGATATAATGGACTGTTACTTTATGGCTGCAGCTGATACACATGTATTGGCAGCTGACAGCATAGGAACCACAATACGTTCAGCTGAAAGGCAACGTTAACAGTCTGGCATTATATCCTTTAGTTGTCACTGGATGTCAAGAGTGCACTGATCCAGTTTGCCAATTATATTTCATGGCATCCACCCCCTGGCAGCAGAATGAGTCTCTAATATGTGCCACTTCCTTGGGAAATGTGCAGCTGATATCTATTAGGTGCTAAACCAGATTAACTTCAAATTCATTCTTTGAACATGAGAAAATAGGACAAAATGCAAATGAATCCTTTGTGTAAGATTGACTGAAATTCTGCAATGGTAATTTGGCAGTGGGGAGGCAGAGGCCTAGTCATATTATTGGTGGACTGTTAATCTGGAGTCCTGGGTTCAAATCCCACCAGGGGCAGGTTGTGGAATGTGAATTCAATGAAAAATCTGGAATTAAGAGTCTAATGATGACCATGAAACAATTGCTGATTGTTATAAAAATCCTTCTGTTTCACTAATGCCATTTAGGGTAGGAAACTGTTGTCCTTACCTGGCCTGGCCTACATGTGACTCCAGTCCACAGCAATGTGGTTGACTCTTGGGGATGGACGATAAATAATGGCCCAGCCAGAGATTCCTTCATCCTATGAATTAATAAAAAAAACAGACAGGTTAAAAGGCACTCCCAGACATGACCTCAGTACCATGAAAACTTTGAGATATTCCAGTTCCATTTTAATGTCATCAGATTGGTTCTGATGAGAGAATTCTGAGGAAGGGTCACCTGACCTGAAACGTTATCTTTGATTTCTCTTCACAATTGCTGCCAGACCTGTTGAGCTTTTCCAGCAACTTCTGATTTACAGCATCTGAGTTCTTTCGGTGATTTTCACTGGGCTGTTGATAAAGGCAAAAAAGGGCTTTATTTCTGATATCTGTCATAAGATGATTTCAAGTAGCTATTGTGTAATGTACAGCATAACAAAGTTTTTTTTAATTTAGTGCAATAAACTTTTATGTTCTTTTGTTAAAGGCAGCATCTTGACAATATGCTCAGTGGCTGATTGCCATGGTAAACTAATAGCAAGAATAAAACTTACGGTCTATCAAGCCAGGGCTCACACTTTGTCCTCATTTTACCAACAGATAACAACAAATTAAATGGACGTGGTGCAGTCATAGAGTCCAAAGTCCCGGGCAGGATGCCTGGGTTCAAAGTCCACCCGCTCCAGAAGCGCACAATAACATTGCTGAGTGGTTGATTAAAAAAAAGGTTAAATAAAAAAATTGGTAGCCCCTTTTGTGGCACAGTGGTAGTGTCCCTACCCCTGAAGCAGGAAGGCCAGGTTCAAAACCTACCTGCTCTCGAGGTGTGAAATAACATCTCTGAGCAGTTTGATGAGAAAAATAGATTAAATTGAAAAAAAAATTAAATGGGCTCAGACAAAAGTGAATACACTACAGGAAGAGCTGGACACCAAAGATGAAGTATAGAGCAGACATTTAAAAACTGTGAGTAAAGCTGCATGGATATAAAATATACTGTAACGGCAGATGATAATGCTGAGATGAAGGATTTCTACAAAATAATGGAGCACAAACATACTCCCTGAAAAGCAACACTCGCCCACATTCTCTGCAGCTTCAAGCAAGGGTTTGAAATCTTCAGACAAATCCGATCTAAGATATCCTAACTCTTGCAAATACTGCAGGCACTTTGAGAATGGGAAATAGGAACCGTTTCTGGGTTCTGAACTCAACCCCAGGGGAAATGGTAACTTGAAGGAGTTTTAATCCAAGATGATGCTTTAATTGGAACGAAGATTGGTTCCCTGTTCAGTTAAGGGCTCTCAACGTTAGATTACTGATGAAACAAAACATGGAACTTTATGAAACTGCAAAAGACTTAACATATCAGCAGTGATTTATTTTCCAATTGGTCTTGTTTGGTTCTGAGTACTTCCAGCTTTGATTTAAATTCCATTTTGAGCCATGGCGTAGTTAGTGTTGTCTGTATTATTTAACTTTGCCGTTTGTTAAAATTCTATCTATCCGTCGGTTTAGACATCCACCAGAAAGACAAATGTTTTCTGTACAATAGAGGAGATAATAAAGAATCTGATACAGTCAGTCCTGATCACATAATCCATACCTCTGCCCAGCATCACTGGTAATATTCCAAAACCAATCCCATTGACTGCTATCTTTTACAGCTCACTGGTCGACTAACAGAAGAACTTGTTATATTATTCAGGCATTATTAAAAGGCTCTGACATGAGAAGGTGCCGTCATTGGCAAAAACAACATTTTTGCTGCTTATCCCTAATTGCTTTCAAGTTGATTGACTCTCCGGATTATTTTAGAGGGCAGTTAAGAGGCGACTACATTTCTGGGTTTGGAGTCACGTATAGATCACAGTAGGTCAGGCAGCATCCAAGGAGCAGGAAAATTGACATTTCGAACAAAAGGCCTTCATCAGGAATTCCTGATCATTCCTGATGAAGGGCTTTTGCCCGAAACATCGATTTTCCTGCTCCTCGGATGCTGCCTGACCTGCTGTGCTTTTCCAGCACCACTCTAATCTAGACTCTGATTTTCAGCATCTGCAAACCTCACTTTTGCCTTGCTTATAGATCAGTCTGGAGAAGGATGACAGGTTTCGTTCCCTAAAGGGCATTAATAAACCAGATGGAGGCCAGACCACATAAGAATTATAGATTTCCTCCCTTAAAGAGCAAAATGGGCTTTAATTACAGTCAACAATGGTTACATAGTTGTATTAGACTAGCTTTGCTCTAGATATTATTGAAGAAGAATTTCACTATGTGCCATGGTAAGATTTGGACCCATGACTACAGAGCAGTAGCTTTAGACTCTGGCTTACTTATCCAGTACCAATACCACTCCACCAAAAGTACCACTGCACCACCATGTTCCCTAAGATTCCCAAAAGTGTTTTAAAAAGAGTTTCATCAGAGAGAAAATGAACATAGGCCACGTGAGGAGGACAGCTGTTAAGTTGCTTTTAAGAAGAGAAAGTAAAGGTAGCCCAAAGAGTATATTTGTTGCCACAGATACAACGATGCATCCAGGGAATACACAAGAGGCTGAGATTAGATGACCTCAGAGGGTTGCAGTGTAGCAGGGACATACGCTACCTGACAGAGGACTGAACCACTCAGAGCAGGAAAGATCTGTGATTTGTCCATGAATTAAGTAATCTCAGCAGAATGCCAGTGGAGATGTGACAGCACACACCCCTTGTAGATTGGACAAAATAATATTAAATATCTGATAAAATAATGATTTCATCCCACATGGTTTGCATGTCTTTTATAGACAACGTTACGTCAACTCAAAAAGGATCATTTAAAATCAACATTAGGTCACACTGTTGGCAAACACTTTACCTACCTCAGAGGTGGGAACTCTCCTTTCCCAGGAAAAGACTTACATCACCCCTTTTTGACCGTGATGAAGTTTCCCACTTGCTACTGAGTGTACAAAACAAAGCAAAACACATTATTAAGGCCCATGCGAATTGTATCTCATGCTATCTCCCTCTTGTCCATCGTTAGAAATGGTTAGTGTCTTGATTGACTGAACACTGTGGAGAAACTCTCCGATTTCTTAAGACAAAAGATTCAGGGAGTTCTTGAAGGTCTTTGCTTCTTGTCCCTCAGCATTAATAAGGTTACCATGGAAAATTGTGCTTGATGTTATGATATTTTTTAGTCAAGAGTTCCTCTTCCTGCAAAGAAGGCTAAAGGCAGACCTGATAAATGGTGGACAAAATTATGACAGACTTAGATACGGCCAAACAAGAAATCATTGTCCCTTTCAGCTCATCTCCGTCCAAGACCTCAAAGGATCTTTTCACATCCAGCAGAGATTTTCCTGTGCATCCACCCACTGTGTCCTTTGTTCTCAGTGTGGTCTCCCCTACACTGGGGAGACGGAACATCAATTCACGGAGATTTTCAGGGAACATCCTTGGGACACACGCACCAAACAATCCCCCCGCCCTGTGGCCCACCATGCCAACTTCACCTCCCACTCCACCAAGGACATGCAAGTCCTGGGCTTCCACCACTGCCAATCCAAGCCACTGACACCTGGAGGAAACATGCCTCATCTTTTGTCTTGGGACCCTTCAACCAAACGGAATCAATGTTGATTTCACTAGTTTCCAAATCTCTCCTGCTCCCGTTTTATCCCAGATCTAACCCTCCAATTTGGCACTGCCCTCTTGAACTGGCTACCTGTCCATCCTCCTTCCCACCTAGCTGCTCCACCCTCCGACCTATCACCATCATTCCCCACCTGCATCTACCTATCGCCTCCCAGCTACCTCACCCCACCCCCACCTTCCTATTTATCTCACACGCACACACAGACACACACACACATTCCTGATGAAGAGCTAATGCCTGAAACATCGACTCTCCTGTGCTCCTCGGATGCTGGCTGACCTGCTGTGTTTTTCCAGCGCCATACTTTTCGAACTTGATCTCCAACATCTGCAGTCCTCACTTTCTCCTGGTGGCTCTGCAGGCAAGTCAAACTCCAGAGTTTGCAACTGGCATTGTTCTCCTCAGAGCACGCCGAAGATTATAAGAAATAGGAACAGGAAGAAGCCATTCGGCCCCTCGAGCCTGCTCTGCCATTCAACAGCGTCATGGCTGATCCAATTCTCCTCACAACCCACTTGCCAGCTCTTTCTCCCTATCCCTCGATTCAAAACCTTTCATAACGTCGCACCCATTGGTGAATCCCTCACTCCCTGCACTGAAAAGAACAATTCTTGCTCCACATCAAAGACTTACGAGAGTTTTTAGAATTTTACATTTTTCAAATAAAAATCCAAAGTTGATTTCTGTGAATCAGTAACTCAGATGCTCAGTCTGCAAGGATGGGGACCATAGTAATTCAGAAGTCAAATGGTGAGCAGAGATATCACTGTGGACACAGGACTAGCACAGAACTACAGGCTATATGTGTTACACATTCTTGTGAAGAATTGACTGCAGAAATGTTGCCTTTTGCCTTTCAATTTATGAGGCAACTTCATTACTAACATGCCTCATTTTGATTTCACGTCATCTCTAATGTGTAAATAAATTAGATTAACTTCTGCGCTCCACAGGCATTCCGTAGAAGAATATCATTTGATGTTGTCTAATAAATTCTAGCATTTAGTCAGTTTGAACACTCCTTGATAAAGGTTATTCCTGGAAAGACGAGATGAAAGGAAATACTGAAGATGCTGGAGGTACACATTGAGTCTGCGTGTATTTGTAAAGAGAATAGTTAAACCCAGTCCACAACTGGACATTGAATTTAAGAAGAAACATTTGCATTGAAGTAGTGTCAGGATGTCTCCGAATGCTTTAGTCAGTGGGATATCTTTGAAGCATAATCACCATCATTATGTTGTAACCATGGCAGCCAATTTGCACACAACAAGTTCCCACAAACTACAAAGTGATAAATGACTGGATAATCTGCTTTTCAGATGTTATTGCTCAGGATACCAGGGACAACTGCACTGCTTGCCTTTGAAATAATGCCATGGGATTGTTTATGCTCAGCTGAGATAGCAGGCGGCTCAATGGTTTGACATGTAATCTGAAAGACAGCACCTCTGACAGTGCCGTGCTCCCTCAGTACTAAACTAGACTGTCCGCTTGAATCCACTTGAAGCAACTTTGCTTGGGTCAAGAGTGTGGTGCTGGAAAAGCACAGCAAGTCAGGCAGCATCTGAGGAGCAGGAAAATTGACGCTTTGGGCAAAAGCCCATCATCAGGAATGCTTTTCCAGCACCGCACTCTTGACTCTAATCTCCAGGATCTGCAGTATTCACTTTCACCTAGTCAACTTGACTTGAGGCTGCTATATATTTTGCCTCAGTTGGTAAAACAATGTATTGTTTTTAATATCTATAAGATATATCTAATAATCTATGAATTTAATCAGTCCCTTGACATATTAAAGAAACCAAAAGGAGTGTATAAGGAGAAAGAGCAATTGTCATTTGAAAGAAATCTTCCCACAGCTTAATCCTTGAATAGCTAGAGCCTAGGATTTGATATTTAGTGACTTCCTGTTCTGTAGAATCAAATGAATCTATCAAAGCAGAGGAGCTACTGGAAATTGCTGTAAATCATACTCCAAGCAAATTGAGATATTGGGCTGAACCTTATGTTGCATTTGTTTCGCAGTCAGCTTCTGCAGGTTTGAGAAACTTTCTTTCTGTGTTTTCTCATGGCGTCTTATCGCTCTTGCATGATGAACCACTTCTCAATCAGGGAGCCCATCCCACCCGATTCTAGACCCCTCCAACCATTTATTGTACTCAGAGGAACTTACCAGTCACTGGATATCCCCAAAAGACTAGTGTCACTGGCATCCTGCCACCTGTGTGCCCAGCCAAGCACTGGCAATCCGAAGCTGCCCTGTTCAGTGACAGACAGTAGTTCGGAAGGCGTTGGAGAAGGGGAAAATGTCTTTGCAATTCTCAGGCAGGGATCTCGAGGTACGGATAATGCCAGTGTCCAGAGGAGAGTCACCCTTTTCGCAGAGGACCACTAGTAGAGGGCATACCCTGGCAGCCTGGTCCCAAGGTTACTGCCCAAGTTCGTGCTGAGGAGTAGTCAGCAGTACCAGAAGAAAACCAATGATCTCCTCCATTCCTCCAGGGTAAGTGCTCTCTGCCACTCTCAATTAATCTCAGATCCCACCAAGGTCTAACACTCTCAATATCACCTTCCATTTCAGGAGCAAACAGCCATAAACCTAACAGACACAACAGACATTCAACTCATCACCTCCAACAAGGAGAGATTCCTGGTTCTCATTGAAGAGACGAGAACCATTCCTGTAAGCACACTGAGACATTTACATCCCATCAACCGAATAGATCTCACTCCTCACCCTACTGCAACTCTGACAGTAACCCCACTCTCCAGCCTGGCCTCTGGGTGTGGTCACTGCCACCTTTTTTGACTTTGTGAGTTTTGGGACTGCCCAGGTACAGACTGACTGACCAAGAGCAGCCCAGCTGGACCCTGACTGTGGCCAGTCCCCTGGACTTATGCTGCTGGAGACCTCTCCTGACTGGTGTGTGTCTCTATAGACTTCCATAATAAATCCTCCCCCTAAAAGTTTGAGACAGAGGGTGTTTGCCCCATAAGCCGCTGACACACATTGTAGATGGTACTCAGCCATACAGCAAGATGTACCCCCTCTTTGACCTAGGTCTGCTGACCAGCAAGGCATGTTTCCTGGTCACATGACTGTGTGAACAAGAAAGTCAAGGAAAGGAAGGGTGCTATGAGCAGACGGGAGTAAGATTTAAAACGAGTAAGCGAGTGGCTCTGAGATGTTGTTTGGTCTGGTCTGGGAGTCTGGAACCCATCTGGGCACACGCGGTATCCTCACAACAGCCACCTACTCCAATCTGCCAGTGCGCTCTGGAATGTGCTTTCTGCCAGTGAATGGGAGAGATGGCACGAGGATCCTGAGAGATTAACAATGAGAGAGTGTGTGCCCATGGATCATACCCTGTAACACTATGGCATGGTGACTGGTCACTGCCGGCGGTGAGCTGAAGTCACCAGGAAGTCTGACAGCCACGTCGAGAATGCTCAACATCGACTGTGTTCAAAGCCACATTTTAATGAGATGAGATGTGCACTTCAGACCAAAATCAGATACTGCTGGAAAAACGCAACGCATCTGGTGGCATCTGTGGAGGGAGAAAGCAGAGTTAGTGTTTCAGGTCCAGTGACCTCACTTCTGAACTACACAGATGATGCCAGCCCTGCTGAGTTTTTCCAGCAATTTCTGATTTCCAGCATCTACAGTTCTTTGGTATTTTTTGTTTTGAGTGCAATTAATAAGCTTATTACCAGACAATATTCCCTCTTTTATTGATTCCTGAGGGTATCACTGGCAAAGCCAGCATTTACTAGCCAAAGGGTAGTTAGGAGTTAACCACATTGCTATGGGTCTGGAGTCACATGTAAGGTAGACCAGGCAAGGAAGACAGTTTCCTTCCCTGAAGGACATTGGTGAACCAGATTGGATTCATGCTCGTCATTAGACTTCTAATTCCAGAATTTATTGAATTCAAACTGATACCAGTTGTCGTGGCAGGAATTGAACCCAAAGTTCCTTTGGTCTCTGGATTAACACTACAGCAATAATACCACTTGGCCATTGCCTCACCTCTTGCTACTGGCTAGCATGAATCTTTTTGTTGCGTGGAAGTTAGATAAAGGGGGATGTTCCCAATCTGGAGATATACCTCACTGAACCTCTCGCATGATTCTGCCCCATTTCTCACCATAGCCCATGTCACTCAGGCCCCTATAAGATTCCACCATAATATCAACTGATCCCTTTGAGTTTGCTTCAGTCTGCACTTTGGTGCGCTGATGAACCATCACGCCTTCCGTGGCTTAATCGATTAAGAATATTTCTTTGCAAGTGTGGGACTTTGGGAGAACCACACTGTTGGAGGTGAGAGCACCACAATGAGAAAAAACAGATGATCTGGGGTCATTATCACAGTGCTGCTCATGGGATCTTGCTGTGTGTAAATTAACTGAAGAATTTCTCACACTTCAACAGAGACGACACTTCAAATCTGATCTTGACTGCACTCTAGAGCGTTCTGGAATCAGGGAAATGGCTGTATAAATGGCAGGTCTTAGTTTACTTTCTGTGTAATTCAGGAATTTCAACTTCTAGCACCTTCACGGTGAACAATTCTACTGAAAAGTTTTGTTCACAAACTGGCTGATTACAAAATAATTTACATCCTTGCCACTTTAATTGTGTTGAGCATCCTGAACAACTAACAATGAGCCTGCTGAGCAATGCGTAATGTGCCAGCTGCTCCTGGCAGCTGCCCACCAGCCAACCAGATGTTGCTGGTCTTGTTTCTTTAAGTAAGATGTATCATGTCTCAAAACCAAAATCTCCCTGCTGTTCTTCAGTCAAAACGCATGAAGCTGTTTCCTGACCAGCGAGATACTCCTGCTCACTCTGAACTTAAGAGCAACTTCTATAATTACAGATCGCAATCATCGCTCCAATTTCCTTTTCATTAATTCATGGGATGTGGGCATCCCTGACTGGGCCAGCATTTATTATCCATTCCATGATGCCCCTTGAGAAGATGGTAGTGAATTCCAGGAATGTTGACCCAGCACCAGGAAAGGATCAGGTGGGCATTGGTAATGTCTCTGACCTTGTTATTTTCCTCAGATGATAGTGACTAGCATGAGGGGACATAGCTTTAAATTGAGAGGTGTTAGATATGGGACAGATGTCAGAGATAGTTTCCTTTCTCAGAGAGCGGGAGAGGC
Source organism: Chiloscyllium plagiosum (assembly GCF_004010195.1). Taxonomy (NCBI): domain Eukaryota; kingdom Metazoa; phylum Chordata; class Chondrichthyes; order Orectolobiformes; family Hemiscylliidae; genus Chiloscyllium; species Chiloscyllium plagiosum. Next base: position 6,599,639 of record NC_057743.1, on the reverse strand, counting down.
ATGCAACAGTAGTAGACTCAGCAACTTTAATGGCATTTTAATGGTCTTGGCATATGGATGAGAATGGAATTGTATAGGTAAGATAGGCTTCAGATTGGTTCCACAGATTGGCGCAACATTGAAGGCTGAAGGGCCTGTACTGTGCTGTAACGTTCTAATTCCTCCAGAACTATTTTTTATTTCTTTCCTTGTCTCATTATTATCTTCATTTTACCTCTTGTCATCATCCCTTGAAGCGTTCTTTCATAGAATCACAGAGTGCAGAAAGAGGCTATTCAGCCCATTGAGCCCTCTGAAGAGCATCCCACCCAGTCCTATCCCTCCACTGTATTCCCCATGGCTACTCCACCTAACCTGCACACCCCTGGACTGTGGGAGGAAACTGGGAGCCCATGTAGACATGGGGTGATTGTGCAAACTCCTCACAAACATTTGCCCAAGGGTAGAATCGAACCTGGGTTCCTGGCGCTGTGAGCAGTTCTAACCACTGAGCTAATGTGCCACACTTCCTTCCATAGTGTCACAGGCCACTCCTTTTGGATTTCTCCTGTGTCTCTGTACAATGAACACATTTCTAAGCAAAGCTAGTTCTGACAATTGGTGATCGACTTGACCTTGCAACTGCATTTCTCTCTCCACAGATGCGAGCTGAGTTCCTTCTTCTTCCAGGATTGAATCTCCAGGAAATCCCTCAGACAACTGAAATGAGGAGATCTGGTTTCTGGTCTTTATATAACGCCACAGCCAACCTGCCTCAAGGCTGCCCTATGTTGGATATTCCAATCGGGTGAAAGAACATCATGACTGACTGACATCCTCGCACATCGGTGTTTACAGCCTCAGAGATAGGGGTTACAGTAAAACCACTGCCCTGCCATTCATGACAATCCTGACTGATCTTCACCTTCAAACCCTCTTTTCCGCCTGCTCTCCAATTGCCTCAATTTCCCGAAGGACGAAATTCTGTGTCTCAATCATAAGAATATTCAATGATAGATCCTCCACCACTCTCTGGGGTAGACAATTCCAAAGATTCACAAACTTTTGAATAAAGCACTTTGTCCTAATTTCTTTTCTTATTCTGAGATCATGCCTCCCATGTTCTAGATTCCTCAGCCTGAAGGAATAACCTCACTGCATCTACTTTGTAAACCCGCTCAGAATCTTGGATGTTTGAATGAGATCACCTCTCATTCATCTAAAGTCTAGAGAACACAGGGACAATGCACACAGCTTCTCACCTGGGACAATGCTGTCATCCCAGAGAACATTCACTGTACCACCTCCAATACAAATATTGCCTTCGTTAAATATGGAGACCAAAAGTGCACATAATTCTCCAGATATGGTCTCACCAAAGCTCTGTACAATTTTCACCAAAATGCTTTATTCTTGTACCCCAGTTCCCTTGCTAGAAAGTCTTTTTTTTTATTACTTACAGTGTGGAAACAGGCTCTGCGCCCAACAAGTCCACACCGACCCGCCGAAGCACACCCACCCAGACCCATTCCCCTACACCTAACACTACGGGAAAATTTAGCATGGCCAATTCACCTAACCTGCACATTTTTGGACTGTGGGAGGAAACCGGAGCACCCGGAGGAAACCCACGCCGACACGGGGAGAATGTGCAAACTCCACACAGTCGGGAATTGAAGCCAGGTCTCTGGCGCTGTGAGGCAGCAGTGCTAATCACTGTGCCACCGTGCCGCCCATATTTAACTTCCTAATTAGGCCAATTTTCTGTGAATATTGCAAGAACTTAAGTTCCACTGGACGTCAACATAGGCAAACTTCATAGTTTTTAACAAAAATAATCTGTTTTATTTCTTCTTTCTACCAAAATGAATGAAAATTCATGCATGAGTCTTATCATTGCTATGGACAGCTTGTGACAGTGTGTTGCCATGAGAAGTGAATGTATCCACAGCTTCAAGTTTCTGGTCATGGCCTGCTACCTTCAGCTTGCTTTCCTGGAGTGGACATTGCTTCAGTTTCCTTTGTGTTGAATGTAAGGCTGAAGTTGGAAAACCGGTTCATAGCACACTGTCTGTCCAGCTCTGAACTGACAGCTAGTGCACCCTTATGCAGCAAGCAGGAAATGGTGAAGTGTGTCCTGGGAGACCTTTCATAGAGTCATAGCGGTGTACAGCATGGAAACAGACCCTTCAGTCCAATTTGTCCATGCTGACCAGATACCCTAAATAAATCTACTCCCATTTGCCAGCATTTGGCCCAAATCCCGCCAGACCTTTCTGATTCATATACCCATCCATATGTCTTTTAAATGTTACAATTGTACCAGCCTCCACCACTTCCTCTGGCAGCTCATTTCATACACACTGCATGAAAAAGTTGCCTCTTAGATCCCTTTTAAATCAATCCCCTCTCACCCTAAACCCTATGCCCTCTAGTTTTGGACTGCCCAGGTAAAAGTCCTTGTCTATTTATCCTATCCATCCCCCTCATGATTTCATAAACGTCTATAAGGTCACCCCTCAGCCTTCGATGCCCCAGGGAAAACAGCCCCAGCCTAATCAGCCTCTCCCTGTACCTCAAATCCTCCAACCCTAGTAGTGTCCTTGTAAGTCTTTTCTGAACCCTTTCAAGTTTCACAACATCCTTCCAATAGGAGTGTCATGGCAGAATTTGAACGTGGGCCTCAGAACATTATCTGGGCCTCTAGATTAACAATAATACCATTAGACCATCACCTCCCTGACTCAAATAGCAGGCTTGTACCCCAGTCCCCTTGCTAGAAAGGCCAACAATTGTACTTGACTTCTCAATTGCAAGATGACCTCCCAACTGCTATACTCAATGCTCTGACCATTAAAAAGAAGGGCTTATGCCCGAAACGTCGATTCTCCTGTTCCCTGGATGCTGCCTGACCTGCTGCGCTTTTCCAGCAACACATTTTCAGCTCTGATCTCCAGCATCTGCAGACCTCACTTTCTCCGCTCTGACCATTAAAGGCAAGCATACCAAATGCCTTATTCACTGTCCTCACTACCCATGACTTTACTTTCAATGAACAATGAACCTGCACTCTGAGCTCTCTTTGTTCAGTAACACTCCACAGGAACTTCCCATTAAGTGTGTATGTCCTGCCCTGATTTGCTTTTCCAAAATGCAGCACCTCACATTTATCTAAGTTAAACTCCATGTGCCACCCCTTGGCCCTTTGGCCCATCTGATCGTCATTTTGCCTGATTCTGCAATGGAGAGGTTGGGTCTGGCCTGCACTCTCATGATGTTCAAAGGAAGTGCTGCAAGATCACTTTAAAGTCTACACTTGGGACTTGTGCTGTTGAACTTGAGACCTGGATCACTAACCAGGTTTGTTGCACCTTGTGCAATTAAATAACAGAGGGTCCAAACTCCTTCAAAAGTAATCACATTCTAAAGGTAGGGAGAAAACACAGGAGTAAAAAATCTCAACCCGGTAACTTATCCAAAAAGCAACACATCCTCCCAACTTGCAATAGAATTTACCAGAATAGCAGCCTCAACATTAGCCCATCCTCTCAATGGAACCCTTCCAAATCTCCTTGTGGATGAACAATATGAATAACCTTACATTTTGTCATCTTCTGCTCCATAATATATCTTCTTGACATATTTCATTCCCTTAACCTGCCTAAATCTCTCTTGGGGTCTTTGTATCCTCCTCACAGCTTACATTCTCACCTAGTCTTACACCATCAATAAATTTAACTCTCTATCTCTTTTCTAAGTTATTAACAGACATTGTCATTGGCTGAGGTCCCAGGACTAATCCACACAGTATCCCCCTGGCCACAGCCTGCCACCTTGCAACAGTCCTATACTCTGATCTTCTTGTCATTAATCAAACCCTTGTCCAGGTTTAGTTCAGTTGGCTGGACAGCTGGTTTGCAATACAGACTGATGCCAGGAGTGGGAATGACAATGATGTTACTATGACAGTCCTGCCTTCACCTGAGGGCTTTTGTGGTACAGCAATAGTGTCTCGGCCACAGACATCCAGCTTCAATTCCCACCAGATTCTGAACGGTGTTATAACATCTCTAACTAGGTTGGTTAAGACAGTGGCTCAGCCTTGTCTGAGGTACGTTGGCACTTAGGTTAAACTCCCCACTAACTGTCTCTCTCTAATGAGAGAGTGGGTCTATGGTGACTTCGCATTCATATTACACTCAACAGTCCCAAGTCCATACTCTGCATAAGCTGTATTGAATGCCTTTTGGTAATCCAAGTCTATTTCTTCTATCCGAATAGTTACATCCTCATAACCCTCTCTGTCAAGGCTAATTAACCTTCCATAAAATTATGGAAATGTGTTGCTGGAGAAGCGCAGCAGGTCAGGCAACATCTAGGGAACAGGAGAATCGACGTTTCGGGCATTAGCCCTTCTTCAGGAATGAGGAAAGTTTGAAGAAGGGCTAATGCCCGAAACGTCGATTCTCCTGTTCCCCTGAAGAAGGGCTAATGCCCGAAACGTCGATTCTCCTGTTCCCTAGATGCTGCCTGACCTGCTGCGCTTCTCCAGCAACACATTTCCATCTCTGATCTCCAGCATCTGCAGACCTCATTTTCTCTTCCATAAAATTATGTTGACTTTGTCGAAATGTTTTGTTTGGAATTCACTAATAATGGAGTCCAACATTTTCTCAAATTGTGATACCAGACTAATCCACCCATAATGCCCACTTTACTCTCTTCCCTCCTTTCCTGCATAGATTTACTAAACTAAATTGTCCTTAACTTTAGGGCATTTGGAAAATTGTAGCCAGTGCACCTTTTATCTCTTCAGTAGTCTTTTTTAGAATCCTTTGATATAAGCCATCTTGGGAATTTTGCTGAAATTTAGTCCATTAGGTTTCTCTAATCTTTTCTCTCCAGTGATATTGATATCCTTAACTTGCACACTTTGATCAATCCCTAAGCTATTATTTAACTTTGGTACATAACATGTCTTCTACTATAATTCAGACACAAAGTATTTCGCAAATATTTCTGCAAATTCATCATTCCTTGTGAGATTGTCCCTTTCTCTGCCCTTGAGAGTTAACATTTACTTTAGCCTTGTTTTCTGAACTTGTAAAAGGTTCGATATTCTGATTTTATATTCTTAACTAACTGTCATTTTCAAATATTCTGCATTTGGTAATCTTTTTAGAGGTTCTTTGTGGGTTTCTAAATCTTCAGATTTACAAATATTCATTGTAACATGATAAACCTCTTCTAACCTAATACAGTCCCAACCATAATCCTAACCCTATCCTAACCATAACTCTAACTGTAACCCTAACCCCTACCCGAACCTTAACCCTAACCCTAACCCTCACCCTAACCATAACTCTAACATTAACCCTAACCCTAACCCTAATACAGTCCCAATCATAAAACTAAGTCATGGATAAAAGCTTCTGATTTTATATCTGCTTTTCATGGAATGTTTTGTGTTTGAAAACCATGTATTATTTCTTTAAGTGGTTCACTTTATTTACTAACATACCACTTAGTCTACTTACTCAACCAACCTCAGCCAAATCTCCGCTCGTACCCATGCTTGGTTTAAGGTTAAAATTCCTGTACGTGATTGACATTGTCAAACTGGTGTAAAATTCCACTGTACTACAACAAACAGGGTCCAGAGTGTGGCCCTGGAAAAGCACAGCCGGTCAGGCAGCATCCGTGGAGCAGGAGAATCAATGTTTCGGGGATAAGCTGTTCATCAGGAATGAGTTAACTGTCACTTCCAGGAAGAGCCTGGGATCCCCAGCTCAGGATCCCCAGCTCAGGATCCACGGGAAGCAGATCTAGATTGAGCCAGTGTGATTCGAGTCAAGGTGACTGTGAAACATGTCAGGAACAGGGTCAAGTAAGGGAAGAGCTGATTTATAAATCTGAGCCAAAAGGGAGAGAAGGGCAAACGAGTAATTGTGAAGTAAAATAGCAAGGCAAGGGCACACTTAAGGTAAATATGCAAGTAAGCTTTTTTAAAATTTAATCTAAATTAATTAACTATAAAATAAATCTGAATTGATTCATGAGCAATGAAGTCAATTTATAACTTATGCAACTAAAATTAGTGGTTGATTAATCAATCAGATCAAGGGGATGAAGTGAAATCAAGTAATTGGTGATAGTGAAACATACCTAGTCTACATTTTACAGCAAAATAAAATAATTTTGTTTTTAGCTGGTTTGAGTTAAGTAAAAACATTTTAATCAACTGTCCTGTAAAATAAGCTGACACCTATCCAGGAGAAGCAGCTAATTGGTGAGTAGTTGGTGAGTCTTTATTTATTGAAGCAGGCTGTTTCACAAATTATTAATAATAATATTAATAAATGCATGATAGGACAGCTGGCCCTGAGGTGTATTACGGACCAGGTCAGACCCCCTCAAAACATTTCAAGTAGGTAGCCCAGACCCTAACCTTTCTAGTAGTTTTGAGCAGGTGTGGAGTAGATACTCCAGGAGCCATGCAGCTGGTCAAACCCCTCAGTTTTAAACAAAACAGAAATAATTTTACATGGCACCGAATGAAACACAAACAGAAAAGAACAGAATACAGAATAACTTAACCTGTCTGAAAATCCAACAGACTATTCCAACTTAATGCTGTTCCAAATTCCTGCAATAATCCCCTTAAACACCCCTTGGAAAAAAAGAAAAATCAAATAAAGGGTCTTGCAGGAGAGAAAGATGGCAGAGAGATTCAGTATGGAATACCTTAGTCCAAGTGACTGTTTCTTTGACCACCAGCATCAAAAAGCTGACAGACTGCTTGCTAAAATAAACCCCAAACCAAACCAGAGAGAAGCTGAGCTGGGAGAATTGGCCACACCCCTTTCATTGTATCAGGGTTTGGTTAAAAACTGAAAAGCTTCTTCAAGTAGATAAAGCTCTGAACAAAAATCCAAGGACACCCTAACCTTGCTAAAGGAGCAGCATCGTCACCAGGTTTGTGAATTCTGTACCATGTGGAGAGTTGCAGATTCTTCTTATATCCGAGATAGCCAAATATCCCAGTTAAAGTTCAAATAGCAGCTAGCATCCCTGCAGTACAACTGCTTGAATGAGAGTATTGTGAATAGCACTTTTAGAGAAATGAGCATCCTGAAGTTCATGAGTCTGCAGGCTGTGAGTGAACTGGTGACCATCCAACAGTTAAGAGTAACAGAGTAGTGCAGGAGTATGCTGAAAGTGCACTCCAATCAGTATTCCATTTTCAATCCTGGTGAAATAAAGACTTTTTCCAGGGAGCATAGCCATATTGGGAAGGCGTGGCACAGTGGCACAGTGGTTAGCACTGCTACCTTACAGCGCCAGAGACCTGGGTTCAACTCCCACCTCAGGCGACTGACTGTGTGGAGTTGGCACATTCCCCCCGTGTCTGCGTGGGTTTCCTCCGGGTGCTCCAGTTTCCTCCCACAGTCCAAAAATGTGCAGGTTAGGTGGATTTGGCCATGCTAAATTGCCTGTAGTGTTAGGTGAAGGGGTAAATGTAGGGGAATGGGTCTGGGTGGGTTGTGCTTCGGCAGGTCGGTGTGGACTTGTTGGGCCGAAGGGCCTGTTTCCACACTGTAAGTAATCCAATCTAATCTAGTCGAGTTGATTCAGCTATTGTTGGGGCTGGTGTGGAGGAGGAAGTTTGGAAGAGCAGATAAGGGGGAACAGACAGATATTTCTGAGGCTGTAGATGTGAAGATGGATTGACAGCTCCCCAGACCCATAGTCAAGGATGCCAATTAGCAGACTGCAAGAGCACTTTGAGAGGCGAGAGTGAACAGCCAACAGATGTGGTCCATATCAAGACCAATAACATCAATAGATGGAGGGATGAGATCCTTCAGGCAGGGTTGAGGGGAATGAGTGAAGATCAAACTTCCCAGTATCACGAGTCAGTGAGTCAAGAAATCAGAGATCGGGAAGGCAACTATGCAATTGGAAATGTATGGCGGGAAGGAACACTTTAGATTTTTGGGATGTTATGGCTAGTTCTCAGAGAAGTGTAATCTGTACAAGCCAAAACAGCTGTACCTGAACAGAAGTGAGCCCAATATCATTGTGAGGCAATATTTCAGTTGTACAGCAGAGTGTTCAAACCAACTGCACCAGGGGACATTGGAGCCAGGAGCTGACATTTATAGAAAAAACCCACACATTGCTAATGGCGCTGGGGTGAGAGATACTCTTTTAGGTGGAGTGAAAGTAGGAAGATATGTAATAAGCTTTAAATTAGCTTAACTGTGCATGGAGCTGAATGCACAGATTGTCGTAAAAAAACAGCTGATCAACTGCAGATGCAGATGGAGATATGATGCTGTAGCGATAATGGAAACTTGATTCAAAAAATGCACGACAGGGTATTCAATATTCCCTGATACAAGGTGCTCAGGAATGATAGGGAAGGCAAGAAATGGGAGGGGGGTGGTGCAGTAGCAATATTGATTTTGGTGAACATTATAATGCTGTAGAAAGGATGTCCTTGAGGATGTCAAGGACAGAGTTTTTTTTGACAACAACTGAGAAGCAAAAGAGTTACCACTGTACTGCTGGGTGTGTTCTCTACACCCAGAACTAGGAATAAAGCTGCATACTTGGGATTTAAGGGATATCCAATAAAGCTATACAAAGGGTACACTTGTAAGGAAGTTGCAGAGAGGTGCAATAATTGTACAATAATTATATCGAGGGCTGTTCAAATATGCTAATAAATGCTGGGAAGGTAACAATGTAAAGGAGGCAGAGAGAGGAAAATGTTTCTCTGGAAAAGCCAGCCAATTTGTTTTATAAATGTGCCCCATCATGTGCTGCTCTGGGTTAGGAATGGTTAGGTTGTTGACTATGTTAGATCTTCATACGTCCATGGGAGCCTGACGCATACGAGTTGAGGGTCAACGTGACTTTCACAACTTTATGGATCTTAACTCCTGTCCTGAAAATCTGGACACTGGCTTCCTTCCCAAACCTTTAGCCAGACTGAGGCACACTTCGACCGCCATTCCCAGGAAATCTGTGACTGGAAAGAGATTTGCTGAGACACATTTGATGGCACCTGACATCAGTGGCACTCTCCTAACTGTTAGCAATGTTCCCCTGTCAAGCGCAGTGCAGTAGGAGCTCTGAACACTGCCCCCATTTTAAATGAGCACCTAATGAACTGATGCATCACCTCTCAGTCAGTACTGACAGGCAGCCTGTAGCTTGAAGGCACGTCTGGATTAATCTGAGTGCTGGCAGCATTTCTTGCAATTTATATTACTCTGTATTTAATGAGCCATTATAGTGATGATGATTACCTGAATGGAACATATCTTCAGTGCATTAACACCTACAGCCACATCCTTGAGCAACCAGTGTCGCAGCAGGAACTGTGCGTTACTCTGTGTTATAAATCAATAAGAGAGAAGAAGGAGACAGATGCATAACAGGCATGTCACTACTTGTACTCAATTACAAAAGTCAAAATTAGCCCTAATGATCTCCCATGGATAGCCCAAACCACACTTTCAAAGTTTGTGCATAATTTTATTTCATTTGGCGAGATCAAATTTCTAGAGCCAAGCAACAATCTGCTCATTTTCTGAGTTTAAGGAGATTCATTTGGTCTGCAGGAGGGACATTAGTCAGTAATGTGCAGTACTCTTTATGTTTCGCCACAAGTTCATCGGGCCGTTGAACTGAGGTTCCAGGGGGCGGAGGTTGGCTACACAAGTGCCCTGGCTTGTTCTGAGCCAGTTTAACAAAGACCACTTTCTTAATAGAAATTCAAAGCCTGGTATCCGTGTCAGGAAGTGATGGCCTAGTCGTATTGTTGTTCATCTAGAGGTCCATGTAATGTTCGAATCCTGTAATGACACTCCTCTAGGAAGGATATTGTGAAACTTGAAAGGGTTCAGAAAATATTTACAAGGATGTTGCCAGGGTTGGAAGGTTTGAGCTAGAGGGAGAGGCTGAATAGGCTGGGGGAGGGGGAGGTTTAAAAAATCATGAGGGGCATGGATAGGATATATAGACAAGGTCTTTTCCCTGGGTTGTGGGAGGCCAGAACTAGAGGGCATAGGGTTTAAGACGAGAGGGGAAAGACTTAAAAGAGACTTAAGGGAAAACTTTTCATGCAGAGGGTGGTGCGTGTATGGAATGAGCTGCCAGAAGAAGTGGTGGAGGCTGGTACAATTACAGCATTTAAATGGCATTGGATGGGCAAATGAATAGGAAGAGTTTGGAGGGATATGGACCAAATTCTGGCAAATAGGACTTGGTCACACTGGGATACCTGGTCAGCATGCATGAGTTGGACTGAAGGGTTTGTTTATGTGCTGTACACCTCTCTGACTCCATGACAGATGGTGGAATTTGAACTCTATAAAACTGGAATTAAGAGTCTAATGATGGCCATGAATAAATTGCTGATTGTTGGAAAACCTCATTTGGTTCATTAATGTCCCTTTAGGGAAGGAAATCTGCCAGCCTTACCTGATCTGGCCTATATGTGACTCCAGACCCACAGCAATGTGGATGACACTTAACTGCCCTCTGGGCAATTAGGGATGGGTAATAAATGCTGCCTAGCCAGGAATGGCCTCATCCTGTGAATAAATAAAGAAAAAAAAATGACATAAAGGACTAGTCAATGACTTCCTGTGTTTAGCATTCCTGGTGGTGGGTCTGTATCAGGTAAGTTACTCTGTTTGGGGCATCTCCATTTGAGGTGGAAGGTAGGCAGTAGGTTGGTTGAACATCATAGAGTGGGTAAGTGAGGTACAGCAATGATACAATGATCATAACTGTTTGCTTGCGATCAAGTCATAGGGAGCATCAGGAGCAGTGTCCTTATCCTGAATTTGAATGTCCACCAAAGGTTGCAAGTGTTGTCATTCCCGGGAACGCTGAGGCAATATTGAATGACTGAATGATTTTATTGTCACATGTATTTGGGTAAATACAATGAAAAGTGTTTTGTTGCCTTCATCTTCTGTTCAATTGACAGAAAAATAATAAGGGGAAAAAAAAGAAATAATGCTCAAATTTACAGCTATAGAGATGTACAGCACAGAAACAGATCTTTTGGTCTAACTAGTCCAGGCTGACCAGTTAATCCAGTCCCTTTGCCAGCACTTGGCCCATATCCCTCTATCCTTCCTATTCATATACCCATCCAGATGCCTTATAAATTTTGTAATTGTACCAACCTCCAGCACTTCCTCTGGCAGCTCATTCTATACATACACCACCCTCTGCATGAAAAATTTGACCTTTAGGTTCCTTTTAAATTTTTCCCTTCTCACCTTAAACCTATGTTCTCTAGTTCTGGACACTACCACCCTGGGAAAAAGTCCTTGACTATTCACCCTACTCATGTCCCTCATGATTTTATAAACCTCCATACAGTCACCCCTCAGGCGCCTGGAGGAAGAGCACCTCACCTTCCACCTTGGGACCCTCCAACTACACATCTCCACTCTCCCCACCTTATCCCAGGTGCAACCCTCCAACCTGGCACCATCCTCTTGAATTGTCCTACCTGTCCATTTTCCTTCCCATCTATCCGCTCCACCCTCCTCTCCGACCAATCATCTTCACCCCCACCTTCATCCATCTATCGCATTCCCAGCTAACTTCCCCCCACCCCCGCCCCTCCCCTCCCATTTATCTCTTAGCCCCCTTCACCCACAAGCCTCATTCCTGATGAAGGGCTTATTCTCCAGCCGATGCCCCAGAATTCCCCAGCTCTGCGGTCAGCACCTCGCCAACAACATTATGAGCCCTTGCTCCAGGCCTACCATAACCACAAGTACCTGCTCCAGCCTCCTCCACAATAACACCTCCTCCACCGCTGACAAGATGAAGATGAAGAAATACATCACTGAATACTGACAGTGCAGCAGGAGGCCATTCAGTCTAGCTGCTAACTCAATGCAGGGGATTTAACAGAACCATTCAGATATCCATCCTCAATGTTATGTTGCTATGTCTTCAGGTGAAATAGCCTGTCACTTAATTGGCTGTTGTCCACTGAATTCTCAGCCACACATTGTCAACATTAATTACAAGCAGAGAACAGAAAAGACCCGGTGCAAGTATAGGAAAGGACAAAGTCACTGTTGATTAGAGCATTGCACGTGAATATTCACTTTCCCTGCTTCTATGACTGAAAGCAACACAGAGCAATACTTCTTTGCAAGTCATTAGCTTCTCCAAATGGAGTAACAAATCCAGGTAATTCCCTATAAATTCCTAACACTCGGATTAGGATACAGACTGATTCCTAAGAATGAGAAGGGGACGGCTTGTCGCACCAGGCTCTGTATTGGAAGGCTGGCAGTGATTATGAATGGTTTACAATGTCACACGAACCAGGCTATTGATTGTAAATTGCACAATGAATCCATTGGCGAATAGTAAGGATAACGACAAGGACCGATTTGCAATGTTTCTGTATCTCAGAGGATTTAATCAATTCTGCAGCCACTGAATAATAATGCAAAGCATTTTGTGATAAGCTTGCAATCCTTTCCAGGAGGTTGCTGGTGTCAGAAACCCTGATGCATTTGCTCCTGGCAATATTTGTTGAACTGAGCAACTACATGATGAAGAATTGTGTATTCTTATCAGTCGAGGAAGAAACACTTACATTTATGCACTGATTTCAGTAGAAGGGGGTAGAAGAACAAGCAAACTGATTGGAAAATTAATGGTTTGCAGTAATGTCCTTCACAAACTACCAGTGTCTCAATAATCTTTAAGAGGAGTCATGTATTTTTGAAGTACAATTAGTATGATGTTGTAGGGAATGTGGCAAGCAAAGGACACAGTGGACAATCCCACAGGTAGCAGAAAGATTAAGGAATGAATGATTTGGTTCAAGGATGTCATTTGGTGGAGAAGTATTGTCGGGGGATCTTTGTTGTTCCCCTTCCAGTCGTGCAATCGGATTTTTACTTCCACCTTCAAGGGTAGATGGGGCTTTACTTTCCAAAGATAGCACCTTTGACAGCACACCCAGTCAACCTACTGAACTGAAGAGTGAGCCTACACTATGTATTTAAGATTCTATATGATTCAATATGTTATTGGCTGATCATCCTACTCATTACTGTCTTTATGCTCTCTCCCCTTACCCTTTGACCCATTTAGCCCTCAGAACTTTATCTAACTCCTTCTTGATAATGTTTTATCATTAACCGCTTTCTGTAATAGATAATCCCACAGACTCATCACTCTCCAGATGAAGAAATTTCCCTTCATCTCAGTTCTGAATGCCCTACCCACATTCTTAAACAGTGGCCCCTGATTCTGGACTCCCCGGTCATTGGAAACATCAGTCCAGTCTTTATTCTATCTAATCCTGTTAGAATTTTATAGGTTTCTATGAATTCCCCCTCATCCTGCTAATACCTTGTCACTTCCTTGTCTCAAGCATTTTGCAACCAAATAATTACTTTGAAGTCCATTATTATTCAATGCAGAGAAATTGTGCACAGCAAGACTTCACAAGCATTGATGAATGGAAGTCAGACAGACTTGTTTTGGGTGTGTTGGGTGAGAGAAGAATGTTTGTTAAAATATTGGGGAAAGCACTCACTATATTCAAATGGCACTGGATGAATCTGATATCTGCCTCATCACCAGCAGAGGACCAAAAATCTCCAAAACAGCTTTGAAAATGTGACTCTTCTTCTGAGTAACAATAGATTATTATCTTTGTTAAAATCTCAAGTGGAACCATGATCTCCTGGCTAGCCTTAAAAATCAGTCAGATGTCAGTGACGTCAAAATACATGTTAACTTACATACGTACAGTTGCTAGATCTTCTCCATTGGTTGTCATAGGCAACCCTTAGTTAAGATGTTGCATAATCAGCCATGCTTAACAAAGTGAGATTAAGTTGTTGGTCTGAAATGCATTTCCCATTCATTATTGTCAACTGCTGTTACAATCTGAGCTTGTGAGGTGATGAGACAGGAATGGGTGATAAATATATCAGGGCAGTCCATCATCAGCAGAATGACAAATCAACCATACTGAATCATAGCAATCAATCAAAGCTCAAGTCATGGATTATGCAAAGGATTATGAGAATTCACTCAAAATTCATGATTGCAAACTTGACTGAATAAACTGTAGAAATTAAGGACTGTCCAAGGCAAAGCTCAGTATTATAGTGACTTGGATGCTTATTTTACAAATAATTCATAAGTGATCTATTTATATTGTTCTAAAGGTCAGCCAATGATAATTTCTATAATATGCTTCAATTGTTGATATACATGGCTTTGCTGTCAACAGACCCCTTCAGGATTCATCCCAGTACTTAACATAAAAACAGATAATAGGAGAGGGAGTAGGCCATTCGGCCCTTCAAGCCTGCATTGCCATTCGATATCATCATGGTCAATCATCCAACTCAGTCCCCTGTACCTGCTTTTGCTTCATGCCCTTTGATCCTTTTAGCCCCAAAAACTGTTTCATCTGAAATGCATTTGCCCACTCACACAGCTTGTCCAAATCACATTGAAGCATTGTTGCATCCTCCTCATAACTAACCCTCCCAACCAGCTTTGTGTCATCTGCAAATTGGTGATATTCCATTTATTTTCCTCATCTGGGTGCCTGTATCAGAGGTTCCAAACACCTTTATGGAGATAAGATTTAAGATTTACAATCTTCTTATCTTTGGCTCTTTTCTCTTCTTTTGTTTTATTCTGGCTTTGTAACCAAGATGGTGCCAGAGACTTGGTATACTTTGCACTGCACCCATGCATTCCTGTACTTGAATCCACAGGACAATAAAATCTAATTCTAAATTCTAACATCTCAGTCAAAACCCCTGTCCAGCTCCTGTGCTCCAATGAAAACCTGCCAAGTCTGTCCAAACTGCCTTTGCAGCTCTAACTCTCCTGTCCAGGTCACATCCTGGTAAATCTCCTTCACGTCCTCTCCAGTGCAAGCACATCTGTCCTATAATGCAGGTTCCAAATCTGGACACAATAGTCTCGTTATGGCCTAACCGACATGTAATACAGTTCTAGAATAACTTCCCTGTTCTTACATTCTATACCTCGCCTATTAAAACTATGCCTTTCTAACTACTTTATCCATCTGTCCTACCACATTAAGGGACTAGTAGGCATGCACACCAAGGTCCCTCTGATCCTCAGTGCTTCCCAGGACCCTGCTGTTCAGCATGTTTTTCCTTGCCTTATTTGCCCTGTCTAAATCACCTCATATTTCTCTAGAGAATTCCATTTGCCACTGATCAGTTCATTTGACCAGCCCATCTATATCGTCTTGTATTCTAAGGCTACCCTTCTCACTATTTAACACCCCACCAATTTTTACATTGTCTGCTGATTAACCCTTCCATATTCAAGTCTAAATCACTTATATAAACCACAAATAACCAACACTGAGCAGGATCCACACACTCAAGGGAGAAATAATTTCTCGATGTTAAATTGAGATCCCTTATTTCTAAACGGTGCCCCTTGTTCTAGTTGCTTCCACATGAGAGACCCTTTTGCCTCACCATACACCAGAGAGGGAAAAACAGAGCAGTGAAATGTCGTAGCTGAAAACAAATGGTTTGAGGCAGTGGTACAGAGAATGAATGTACTCTTCAGAAGGGACTTTGAGCAGTTTCTGCAGTGACATCTAACTTAGAGATGCAACAAGGCTGTTAAAGGGTTGTGAGTAATTAGCAATGGTATTGAAAATGTGAAGGATTAATAGCAGGATATAACTGTTGTGCAATGTGCAGTATTTTAATACAATATATAAATACATCTAAGATATTTCCAAAGTGACATTCCAATAACATTTGGCATGCACCGCACTAATATTAATATCTTATGAATGACAGTATCAATCATTTTTCACATGAGCGGCTGGCGAGATCAGGAACCTTTACAGATTACGAATGTATCAATAATTGATGAGCGATGGCTCTGTGCTGCCTGGGTTCTGGGGACTATATTCATAACTCGCAGGTGACATTATTAATAATTCTTCACTCCCTTGAGTTTCCACTGACGCGACACACATCCCAGTCACAAAGTCAGTTGGAACAACAATCACTTCAGAAAGAGAATACTCCGTTTTTAAAGCTCCGCTGAGCCCCTTCCAGTCGGCCCTAGTGGCAGTCTGCGAGGAGACAATAACATGAAATAGTTGCAGTAGGTATTTCTAAGCAACCTGCTATTGCACATCAGGGATTTGAACTCAGACCTTCTGGCTCAGAGGTCAGGACACACCACTGCACCACAAGAACCATCACATTGCAGTTGGAGTCTACTTACTGCTGAGAGGGGTTTAACTCATGTGGCAACATGTAACTGGTATAGCTGCATGTTACCTTAAATGCTGGTGCAACCTTTACGATCTGTTGTGGCTTCAGATTGCTAAAATAAGACCATTCCTCCCTGGATTATGCAAACAGATATACAAAATAGGAGGAGTAAGCTATTTCGCCCTTACTTTGCCATTCGTGAGGCCATGGATCTTCTGACAGTTGCCTCATTTCTGGACACCTGCCTCCCTCCAATAACCGTTGACTCCCAAAGTTAAGGAGGGAAACTGAGGACTGCAGGTGCTGGAGAAATCAGAGTCGAAAAATATGTCGCTGGAAAAGCACAGCAGGTCAGGCAGCATTCGAGGAGCAGGAGAGTCGATGATTTGGGCCTAAGCTCTTCATCAGCATTCCTGATGAAGGACTTATGCCTGAAACATCGATTCTCCTGCTCCTCGGATGCTGCCTGACCTGCTGTGCTTTTCCAGCGACATATTTTTTGACCCCCATAGTTAAGGATCTATCTACATCTGGGCATAGTGTCTTTAATGACCCATCTTTCACAGCACTCTGAGGAGGAGAGTCCCGATGACCCATGACCCTCTCAGAGAAAAAAACAAATCTTTCTTACCTCATTCTGAGATAGGAGATCACTTTATTAAAAAACACTGTTTCCTCTCGTTGTCGTCTCTCCCTGTCAAATCTCTTCAGGATCTTGTATGTTTCAGTATGATTTGTGAGACAGCACATGAATGTCTGACTGCAATCTAACATTCCGCACACACACAACTGATACAACTCAGATGTCAACAAACATTCACTACCGTGAGGTACTTGTCACATTAACCATTGACTCTACATTATCGCATCCATTGTAATCGGAAGATGAAATTAGAACTTGCTCACAGTGAATTGGCAGACCATTTTTACCCTCCGACCGACTTCCCTTTTCATGATAAGTTCCCAATCATTCAAAAGAGAAAGATTGTGTGGAGCTGAAATACTGATATAGATCAATCAGGACAAATGACCCATTCTTGAGCTACAGATTATACATCGCATATAATTCCACCTCCTGACTCTGATTTGGAGCAGAATAAAGGATTGCCATAGAGAATTTTAAAGGCTCTGTCATTGCATTTACTATTTCTTGAGTTATTTTTCAGATGATTTTTTGTATCTCATTTCGCAGGTCGTGATGTGATGTCATCATAGTGCTGATAGGAAGACAATGCAATGTAAGACACTGGCATTCATCTGAGTAAAGAAAGCACATATTCAGGGGAAAATGAGACAACCATGACTAACAAGTGCAGGTGGGGACAGCATGAAAGCAGAAAAGGAAGCATACAATGTCGCGAAGATTAGGGGGAAGGCAGGTAATTGAGAAGCCTTTGAAACCCAGCGCACAACAGCTATGAAAGCAATGAAAGGAGAAGATGAAATATGAGAGCATGTCAGCAAGCAATATAAAAGAAGATTGCAAGAGGCTTTTTTAGATATATAAATGGTAAGAGTGGACTTTGGAGCACTGGAAAATGAGGCAGGTGAAGTCGTATTGGGGATCAAAGAAATGGCGGAGGAACTGCATACCTGCTTTGCTTCAGTTTTCATGGTGAAAGACACCAGTAAGGTACCAGAACTCCAAGAGAATTGGGGGCAGGAGTAAATGTAGTGGCCATCACTGAGGAGATAGTGCTGGGGAAGCTGAAAGGTTGAAATGTCAATTACATTGGGAACAGAGGTTTAAGGTAAGAGGGGAAAAGTTTAAAAGAGGTGTGAGAGGCAGGATTTGTATCCAGAGTGCATGGAATGCACTGCCAGAGGAAGTGGTAAGCGTAGATATATTAGTAATGTTTATGAGGCACCTTACAGGTAGATGAAGAGACAGGGGATAGAGAGATGCGGACCACGGAAAGGCAAAAAGGTTTTTAGTTCAGAAAGGTGCCATGTGTCGCTGCAGGCTTGGTGAACTGAGGAGCCTCATCCTATGGTTCTTTGTTCTTTGGCCAATTCATCTAACCTGTACATCTCTGAACACTAGGGACAATTTAACATGGCCATTTCACCTAACCTGCACATCCCTGAACACTAGGGGGAATTTAACATGACCAATTCACCAAACCGAAATATCCGTCAGCACTCTGGGCAATCTAACATGGCTAATCCTGCGAACCTTCACATCCGTGAACTCTACGGGCAATTTAGCATGGCCAAATTACCTAACCTGCACGTCCCTGAACTCTATGGGCAATTTAACATGGACAAATCGTCGAACCTTTACATCCGTGAACACTATGGGCAATTTCCCATGGCTAATTCACCTAACCTGCACATCCCAGAACACTATGGGAATTTAACAAGGCCAATTCACCTAACGTGCACCTTCCTGAACACTATGGGCAATTTAAGATGGCTAATTCACCTAACCTGCACATCCCAGAACACTATGGGCAATTTAACATGGCCAATTCACCTAACCTGCACATCCCTGAACACTATGGGCAATTTCACATGGCTAATCCTTCCAACCTGCACATCCCTGAACACTATGGGCAATTTCACATGGCTAATCCTTCCAACCTGCACATCTCTGAACACTATGGGCAATGTAACATGGCCAATTCATCTAACCTGCAGATCCGTGAAAACAATGGGAAATTGTACATGGCCAATTCAGCTAACCTGCACATCGGTGAACACTATGGGAAATTTTACATGGCCAATTCACCTAACCTGCACATCCGTGAACACTATGGACAATTTCCCATGGCTAATTCACCTAACCTGCACATCCTTGAACACTATGGGCAATTTAACATGGCTAATTCACCTAACCGGCACATGCCTCAACACAAAGGGCAATTTAACATGGCCAATTCACCTAACCTGCACATCCCTGAACACTATGGGTAATTTAACATGGCCAATTCACCTAACCTGCATATCCCTGAACACTATGGGCAATTTCCCATGGCCAATCCAGCTAACCTGCACATCCCTGTACACTATGGGCAATTTAGCATGGCCAGTCCAGCTAACCCGCACTTCCCTGTACACTATGGGCAATTTTACATGGCTAATTCACCTGACCTGCTCATCCCTGAACACTAAGGCCCATTTAACATGGCCAATTCACCTAACCTACTCATCCCTGAACACAAAGAGCAATTTTACATGGCCAGTTCACCTAACCTGCACACCCGTGAACACTATGGACAATTTCCCATGACCAATTCACATAACCTGCACATCCCTGAACACTGTAGGCAATTTAACGTGGCCAATTCATCTAACCTGCACATCCCTGAACATTAAGTGCAATTTAACATGGCCAATTCACCTACCTTGTGCATCCCTGAACAATTTGGGCAATTTCCCATGGCTAATTTACCTAACCTGCACATCCCTGAACACTAAGGGACATTTTACATGGCCAATTCACCTAACCTGCACATCCCTGACCACTATGGGCAATTTCCCATGGCTAATTCACCTAACCTGCACACGCCGGAACACGATGGGCAATGTAACATGGCTAATCCACCTAATCTGCGTATCCACCGTGGGCGGCACGGTGGCACAGTGGTTAGCACTACAGCCTCACAGCACTAGAGACCCGGGTTCAATTCCCGCCTCAGGCGACTGACTGTGTGGAGTTTGCACATTCTCCCCGTGTCTGCGTGGGTTTCCTCCGGGTGCTTCGGTTTCCTCCCACAGTCCAAAGATGTGCAGGTCAGGTGAATTGGCCATGCTAAATTGCCTGTAGTGTTAGGTAAGGGGTAAATGTAGGGGAATGGGTGGGTTGCGCTTCGGCGGGGCGGTGTGGACTTGTTGGGCCGAAGGGCCTGTTTCCACACTGTAAGTAATCTAATCTAATCTAATCTAAAAAAACCCTGAAAACTATGGGCAATTTACCATGGGCAATTCACCTAACCTGCACATCCCTGTACGCTATGGGCAATTTGGCATGGCCAAGTCACCTAACCTGCACATCCGTGAACACTATGGGCAATGTAACATGGCCAATTCACCTAACCTGCAGATCCGTGAAATCTATGGGAAATTTTACATGGCCAATTCACCTAACCTGCACATCCCTGAACACTAGGGGGAATTTAACATGACCAATTCACCAAACCGAAATATCCGTCAGCACTCTGGGCAATCTAACATGGCTAATCCAGCTAACCTTCACATCCGTGAACCATACGGGCAATTTAGCATGGCCAAATTACCGAACCTGCACGTCCCAGAACTCTATGGGCAATTTAACATGGCCAAAGCATCGAACCTTTACATCCGTGAACACTATGGGAATTTCCCATGTCTAATTCACCTAATCTGCACATCCCAGAACACTATGGGCAATTTAACATGGACAGTTCAACTAACGTGCACCTTCCTGAACACTATGGGCAATTTAAGATGGCTAATTCACCTAACCTGCACATCCTTGAACACTATGGGCAATTTAACATGGCCAGTTCACCTAACCTGCACATCCGTGAACACTATTGGCAATTTAACATGGCCAGTTCACCTAACCTGCACATCCCTGAACACTATGGGCAATTTCCCATGGCCAATCCAGCTAACCTGCACATCCCTGTACATTATGGGCAATTTAGCATGGCCAGTCCAGCTAACCCGCACTTCCCTTTACACTATGGGCAATTTTACATGGCTAATTCACCTTACCTGCTCATCCCTGAACACCACGGCCCATTGAACATGGCCAATTCACCTAACCTACTCATCCCTGAACACAAAGGGCAATTTTACATGGCCAGTTCACCTAACCTGCACACCCGTGAACACTATGGACATTTTCCCATGACCAATTCACATAACCTGCACATCCCTGAACCCTGTAGGCAATTTAACGTGGCCAATTCATCTAACCTGCACATCCCTGAACACTAAGGGACATTTAACATGGCCAATTCACCTAATCTGCCCATCCCTGAACTATTTGGGCAATTTCCCATGGCTAATTTACCTAATCTGCACATGCTGGAACAGTATGGGCAATTTAGCTTGGCTAATCCACCTAACCTGCTCATCCCTGAACACTATGGGCAATTTTTCACCTAACCTGCACATCCATGAACACTCTGGGCAATTTAGCATGGCCAGTTCACCTAACCTGCACATCCTTGAACACTATGGGCAATTTAGCATGGCCATTTCACCTAACCTGCACATCCCTGAAGACTACATGCCATTTCACATGGTCAATTCACCTAACCTGTACATCTCTGAACACTGTGGGAAATTTAACATGGCCAATTCATCTAACCTGTACATCCGCGAACATTAGGGGCAATTCAGCATGGCCAATTCACCTAACCTGCACAACCCTGAACACTAGGGGGAATTTAACATGACAAATTCACCAAACCGAAATATCCGTCAGCACTCTGGGCAATCTAACATGGCTAATCCAGCTAACCTTCACATCCATGAACTCTACGGGCAATTTAACAGGGCAAATTACCTAACCTGCACGTCCCTGAAATCTATGGGCAATTTAACATGGCCAAATCACCTAACCTGCATAATCCGTGAACACTATGGGCAATTTAGCATGGCTAATTCAACTAAGGTGCAGATCTCTGAACACGATGGTCAATTTCCCATGGCAAATCCTCCGTACCTGCACATCCCTGAGCACTCTGGGCAATTACCCATGGCTAATCCACATTTCATGCACATCCTTGAAAACTATGGGCAATTTCCCATAGCTAATCCACCTAACCTGCACATCTCTGAATAATATGGGCAATTTAACATGGCCAAATCATCAAACCAGTACATCCGTGAACACTATGGGCAATTTCCCATGGCTAATTCACCTAACCTGCACATCCCAGAACACTATGGGAAATTCTACATGGCCAATTCACCTAACCTGCACATCCATGAACACTCTGGGCAATTTAGCATGGCCAGTTCACCTAACCTGCACATCCTTGAACACTATGGGCAATTTAACATGGCTAATTCACCTAACCGGCACATCCCTCAACACTAAGGGCAATTTAACATGGCCAATTCACCTTACCTGCACATCCCTGAACACTATGGGCAATTTCCCACAGCCAATCCAGCTAACCCGCACATCCCTGTACACTATGGGCAATTTAGCATGGCCAATCCAGCTAACCCACACTTTCCTGTACACTCTGGGCAATTTTACATGACTAATTCACCTTACTTGCTCATCCCTGAACACTATGGGCCATTTAACATGGCCAATTCACTTAACCTGCACATCCGTGAACACTATGGACAATTTCCCATGACCGATTCACAGAACCTACACATCCCTGAACACTAAGGGCAATTTAACGTGGCCAATTCATCTAACCTGCACATCCCTGAACACTAAGGGCAATTTAACATGGCCAATCCACCTACCTTGCTCATCCCTGAACACTAAGGGACATTTAACATGGCCAATTCACCTAATCTGCCCATCCATGAACACTATGGGCAATTTCCCATGGCTAATTTACCTAACCTGCACATGCTGGAACACTATGGGCAATTTAGCTTGGCTAATCCACCTAACCTGCACATCCCTGAACACTATGGGCAATTTAACATGGCTAGTCCACCTAACCTGTACATCCCTGAACACTATGGACAATTTAACATGGCTAATTCACCTAACCTGCTCATCCCTGAACACTATGGACCATTTACCATGGCCAATTCACCTAACCTGCTCTTTCCTGAACACTAAGGGCAATTTAACATGGCCAATTCACCTAACCTGCACATCCCTGAACACTATGGGATTTTAACATGGCCAATTCAACAAACCTGCACATCCCTGAACACTACGGACAATTTAACATGGCTAATCCACCTAACCTGCACATCCCTGAACACTATGGGATTTTAACATGGCCAATTCAACAAACCTGCACATCCCTGAACACTACGGACAATTTAACATGGCTAATCCACCTAACCTGCACATCCCTGAACACTATGGGATTTTAACATGGCCAATTCAACAAACCTGCACATCCCTGAACACTACGGACAATTTAACATGGCTAATCCACCTAACCTGCACATCCCTGAACACTATGGGATTTTAACATGGCCAATTCAACAAACCTGCACATCCCTGAACACTACGGACAATTTAACATGGCTAATCCACCTAACCTGCACATCCCTGAACACTATGGGATTTTAACATGGCCAATTCAACAAACCTGCACATCCCTGAACACTACGGACAATTTAACATGGCTAATCCACCTAACCTGCACATCCCTGAACACTATGGG
>NC_057743.1:6559812-6573931 GCF_004010195.1 Chiloscyllium plagiosum | reverse complement strand
ACATGGCCAGTTCACCTAACCTTCACACCCGTGTACACTACGGGCAATTTAACATGGCCAATTCACCAAAGCTGCACATCCCTGAACACTATGGGCAATTTAACGTGGCTAATCCACCTAACGTACACATCCGTGAACACTATGGGCAATTTAGCATGGCCAAATCACCAAAACTGCACATCCCTGTACGCTATGGGCAATTTGGCATGGCGAAATCACCTTACCTGCACATCCGTGAACACTATGGGCAATTTAACATGGCTAATCCAACTAACCTGCACATCCCTGAACACTATGGGCAAATTAACATGGACAATTCATCTAACCTGCACATTCGTGAACACTATGGGCAATTTAGCATGGCCAATTCACCTAACCTGCACATCCTTGCACAGTATGGGCAATCTCCCATGGCCAATTCACATAACCTGCACCTCCCTGAACACTGTGGGCTACTTATCATTGCCAATTCACCTAACCTGCACTTCTGTGAACACTATGGGCAATTTCACATGGCTAGTTCACCTAACCTGCACATCCCTGAACACTATTGGCAATTTAACATGGCCAGTTCACCTAACCTGCACATCCTTGAACACTATGGGCAATTTAACATGGCCAATTCACCTAACCGGCACATCCCTGAACACTATGGGCAATTTAACATGGCCAATTCATCTAACCTGTACATCCGCAAACACTATGGGCAATTCAGCATGGCCAATTTACCTAAACTGCACATCCCTGTACACTAGGGGGAATTTAACATGACCAAATCACCAAACCAAAGTATGTGTCAGCACTCTGGGGGATTTAACGTAGCTAATCCATATAACCTTCACATCCGTGAACTCTACGGGCAATTTAGCACGGCCAAATTACCTAACCTGCTCGTTCCTGAACACTATGGGCAATTTAGCATGGCCATTTCACCTAACCGGCACATCCCTGAACACTAAGGGCAATTTAACATGGCCAATTCATCTAACCTGCAGATCCCTGAACGCTATGGGCAATTTTACTTGGCCAATTCACCTAACCTGCACATCCATGAACACAATGTGCAATTTAACATGCCAATTCACCTAACCTGCACATCGCTGAATACTATGGCAATTTAACATGGCCAATTCACCTAACCTGCACATCCGTGAACATTATAGGCAATTTAGCATGGCCAATTCAACTAACCTGCACATCCCTGATCACTGTGGGCAATTTAACATGACAACTTCACGTAACATGAACATTCCTGAATACTATGGGCAATTTAACACGGCCAATTCACCTAACCTGCATATCCCTGAACACTATGGGAAATTGAACATGGCCAATTCACCTCACCTGCACATCCATGAACACTATGGGAAATTTAACATGACCAATTCACCTAACCTGCATATCCCTGAACACTATGAGCAATTTAGCATGGTCAATTCACATAACCTGCACATTCTTGAACACTATGGCCAATTGAGCATGGTCAGTTCATCTAACCTGCACATTCTTGAACCCTATGTGCAATTTCCCATGGCCAGTTCACCTAACCTGCACATCCCTGAACACTATGGGCAATTGCCCATGGGTAATCCACCTAACCTGCAAATCCGTGAACAATATGGGCAATTTAACATGGCCAATTCACCTAACCGGCACATCCCTGAACACTCTGGGCAAATTAACATGACCAATTCACCTAACCTGCAACATCCCTGAACACTATGGTTAATTAAATATGGCTAATTCACCTAACCTGCACATCCCTGAACACTATGGGCAATTTTACATGGCTAATCTACCCAACCAGCACATCCCCGAACACTAAGGGCAATTCATCTAACCTACTCATCCCTGAACACAAAGGGCAATTTAACATGGCCAATTCACCTAACCTGCACATAGCTGAATACTATGGGAATTTAACAAGGCCAATTCACCTAACCTGCACATAGCTGAATACTATGGGAATTTAACATGGCCAATTCACCTAACCTGCACATCCGTGAACATTATAGGCAATTTAACATGGTCAATTCACCTAACCTGCACATCCCTGATCACTGTGGGCAATTTAACGTGGCCACTTCACGTAACCTGAACATTCCTGAATACTATGGGCAATTTAACACGGCCAATTCTCCTAACCTGCACATCCCAGAACACTATGGGATTTTAACATGGCTAATTCACCTAACCTGCACATCCGTGAACACTATGGGCAATTTAGCATGGCCAATTCACCTAACCTGCACATCCTGAACACTATGGGCAATTTTACGTGGCCAGTTCACCTAACCGGCACATCCCTGAACACTATGGCAATTTCCCATGGCCAATTCA
The DNA here is from genome assembly GCF_004010195.1 of Chiloscyllium plagiosum. NCBI lineage: Eukaryota > Metazoa > Chordata > Chondrichthyes > Orectolobiformes > Hemiscylliidae > Chiloscyllium > Chiloscyllium plagiosum. Next base: position 6,571,591 of record NC_057743.1, on the reverse strand, counting down.
CCTAACCTGCACATCCGTGAACACTATGGGCAATTTAGCATGGCCAATTCACTTATCCTGCACATCCATGAACACTATGGACAATTTCTCATGGCTAATCCACCAAAACTGCACATCCCTGAACACAATGGGCAATGTAACATGCCCAATTCACTCTAACCTGCGCATCCCTGAGCACTAAGGGCAATTTAACATGGCCAATTCACCTAACCTGCACATCCCTGAACACTATGGGAAATTGAACATGGCCAATTCACCTCACCTGCACATCCATGAACACTTTGGGAAATTTAACATGGCCAATTCACCTAACCTGCACATCCGTGAACACTATGAGCAATTTAACGTGGCCAATTTACCTAACCTGCATATCCCTGAACACTATGGGCAATTTAACATGGTCAATTCACCTAACCTGCACATTCATGAAAACTATGGGCAATTTCCCATGGCCAGTTCACCTAACCTGCACATCCCTGAACACTATGGCCAATTGCCCATGGGTAATCCACCTAACCTGCACATCCCTGAACACTATGGGCAATGTAACATGGCCAATTCACCTAACCTGCACATCCCTGAACACTATGGGCAATTACCCATGGGTAATCCACCTAACCTGCAAATCCGTGAACACTATGGGCAATGTAACATGGCCAATTCACTTAACCTGCACATCACTGAACTCTATGGGCAATCTAACTTGGCCAATTCACCTAACCGGCACATCCCAGAACACTCTGGGCAAATTAACATGACCAATTCACCTAACCTGCAACATCCCTGAACACTATGGTTAATTAAATATGGCTAATTCACCTAAGCTGCACATCCCTGAACACTATGGGCAATTTTACATGGCTAATCTACCTAACCAGCACATCCCCGAACACTAAGGGCAATTTAACATGGCCAATTCATCTAAAATGCACATAGCTGAATACTATGGGAATTTAACATGGCCAATTCACCTAACCTGCACATCCATGAACATTATAGGCAATTTAACATGGCCAATTCACCTAACCTGCACATCATTGATCACTGTGGGCAATTTAACATGGCCACTTCACGTAACCTGAACATTCCTGAATACTATGGGCAATTTAACACGGCCAATTCTCCTAACCTGCACATCCCTGAACACTATGGGATTTTAACATGGCCAATTCACCTAACCTGCACATCCGTGAACACTATGGGCAATTTAGCATGGCTAATTCACCTAACCTGCACATCCCTGAACACTATGGGGAATTTAGCATGGCCAATTCACCTATCCTGCACATCCATGAACACTATGGACAATTTCCCATGGCTAATCCACCAAAACTGCACATCCCTGAACACAATGGGCAATGTAACATGCCCAATTCACTCTAACCTGCACATCCCTGAACACTAAGGGCAATTTAACATGGCCAATTCACCTCACCTGCACATCCATGAACACTATTGGATTTTAACATGGCCAATTCAACAAACCTGCACATCCCTGATCACTGTGCGCAATTTAACATGGCCACTTCACGTAACCTGAACATTCCTGAATACTATAGGCAATTTAACACGGCCAATTCTCCTAACCTGCACATCCCTGAACACTATTGGATTTTAACATGGCCAATTCAACAAACCTGCACATCCCTGATCACTGTGGGCAATTTAACATGGCTACTTCACGTAACCTGAACATTCCTGAATACTATGGGCAATTTAACATGGCTAATTCTCCTAACCTGCACACCCCTGAAAACGATGGGACTTTAACATGCTAATTCAGAAAACCTGCACATCCCTGAATACAATGGGCAATTTAACATGGCTAATTCACCTAACCTGCACATCCCTGAACACAATGGGCAATTTAACATGGCCAGTTCACCTAACCTGCACATTCCTCAACACTGTGGGCAATTTATCATAGCCAATTCAACTAACCTGCACATCCCTGAACACTATGGCCAATTTAGCATGGTCAATTCACCTAACCTGCACATCCCTGAACACTATGTGCAATTACCTATGGGTAATCCACCTAACCTGCAAATCCGTGAACACTATGGGCAATTTAACATGGCCAATTCACTTAACCTGCACATCACTGAACTCTATGGGCAATTTAACTTGGCCAATTCACCTAACCGGCACATCCCTGAACACTGTGGGCAATTTCACATGGCCAATTCACCTAACCTGTGCATCCCTGAACACTGTGGGCAATTTAGCATGGCCAATTCACCTAACCTGCTTATCCGTGAACACTATGGGCAATTTAACGTGGCCAATCTATCTAACCTGCACATCCCTGAACACTATGAGCAATTTTACATGGCCAATTCTCCTGACCTGCTCATCCCTGAACCCTATGGGCAATTTAACATGGCCAATTCACCTAACTTGCACATCCCGGAACACTACGGGGAATTTAACATGGCCAATTCATCTAACCTGCACATCCGTGAACACTATGGGCAATTTAACATGGCCAATTCACCTAACCTGCGCTTCCGTGAACACTAGGGGCAATTTAGCATGGCTAATTCACCTAACCTGCACATCTGTGAACACTATGGGCAATTTAGCATGGTCAATTCACCTAACCTGCACATCCCTGTACACTATAGGCAATTTAACATGGCCAATTCACCTAAGCTGCACATCCCTGAACACTATGGGCAATCTCGCATGGCCAATTCACCTAACCTGCACCCCTTTGGGCTGTGGGAGCAAACCAGCGCACCCGGAGGAAACCCACGCACATTCGGAGTGAATGTGAAAACTTGAGACAGACAGTCATGGAATCATAGAATCCCTACAGTGTAGAAATAGGCCATTTGGCCCAACAAGTTGATACCCAAACCTATTTCCCTACCCTATTACTCTACGTTTTCCCCTGAGTAATGTACCATTCTTGAACACTATGGGCAATTTAGCACGGCCAATCGACCTGACCTGCACATCTTTGGACTGTGGGAGGAAGCTGGAGTACCCAGAGGAAACCCACGCAGACACGGAGAGAATATACAATCTCTACACAGATGGTCGCCCGAGGCTGGAATTGAACCTGTGTCCTTGGCACTGTGAGACAGCAATGCTAACCACCGTGCCACCTGATACTCTTGTTTATGGCTGTGAGCCGGGGCTTCCTGCTCGGACCGGATTAACAAACCAATCAGGGAACTCATTCCATGAGGTGCACTGGCCCACCTCATTCCAATCCCTATGGACAGGATCGTCTCTGCTGTGTTGTGTCTTTTTCTTAGTTTAATTATCTTGAGAAAATGTGTGAATGGTATTTACCACATTCTGTATGCTGAGTTGTACATTCATTTCCTGTAATATTACTGTGATCATTTGTTCTGCTGAATTAATGTCTCAGATAATTTATTACTCTCCAGACATTCCACACACTAAACCTCATTAGTTCTCTGTAGCATTCACGTCTTTATCTGATTCCAGAACTCCAATTCATACTGGATTATCTCTGAAAGCTCTTTCACTGATTGACTGTGCGCTTGGAATTGCCCTTCAACTCATACATCCTCCTGAGTTGGAAATTTATTGGGATTTCTTTATTATTGCTGAGTTGAAATCCTGGAATCCCTCCCGAACAGAACAATGTTAATACCTGAAGTACAAGGACTGCAACAAGCCTGAGTGTGGGAAACTAGAAATAAGCAATAAATGCTGAACTTTCTGCCAGCTACAACGCTGGCATCTACCCGACAATGTGAAAAATTGCCCAGGTACGTCCTGTACATAAAAAGCAGGACAAATCCAGCCCAGCTAATTACCGCCCCATCAGTCAACTCTCGATCATCAGTAAAGTGCTGAAAGGTGTCATTAACAGTGCTGTCAAGCAGCACCTGCTCAGCAATAACCTGCTCAGTGACGTCCAGGTTCTGTGCCACCAAGACTTGTCATTACAGGAGGGCTGTGTTCCAGGGCAGAGATGTCAGTGACTGACTTTGATGTCAAGGATACATTTGATGAGTGTGGCATCATGGAGTGAAGGGGAATTAAGGGGCAATTTCTCCATTAGTTGGATTCATAGCAAGGTGGTTGTGGTTGTTAGGGGATCAGTAGTCTCTGCTCCAGGACATTTCTGCAGAAGTTCCCCTGGGTTTTCTCATAGGCCCAACCATTTTCAGCTTCTTCATCAATAACCTTCCCTCTATCATAAGGTTAGAAGTGGGAATGTTCCCCGATTTTAACTCAGTGTTCAGCACCATTTGTAACTCCTCAGATATTGATGCAGTCCATGTTCAAATGCAACAAGATTTGAAAAATATCCAGGATTGGGCTGACAAGTGGCAAGTAACATTCATGCCACACAAATGCCAGGCAATGACCATCTCAAGTACGAGAGAATGTAATCATCATCCCTTGACATTGGTTGGAAGTCTTAATTTCCAACCACATTCAAATACAGAATACATTTCATTTGTACATGTTTTGGCTCCAGTTTGAAGTTTTCACTAATATTAAAGCAAAATACATCAGATGCTGGAAATCTGAAATAAAAACAGAAAGTGCTGGAGAAACTCAGCAGTTCGAGCACCATCTACAGACAAAGACACAAGAGTTAATATTTGGAGACCAATGGCTTGTCTTTAGAAAAAACATACTTTCAGTTTTAATATTTGAAGACCTCCCTAACTTACTCAATGTTATTCTTTTCAAACATTCTTTAAATAATCAATGACTTTAGACTGTGGTCAGTCCTGGTTCATTGATAACACTGTCTATTCTGATATTGCCATAATAATATTGAATGGCAGAGCTGGCTCGAAAGGCTAAGTGATTGACTTCTGCTCCTTGTTTCTCTATTTCTACAAATTCTGTGGTCAGGTCAGAGACTGGGAATCCTTAGGCATGTAACTCACTCCCGACTTCCAAAAGCCTGCCCACTATCTATAAGGCACAAGTCTGCAGTGGGAGAACCCCTCACGTAGCTGGGTATGTTTGCATCCAGCAGTGCTCAGAAAGTTCAATACCATCCAGGATGAACCAAATCACTGTGACTGGCACTCCATGCATCTCCTGAAATATTCAGTCCCTTCACTATCAGCGTACAACAGCAAATGTAAATGGACTGCACTGACTCATCAACCACATCTTCCACACCCACAACCTCCACTTCCCAAAAAGGACAGGGGCAGCAAGTATAGGGCAATAACCACCAGCTGCAAATTCACCATCCAAACTATTCACCATCACAACTTGGAAATATATCACTGTTTCTTCGCTGCCCTCTCTAATAGCTCTGTGGTTGTAACCACGCCCATATGTACTGTAGCCATCCAAAGAATTGACTCATCATGATTTGGAGATGGACAATTAAAACTTGCAGTATCAGAGATACTAATATCCTATAAATGAATAACAATACTTTAAAAATCTGATCAACTAATCATGACCACATTATTGCTTTGGTACGTTGCTGGGCATGGATTGTCTACATTCTTGACTGGTTCAAAAGTTCTTTATTAGCTGTTCAGTACTTTACAGGGTGCTATTTGAATGCAGGTCTTTCTTTAGTGAAACACCACGTTTGTGAAGAAACAGCAAAGTATGTCTATACTTTCATTCCTTTAACATTTAAAACGTGGAGTAAATGCAGTGAAATCAATAGTTCTGTTTCATTTCAATTTGTGCTGCAGCCCACATAAAAACAAAGCTGAGCACAATATTCTGGGAAAAGTGGCTCCTTAATTTGACTGGCTGTCATAAAAATGAATGATTGCCAAAGCATTAACAATTCAAAGGACATTGATTGGGGCTTGCAATAAACCTGTGTTGCTAGATGTAAGGTCCATCACAGAATGAGATTGGGGCAGTTCCATTTCCTTATAGATATGAAACATGACTGGAAACGACTCATAACGTGCCCTTAAATTGGCAGTGTTGCCTGAGGAAGCTGTAAAATGGATGTTAAAGGCATGCATCTTTTTAGTAATGGGTTCCCTTGAATGGATCTGTCAGGCACAATGGACTCAGGGATATTATAATTGTTTAGCAGTTTATTGTCACGTGCATTTTTTTATAAAAAAGTGAAAAGTTTTAGAAGTTGTCATACCACAGAGCCATATTAATGACAGAAGGTATAGATGAGAGGAAAAAGTAAAATTAAAAGGAAAAATAAAACTCATCTCAGATCAATTTCAGTTGGGAGAAAGCCAATTTAAAATGGCAAATGCTGGGATACTGGGAAACTGTAGCTGAAGAAGACCACCAAACAGAGACTGATAGACCAAGACTGCCCATCCAGACAAGGCGACTGCTGACCCCGGCCAAGACTGGCTGCCAGGCTGCTGGATTATCCAGAACAAGACCCCTACACTGGGACCAGATCTCCATACTGGGACCAGATCTCCATACTGGGACCAAACCTCCACACCTGCACACTGAGATCAGATCTCCGTACTGGGACCAGACCTCCACACTGGGGGACAAGATTAGATTAGATTAGATTACAGTGTGGAAACAGGCCCTTCGGCCCAACAAGTCCACACCGACCCGCCGAAGCACAACCCACCCATACCCCTACATTTACCCCTTACCTAACACTACGGACAATTTAGCATGGCCAATTCACCTGGCCTGCACATCTTTGGACTGTGGGAGAAAACCGGAGCACCTGGAGGAAACCCACGCAGACACGGGGAGAACGTGCAAACTCCACACAGTCAGTCGCCTGAGTTGGGAACTGAACACGGGTCTCTGGCGCTGTGAGGCAGCAGTGCTAACCACTGTGCCACCATGCCGCCCAAAATCTCCACAATAGAACCAGACTTCCATAGTGGGACCAGATCTCCATACTGGGACCAGATCTCCATGCTGGGACCAGACCTCCATACCTACACACTGAGATCAGATCTCCATACTGGGACCAAACCTCCACATTGGGACCAGACTGCCACACTGAGATCAGATCTCCAAGCTGGGACCAGAACTCCACGCTGGGACCAGACCTTCACAATAGGACCAAACCTCCATGCTGTGACAAGACCACCACAGTGGGACCAGACAGATCTCCACACTAGGACAAGATCTCCTCACTGGGGTTAGACTTCTGCACTGGTAACAGACCTCCACACTGGGACCAGACCTCCACACTGGGACCAGATCCCAACACTGGGACCAGACCCCCACACTGGGAAAAGACCCCATATTGAGACCAGATCCCCACATTGGGACCAGACCTCCACACTGGGACCAGACCCCAACACTGGGACCAGAATTTCACACTGGGACCATACCCCCACACTGGAACCAGACCCCCACACTGTGACCAGACCTCCATGCTGGGACCAGACCTCCACCTTGGGACCAGACCCCCACACTGGAACCAGACCCCCACACTGAGACCAGACCTCCACATTGGGACCAGACCTCCACACTGGGTCCAGACCTCCACACTGGGACCAAACCACCACACTGTGACCAGACCTCCACTCCGGGACTAGAACTCCACACTGGGACCAGACCCCCACACTGTGAGCAGACCTCCACACTGGGATTAGACTCCCACTCCGGGACCAGACCTTCACACTGGGACCAGACCTCCACGCTGGGACCAGACCCCCACACTGAGACTAGACCTCCACACTGGGACCAGACCTCCATGCTGGGACCAGACCTCCACACTGGGACCAGAACCCCTCACTGCGACCAGACCTCCACACTGGGACCAGACCTCCATGCTGGGACCAGACCTCCACACTGGGACCAGACCCCCTCACTGCGACCAGACCTCCACATTGGGACCAGATCCCCACACTGAGACTAGACCTCCACACTGGGACCAGACCTCCACACTGGGACCAGACACCCACGCTGGTACCAGACCCCCATGCTGGAACCAGACCTCCACACTGGGACCAGACCCCCACACTGAGACTAGACCTCCACCCTGGGACCAGACCTCCACGCTGGGACCAGACCTCCACACTGGGACCAGACCCACACGCTGAGACTAGACCTCCACACTGGAACTAGAAACCCACACTGAGACCAGACCTCCACGCTGGGACCAGACCTCCACACTGGGATCAGAGCCCTATACTGGGTCCAGACACCCACACTGGGACCAGACCCCCCACACTGAGACCAGACGACCACACTGGGACCAGACCCCCACACCGGGACCAGACCTCCACACTGGGTCCAGACCCCCACACTAAGACCAGAACCCCACACTGGGACCGGTCCCCAACACTGGGACCAGACCACCACGCTGAGACTAGATAGGACATAAAACATAGAACATAGAACAATACAGCACAGAACAGGCCCTTCGTCCCACAATGTTGTGCCGAACATTTGTCCTAGCTTAAGCACCCATCCATGTTCCTATCCAATTGCCGCTTAAAGGTCGCCAATGATTCTGACTCTGCCACTCCCACAGGCAGCGCATTCCATGCCCCCACAACTCTCTGGGAAAAGAACCTACCCCTGACATCTCCCCTATACCTTCCACCCTTCACCTTAAATTTATGTCCCCTTGTAACACTCTGTTGTACCCGGGGAAAAAGTTTCTGACTGTCTACTCTACCTATTCCTCTGATCATCTTATAAAGCTCTATCAAGTCACCCCTCATCCTTCGCTGTTCCAACGAGAAAAGGCCTAGCACTCCCAACCTATCCTCGTACGACCTATTCTCAATTCCAGGCAACATCCTGGTAAATCTTCTCTGCAAAGCAGAGAAATGACATCCAGTGAGAGTGAGTAGACTGTTGTTGGGATGAGGTGAAGGAGCCTCTTGGCAAAACCACATCGTCTCCAACCTCATCCGTGTTGGCAGATGTCGTTGGTGATGGTGGGGAGGGCTAATGGAGGGGGGGGTGAAGAGGAGGAACTCAAGCGGCTGCTGCCTGCACCTGTCTTCAAAGGGACCACTTTCAAGAAGAGGTGGTGAGCTTTGCACCCAAGAGAGCATCACGAGGAGAGATCAGGGGCTTGTCCACACTTCCACCCACTTCCCCCTTGGCTCAAAGCTGAAGGCACTTGCTGAGATGCAAGTCCCTCAGTGCTGCCAGACTTCAAAATTCCTTTGGAGCTGCTTCTTGGGAGCTTTTTCTGACAGTCAAGTTCCCACCTCAAATCATGCTCTCGTCTGTGCTCAGCAGAAACCAGTTTCCAAGACGGGACCAGTTATCCGCATCAAGTGCAAACACTTACCTGTTCTACCTCAGGAAGGTTGACTTCAACTGTGCCACGTAGTGTTGTGCTGGAAAAGCACAGCCAGTCAGGCAGCAGCCGAGGAGCAGGAGAGTCGATGTTTTGAGCATAAGCTCTTCACCGTGAATGTGATGAAAGGCTTATGCTTGAAACGTCGACTCTCCTGCTCCTCGGATGCTGCCTGACCACAGTACCACACCTTTCCAGCACCACACTTTTTGACTCTGATCTCCAGCATCTGCAGTCCTCAATTTTTCCTTCAACTTGTGCCACCCCTACAACTGCCCAGCTAAGATCAACATAGATGTTGTACCGGACCTCCACACTGGGACCAGACTTTCACACTGGGACCAGATCCCCACACTGGGACCAGACCTCCACACTGAGATCAGACCCCCACACTGAGACCAGACCCCCACACTGGGACCAGACCCCCACACTGGGACCGGACCTCCACACTGGGACCAGACTTTCACACTGGGACCAGATCCCCACACTGGGACCAGACCCCCACACTGAGATCAGACCCCCACACTGGGACCAGACATCCACACTGGGACCAGACCTCCACACTGGGACTAGACCTCCACACTGGGACCAGACCCCTACGCTGAGGTCAGGCACCCACACTGGGACCAAAACCCCACGCCAGGACCAGGCCTCCACACTGGGTCCGGACCCCCACACTGGGACCAGACCCCCACACTGGGAACAGACCTCCACACTGGGACCAGACCCCAACACTGGGACCAGACTTTCACACTGGGACCAGACCTCCACACTGGGACCAGACCCCAAAACTGGGACCATACTTTCACACTGGGACCAGACCTCCACAATGAGACCAGACCTCAACGCTGGGACCAGACCCCCACACTGGGACCAGACCTCCACACTGGGACCAGACCCCTACACTGGGACCGGACCTCCACACTGGGACCAGACCTCCACGCTGAGACCAGACCTCCACGCTGGGACCAGACCCCCACACTGGGACCAGACCTCCACACTGGGACCAGACCCCTACACTGGGACTGGACCTCCACACTGGGACCAGACCTCCACGCTGGGACCAGACCTCCACGCTGGGACCAGACCCCCACACTGGGACCAGACCTCCACACTGGGACCAGACCCCAAAACTGGGACCAGACTTTCACACTGGGACCAGACACCCACACTGGGACCAGACCTCCACACTGAGATCAGACCTCCACACTGGGACCAGACCTCCACACTGGGACTAAACCTCCACGCTGAGACCAGACCACCACGCTGAGACCAGACCCCACGCTGGGACCAGATACCCACGCTGAGACCAGACCCCTATGCTGAGAACAGATACCCACACTGGGACCAAAACTCCACGCCAGGACCAGGCCTCCATGCAGGGACCAGACCCCCACACTGGGACCAGACGCCCACACTGGGACCAGACCTCCACACTGGGACCAGACCCCCACGCTGGGACCAGACCCCTACACTGGGACTGGACCTCCACACTGGGACCAGACCTCCACGCTGGGACCAGACCTCCACGCTGGGACCAGACCCCCACACTGGGACCGGACCTCCACACTGGGACCAGACCCCAAAACTGGGACCAGACTTTCACACTGGGACCAGACACCCACACTGAGATCAGACCTCCACACTGGGACCAGACCTCCACACTGGGACTAGACCTCCACGCTGAGACCAGACCCCACGCTGGGACCAGATACCCACGCTGAGACCAGACCCCTATGCTGAGAACAGATACCCACACTGGGACCAAACCTCCACGCCAGGACCAGGCCTCCATGCAGGGACCAGACCCCCACACTGGGACCAGACGCCCACACTGGGACCAGACCTCCACACTGGGACCAGACCCCCACGCTGGGACCAGACCCCCACGCTGAGATCAGGCACCCACACTGGGACCAAAACCCCAAGCCAGGACCAGGCCTCCACACTGGGTCCAGACCCCCACACTGGGACCAGAACCCCACACTGGGACCGGTCCCCAACATTGGGACCAGACCACCACGCTGGGACCAGATAGAACATAGAACATAGAACATAGAACAATACAGCACAGAACAGGTCCTTCGGCCCACGATGTTGTGCCGAACATTTGTCCTAGCTTAAGCACCCATCCATGTTCCTATCCAATTGCCGCTTCAAGGTCGCCAATGATTCTGACTCTGCCACTCCCACAGGCAGCGAATTCCATGCCCCCACAACTCTCTGGGTAAAGAACCTCCCCTGACATCCCCCCTATACCTTCCACCCTTCACCTTAAATTTATGTCCCCTTGTAACACTCTGTTGTACCCGGGGAAAAAGTTTCTGACTGTCCACTCTGTCTATTCCTCTGATCATCTTATAAACCTCTCTCAAATCACCCCTCATCCTTCGCCATTCCAATGAGAAAAGGCCTAGCACTCTCAACCTATCCTCATATGACCTATTCTCCATTCCAGGCAACATCCTGGTAAATCTTCTCTGCACCCTCTCCAAAGCTTCCACATCTTTCCTAAAGTGAGGCGACCAGAACTGCACACAGTACTCCAACTGTGGCCTAACCAAAGTCCTGTACAATTGCAAC
>NC_057743.1:6557187-6558738 GCF_004010195.1 Chiloscyllium plagiosum | reverse complement strand
CACACTGGGACCAGACCTCCACACTGACACCAGACCTCCACACTGGGACCAGACCCCCACACTGGGACCAGACTCCCACACTGGGACCCGACCTCCACGCTGGGACCAGACGCCCAGACTGAGACCAGACCTCTACAATGGGACCAAACCCCCACAGTGTGACCAGACCCCCAGGCTGGGTAAAGACCCCCACATTGGGACTAGACCTCCACACTGGGACCAGACCCCAACCCTGGGACCAGACTTCCACACTGGGACCAGACCTCCACACTGACACCAGACCTCCACACTGGGACCAGACCTCCACACTGACACCAGACCTCCACACTGGGACCAGACCCCCACACTGACACCAGACCTCCACACAGGGACCAGACCTCCACGCTGGGACCAGATACCCATGCCGGGACCAGACCTCCACACCGGGACCAGACCCCCACTCTGAGACCAGACCCCTACGCTGGGACCAGACGCCCACACTGAGACTAGGCCTCCACATTGGAACCAGACCTCCACGCTGGGACTAGACCTCCACGCTGGGATCAGACTTTCACACTGGGACCAGACCTCCACACTGGGACCAGACTCCCAAACTGGGTCTAGACTCCCACGCAGGGACCAGACCTCCACACTGGGACCAGACCCCCAAGCTGGGACCAGACCCCCACATTGGGACCAGACCCCTACGCTGAGACCAGACCCCTATGCTGAGATCAGATACCCACACTGGGACCAAAACCCCACGCCAGGACCAGGCCTCCATGCAGGGACCAGACCACCACACTTGGACCAAACCTCCATAATGCGACCAGACCTCCATGTTGGGACCAGACCTCCACATTGGGACTAGACCTCCATAGTGGGACCAGACACCCACGCTGGGGCCAGACCTCCACATTGGAACCAGACCTCCACCTGGGACCAGACACCCACGCTGGGACCAGACTTTCACACTGGGACCAGACCACCACACTTGGACCAAACCCACACACTGAGACCGGACCCCCACACTGAGACCAGACCCCCAAACTGAGACCAGGCCCCCACACTGAGACTAGACCTCCACACTGGGACCAGACCCCCACGCTGAGACCAGACCTCCATACTGGGACTAGACCCCCAATCTGAGACCAGACCTCCACACTGGGACCAGACCCCCACGCTGAGACCAGACCTCCATACTGGGACTAGACCCCCAATCTGAGACCAGACCTCCACACTGGGACCAGACCCCCACGCTGAGACCAGACCTCCATACTGGGACTAGACCCCCAATCTGAGACCAGACCTCCACACTGGGACCAGACCCCCACGCTGAGACCAGACCTCCATACTGGGACTAGACCCCCAATCTGAGACCAGACCTCCACACTGGGACCAGACCCCCACGCTGAGACCAGACCTCCATACTGGGACTAGACCCCCAATCTGAGACCAGACCTCCACACTGGGACCAGACCCCCACGCTGAGACCAGACCTCCATACTGGGACTAGACCCCCAATCTGAGACCAGACCTCCACACTGGGACCAGACCTCCACGCTGGGACCA
>NC_057743.1:6529899-6556884 GCF_004010195.1 Chiloscyllium plagiosum | reverse complement strand
CCTCCACACTGGGACCAGACCCCCACACTGGGACCAGACTCCCACACTGGGACCCGACCTCCACGCTGGGACCAGACGCCCAGACTGAGACCAGACCTCTACAATGGGACCAAACCCCCACAGTGTGACCAGACCCCCAGGCTGGGTAAAGACCCCCACATTGGGACTAGACCTCCACACTGGGACCAGACCCCAACCCTGGGACCAGACTTCCACACTGGGACCAGACCTCCACACTGACACCAGACCTCCACACTGGTACCAGACCTACACGCTGGGACCATACCCCCACACTGGGACCAGACCCCCACACTGGGACCTGACCCCCACACTGGGACCAGACCCCCACACTGGGACCAGACCCCCACACTGGGACCAGACCTCCACACTGGGACCAGACCCCCACACTGAGACCAGACCTCCACACTGGGACCAGACCCCCACACTGAGACCAGACCCCCACAGTGGGACCAGACCCTCCACTCTGGATCGAGACTGCCACACCAGGCCTAATCCCTCTCCCAGCACTTCTCACTCAGTCACTCAGACATTACACTGTACTTGGCTGTGCTTTGCTGAACCTTTGAACACAAGTGCTAGCCCAGATTCTGAAAGAAGAATGGCATTCCATTTTTAAACACTGGTGATGTTAAGCTTAATGGACACAACAGGGTGGAATCTCACAGGGATCTGGTTCTGGAGAGATTTATGGCCGAGTCAGTTGTGAGGATTGGCGAAGGCCACCTCAATGTCCACTCCATCCTTTGAGCTTTAGGAGGGAGGTGAGGTGACTGTTTTTCTGGGCAGTGGTAGGTTGCCCATTAATGGAGGTTATTGCTTCTTAAAAGCTCTGTTAATGACCTGATTTGCGTCACTAACATTCAGTTTCCTATCTAATCCAACTTGCCAAATAAGCTGGATGCTGAGAGCCTAATGAAGGGCTTTTGCCTGAAACGTCAATTTTTCTGCTCTTCAGATGCTGCCTGACCTGCTGTGCTTTTCCAGTATGACACTCTATTCTTGATTCTGAGAGCTCGTGACATGCAAGTCAGAGAGGGTACTTGGAGACTTCATCTCGTCACCGAATGTGACCATTCTCCATCAGCAGCGGAGGGCATTGTCCAACCATGTCCAAACTCCGGTCCACTGACAGTGGCATTCACCATTTGCCAAGCCTTCACAACCACCGTGACACCTCTCTGCCGTACCTGCAGCTTGCTCAGGAAGCACAGAGCTGCATTGCAGGGTGCACTGGCAACCAAGATTGAAAGGAAGAAGCAAGGATACGTTGTGTATCGAGCTCACGGAATGGAGCAAGCTGCAGAGTTGTTCTCTTAGCGCCTACCTGTATACCCGCAACATCCATGCCTTGCCTTGTCTATTGGTCCATTGGCATTCCAAACAGAACCAAAGGCCATCGGTCCTGCAGCACTGACACATGGGCAGCCTTCTTGTCAGCAAGGATCTGTCTGGGGTAGGGGGACATCTTGATGTACAATGCACTGAGACATCAATTTAACACCTATAGCATGTAACAGGTGTTTGCCTGGCAGGGACACTGTACATTTATTCAACCAAAGGGCTAGATGGGAATCTGGTTGGAAGCTAGTCTTCAGTCCATTGCAGGGATGACTGTTGTTAGTCCACACACAGTCCCGAGGCCTGGTCATGATCAGTTGTCCAATTGGGCTCATCAGGGGCAGGCCGTCTGCCTAACTGCAGTCTGAAGAGGACCTTGTGGTGCAGTGGGAGTATCCTTACTTCTGGGCTGCAAGGTCCCACCTGCTCCAGACCTGCGTCATAACAGGTTATTTCGAAAGTATTTGCCAATCGTAGTCCAGGGAATGATCAGTGGCCTGTCCTGTAGTGTCAGCGCCTGCAGCCTGGGGCATCATTGCCAAAAGGAGTGAGGAGTCAAGGGGGAAGCAGATGCATTTGTTAATGTGGGAAAAACAATCGAGACAGGCGGGAATCCCAGGTATATGGAGGGTGGAGTTTGTGGAACATCAGAGAGCACGGTAGGCTATTGGAAGGGAGTTTATTGGCAGTGAGCACAGCCACAGGAGAGGAGTAGAGTGGTAAGGTGGGTATTATTAAGGTGTAATGCCATGGTTCAGAGGCATGGAGGACAGTTGGAGGTGAATTGTGGTTGGTCTTCACATGGGGCATTGGAAATGGTCTGTCCGGGTTGACCAGGTTAAAAGGTGATGAGGAGCCTGTGGAGGACACTGGTGAGTAAGTGGAATGCTGTTCTCTCAGTGAGTATCTGCAGAGTAATGAGTTATTCGGGGAAAGATGGGAATAGAATTGGACATGAGCTCTGATGAGAGTAATCTAGTCTCAAAAGGTTAGCTTGCTTTCCATGGATGCTGCCTGATCCACTGTACTTTCCAGCATTTTGTTTTCAATACAGATTCCAGCATCTGCAGTAACTTGCTCCTAACTTTGTTTTTAAATTACTCATTCTGTGTTGCCTTCTGTCTTTTCAGAGTACCAATATGGTTTGGCAAAAGTTGGAATGACAGGGCCCTCAGATTGTTTATTCAGGTCATGTAAGATGTATACTAATTAGAGTCTGTAAACTCATCTGAAAATGTAAAATAAAGTGTTCCATCTTTCTGTTGCTTCATTGGCAGATCCTGTTTGCTTATCCTTCAGATTATTGCAAAATAAGTAACATCTCCTTTTCGACAATGAACTATTTTCTGAAATGTAGTTATTGTTGTGATGTAGGAAATGGAGTAGCTAACCTGTGCATAGCAAGCTTAATGATGAGGATCAATGAATCCATTTTAGATCTCAGCAGATACATGTTCTTCCTTACATAGGAGACATTTTAGGATCTGAGAGATGTAGGAAGGATACTATAAGAGGATTTAGAAGAGATTTACCAGGATAGTGCTGGGTATGGAAGGTTTGAGTTATAAAGAAAGGCTGGATAGGCTGGGACATTTTTCGCTGGAGTGTCAGAGGTTGAGAGGTATCGTTATAGAAGTTTATAAAATAATGAGAGGTACTGATAGAGATAATGGCAGTTGTCCTTTCCCTCGGATGGGGATTTCAGGACTGGAGACACATTCTTATGGTGAGAGCAGCGAGATTTATAAAAGACATGAGAGGTACATTTTTTACGTCAAGGGTGGTTCACATATGGAATGAACTTCCTGAGGAAGTGGTAGATGTGGGTACAATTACAGCATTTAAAAGACACTTGGGTAAGGACATGAATAGGAAAGGTTTGGAGGGATATACACTGAGTACAGGCAGGTAGGACTAGTTTAGTTTGGGATTATGTTCAGCATGCACTGGTTGGACCAAAAGGTCTATTTCTCTGCTGTATTCCTCTATGACTAGGGTTTCCTTCAAAATCTCATCTGAAGGACAGCTCCTATGACAGTGCTGCACTCACTCATTCAGTACCAGACGTTGAAAACCCGAGGCTGAGAAATATCACAGAAAGGGAAATGGAATGATTTGATACGGGAATGTAGGAGCGTACATTGAGGAACATTAGGATGGAAAGTCATGGATTGGGTGTCTATGCTACATCCTCTCTCCACGCCTGATTTATGGAAATATTCAAGGGCATGGAGTCATCCTTGTGGACCCTTCCCCCAAATATACAAGACTAACCTTGTTCAGTGTGTCATTGCTAACAAGACAGAATGATGATATTGGTGCTTTTTCCTTCACTCAGTTGCCTACATTAGAATAGTGGCCTAAAATATTTCCTGGGTCATTAACAAAGAAAGAGGGCAGTATTGGATTGACTAGTGATTCCACCCGATATTTAATTCTATGCAAAGAATGACATGAGACTAGATACTGTATTTAACAGGTAAGGAACTATCTGCCAACTCTGCTGAAGATGTTTTTCGACCTGGCGTATTTCGACCTGGCACATTTCACACCAGTGGCTTTTTCAGAAACCTGACGAGCTCAGAGTGATCCTCTCAGCTGTTGCTATGGGGCTCAGTCACAAATGTTCAATCAGGGCTGGAGGAAAGCTTCACTGAAATCCCAATTTCATTTCTTGGAGCTCGTAAATTACAATTGGCCAACATAAATTATCCCAGATGTATTCCCTTGTCACTAACATATTGACTCTAAGCAGTTTGCATTGTGCTGATGAATGGAATCATTTAGAAGGGCACTGGTTATATTTCTAATGGCTTGTCTCCTTGATTCCAGACCCCTGTAACTATTGATTCACATTATGAATAAGTCCTTTGCTCAATTTGTCTAAATCAGACACAAGAGATGAATCGTATGATCAGTAATTAAAGCTGTCTTCTGCAAGAGATCCATGGGTTATGTTGCAGTAATCAATGAAATAAACCTCATGTGTCATTAACTTTATTAACAATGATACTGTCTCATTTCTTTTCATTCATTTGTGGAACGTGAGCACGTTGCTGGCTAGCCAGCATCTATTGTCCGTCCCTAGCTGTCCTTGTGAAGGTGCTGGTTAGCTGCCTTCTTAAACTGCTGCAGTCTATCCACTGTCCACAATGTCGTCCGGGAGGAAATTCCAGGATTGTGACCCAGCAACAGTGAAGGAGCGGTGATGTATGAGTGGCTTGGAGGGGAATTGCAACTGGTGGTGTTTCCTTGCATCTGCTGCCCTTGTCCTTCTAGATAGAAGTGGCCGTGGTTTTGGAAAGTGCTGTCTGACGATCTGCAGAATATCTTGTAAGATAGTACACACTGTAGCGAGTGAGTGTCAGTGGTGGCGAGAGTGGACATTTGTGGATGTGGTGCCAATCAAGTAGGCTGCTTTGTCTTAGATAGTGTCAAGTTTCTTTCGTGCTGTTGGAGCTGCCAATGTCCAGGCAAGAGGAGAGTATTCCATCATACTCCAGACTCCGCTTTTATAGATGGTGGACAGATTTTGGGGAGTCAGGAGAGGAGTTACTTGCTGCAATACTCGTAAGTCTATAACCTGTTCTGTAGCCATTGTATTTATATGGTGAGTCCAGTTGAGTTTCAGCTCAATGGTAACCCCAAGGATGTTGATAGTGAGGCACTCAGTCATGGTAACAGCATTGAATGTCAAGGGGTGGTGTTCAATTGTCTCTTATTGGAAGTGGACATTGCCTGACATTTGGGTGGGGTGAATGTTACTTGCCACTTGTCAGTCCAAGCCTCGATATTGTCCAGATCTCATTGCATTTGAACATGGACTACTTTGGTATCTGCCAACCTGCACATGGTGCTGGAATATTGTGCAATCATCAGCGAAAATCCCCACCTCTGACCTCATTGTGGGGGGGAAGGTCATTGATGAAGCAGCTGAAGATGGTTGGGCTGAGGACACTACCCTGAGGAACTCCTGCAGAGATGTACTGGAGCTGAAATGACTGACCTCCAACAACCACGACTATCTTCCTACCAGCCAGGTATGGCGCCAACCAGCAGAGAGTTTGCCCCTTGATACTCATTGATGCCAATTTTGCCAGGGTTCCTTGATGCTACACTCAGTCGAATTTAAAATTGATGCAAATAAAGGAGAGGCACAATGGGGTCATCAAGTCATAGAGTTGTACAGAACGGAAACAAACCCTTTGGTCCAACTTGTCTGTGCCAACCAGATGCCCTAAACTGATCTTGAACCCTTTTGCCAGCACTTGGCCCATGTCCCTCTAAACCCTTCCTACTCATATACCCATTCAGATGCCTTTTAAATGTTATAATTGTACCCACCTCCAATGCTTCCTTTTGATGGCTCATTCCATGTGCACACCACTCTTTGTGTGAAAACGTTATCCCTCAGGTTGCTTTTATATCTTTCCCATCTCCCCTTCAGCCGATGCCCTCTCGCTATGGACTCCCTTAAGCTGGGAAAAAGACCTTGACTATTCACTCTATCCATGTCCCTTGTAGTTTTATAACCCTCTATGATGTCACTTGTCAGTGTCCTACACTCCATAGAGTTTTAGAGGTGTCTATATGGATCCCCCCCATACCCCTACAAACTCCCATAATTACAATCCCAACTGATCCAATGTCTCCCCACACGTCAGTCCTGCTATCCCAGGATCTAATCTGATGTTGAAAAGCCTTACTTAGTGATAAGGAACAGCCAGCCTCAGGGATAGTGTATGTGCAAACACCCATAACCTATGATAATCCAGACTGATAGTTCAGCCTGGGTTAGAAAGTGTGGTGCTGGAAAAGCACAGACGGTCAGGCAGCATCCGAGGAGCAGGACAGTCCAGTTCCCAGCATGAGCTCATCATCAGGATTCTCCTGCTCCTCAGATGCTGCCTGACCTGCTGTGCTTTTCCAGCACCGCACCCTTGACTCTGAACTCCAGCATATGCAGTCCTCACTTTCTCCTCCCTGATATTTCAGTCCGAAGGTAGCAGAATCAGGATAAAGCAGAAGCAAATTTGCCCCTCTTTCTCTCTCTCTCTTTCTCTCTCATTCTCCAATTGGTTTGCCCTCTCTCCCTGTTGCCTCTTTCACACCAACCCTCTTGCACAATCTACCGAAAGAACTGAGGATGCTGGAAATCAGAAACCAAAACAGAGATTGCTGGGAAAGCACAGAGGTTTGGCAGCATCTGTGCAGAGAGAAAGCAGAGTTAATATTTCGGGTCCAGTGACCTTTCTTCAGTTCCGCTGAGTTTGGGTCACTGGATCTGAAACGTTAACTCTGCTTTCTCTCTGTACAGACCTGCTGAGTTTTTCCACCAGGTACGGATAAGTTGGGCCGCAGGACCTGCTTTTGTGCTGTATGACCTGTGCAATCTTCCTTGTTGGGAGACTCGCTGCGTTAAAATGGTTTTCTGTCTCCTTTACGTTTTAGACAAAAGAGACTGTTCTTAGATTGATTTAACTCCCGCACTGAGGAAACATTCGAGTCATTTCCACCATAAGCAGCCGGAATTTGTGATCAACTCCACAAAATAATCAATGCTTTCTGTCCCTCCCTTTGGCTGGTGTGGATGTAACACCGTCACTGTACAACTGAAAGCAGGATTCTTCTTTACACTTTACAACTTAATATTGAGTCAAACACCTTCAAGTTGTTTACCAACTCTCATTCCTTCCCTTTCTTTTCACTTCATCTGCTACATTCCTGTTATCATGTCCTCTATCCCCCTACCCCACCCCTGGCAGCTAGACACACTATTGATCTTCCACTCTCACATTCCAATCACTTAATCGGTACAATCAATATCCTTTCTCCCCCACCACTCCAACCACCCCACCCTCACTATGGCATAAATGCTGCCCCTTCCACATTTCACTTCAGCTCTGATGACGGGCCATCTACACTCACAACATTAGCTTGCTCTCGCTCCATGGATGCTGCCTGACCCACTGTGAGCTCCAGCATTTGTTGTTTTCAATTTTTTTCTTAACAGATGCTGCTTGGTAGATTTATTTTTCATACAATGTCCTGCTAGGTCATGATTTGGGGATGTCGGTGTTGGACTGGGGTGGACAAAGTTAAATATCACACAACACCAGGTTAGGGTCCAACAGGTTTAATTGGAAGCACTAACTTTCGGAGCGACGTTCCTTCATCAGGTCATTGTGGAGTGCACAATTGTAAGACACAGAATTTATAGCAAAAGTTTACAGTGTGATTTGTAACAGAAATTATACATTGAAAAATACCTTGATTGTTTGTTAAGTCTCTCATCTGTTAGAATGACCATGATAGTTTCACTTCTTTCATATATAAATCACAAAACTTTTTTTAAAAGTTACATTCTCAGGTTAACTGTAACAATTGGTGTCAGTGCAGATAAGATGTTGAGATGTTGAAGATGTTAGTCCCCTATTCCCTGTCTGCGCCATAATGTTTAAACTGATTCTAATCTAAAAAGTGAGTTAACAGAGTCCTACATAGATTCATGCAGTTTTTGAGCAAAGTATAATGTAACTCTGCAAGTACAAATTCATCCCACAAACTTATATGCGTACGTGTGCGTGTGGGTTTTTGTGTGTGTGTGTGTGTGTCTGGGGTGAGGGGTTGTGTGTGTATAATTTTCAATGTATAATTTCAGTTATATCACACTGTAAACTCTTGCTATAAACTCTGTGCCTTACAATCTTATACTTCACAACCACCTGATGAAGGAGCAGCGCTTCGAAAGCTAGTGCTTCCAATTAAACCTGTTGGACTAAAACCTGGTGTTATGTGATTTTTAACCTTCTAGGTCAAGTAATCACATAACAGTTAAGATGCACATTATACAAAATATTATTTAGAGTAACATTGATGCTTAAGGAAAGAAAAACTTCAGGTTTGTCTCCGAGACAGTGAGCTATTAGCAAGTGTTGATACTTACTGCAAATAGAAAATGATTCAATGATATAAACTTGATATCAATGTAAAGCAGTTCTCATCTGTGTATTCTCTTCCATGTCACAATACAGTACAAATAAAAGGATCCTGGGAGACAGCACCCACAGACAGTGCAGGCCTTCCTGATGTATATTGACCTAAGCCTATCATTTGAAGTGCAGGCAGCATATCAACACTGTGTTGCTTGCACAATATAATGATGAACATTGGCAGTCAGCACTAACTGAGCTGTACACAGGCTGTCCCACAGCAGGGAGCCCGAAACTCTAACTTTCTTGTATCATTTGAAGTAAGTCTGCACGTTGTGAGGATCATTGGGCGGCACGGTGGCACAGTGGTTAGCACTGCTGCCTCACAGCGCCAGATACCTGGGCTTAATTCCCGCCTCAGGCGACTGACTGTGTGGAGTTTGCACGTTCTCCCCGTGTCTGCGTGGGTTTCCTCCGGGTGCTCTGGTTTCCTCCCACAGTCCAATGATGTGCAGGGCTAGGTGAATTGGCCATACTAAATTGCCCGTAGTGTTAGGTAAGGGGTAAATGTAGGGGTATGGGCGGGTCAGTGTGGACTTGTTGGGCCGAAGGGCCTGTTTCCACACTGTAATGTAATCTAATCACTGCTGGAATGTGCAGCAGGGGAAGACATCCTGAGGAACAGGGAGAAATGACACAACATTACAGGGAGCAGGAACCCTGAGGTTTTCCGACACTACGCTGGAAGACTTTGCTGACAGAGTAAGCTCAAATTGCCCTGGCGAAGGTAATGGTGAGCTGCTGTCTTCAGTCACTGCAGTCCATGTTGTATAGGGACACCCACAATGCTGTTAGGGAGGGAGTTCCAGGACTTTGAGCCAGCAACACGAAAGGAATGATGATATATTTCCAAGTTGGGAAACATAGACATAGAAAATAGGTGGAGGAATAGGCCATTCGGCCTGTCGAGCCTGCACCATCATTCAATATGATCATGGCTGACCATGCAATCGCCATATCCCACTCCCACTTTCTCCCCATATTCCTTGATCCCTTTAGCCCCAAGGGCCATGTCCAGCTCCCTCTTGAATGTATCTAATGAACTGGCCCCATCAGCTTCCTGTGGGAGAGAATTCCACAGGTTCATAACTCTCAGAGTGAAGAAATTCTTACACATTTCAGTCCTGAATGGCTTCTCCCTTATTTTAGACTGTTACCCCCTAGTTCTGGACTTCCCTAACAATGGGAACATTCTTCCCACATCTAGCCTGTCCAATACCATCAAGATTTTGTATGTTTCTATAAGACGCCCCCCCCCCCCCCCACTCCACCTCAGAGTTCTAAATTCCAGTGAATACAAGCCCAGATGATCCAATCTTACTTCATATGTCAGTCCTGCCATCCCAGGAATCAGTTTGGTAAGCCTTCGCTAGATTCCCTCAAGAATGTACTAGAGTAAACATCTTGTGAAACGTTGGAACAATAGAAGCAGCCCGAATGAGTGTGATCAAACTCCCGCAGAACCAGAGTTTTTAGTTGCACCTTTCAGCAGTTGCAGTTGGGGCAGTGAAGAAGTGGAAACTTTCTTTTGTCCTCCTCTGGGTTACAACCAAAAGCTGGGGGATTCTTTTCCTGGGCTATTGGAGTTGCATGTGAGACTACCTGTGTTCTGAATTTGCATTTTGCTAAGGGTGTGATTATGTGATGCTAGTATATTGGAACAGTTATAGTGACTGTATCTATTATTCTGTTACATTTTCCAATAGAGTTGAGTTATTCCAATTCTTTCTTTTGTTGCATTTTAACTATACTGTTTGAATAAATTGTGTTTTGCTTTAAAACCAGTAGTTTGACCAATTGAATTGCATCTGGAATTCAACATTTTACATTTACCTTTAAAAATAAGAAACACTTAGGACCGAGGCTATCTTCTGACTATTTTGAGAGGGTTTGGTCTGGTCCATAACAGTACATTGGTTGTAGAAACTCTGCACTAAGTAATAAGTATCTTAGTGGCGTGGTATATTGTGTCCTTCTGATCAACATCAAAGCCAAAACGCTGGCAAACATCGCTGACAAATGCCATGTCTGAACAAATGAAAGTCAGGGTTTACTTTGTACACTTGCTCTTCCAGAGATCAATGGATGAATGACAGCAACTTAATTGACATTTATCAAAAGAGCTATAGAAAAGGGCACAGTCGTAATCTAACTGGGTGATAAGTGTAGGAATTGAGGTAGAGTTGTTCCTGAACGTGCTAATTAACCAATGAAGGGAGTAGGAAGGGCATTGCTTGTCATTGGCCACTCGGGTGTTTCCTTTCTTCCTGGTGGTGAAAATTGAATAAAGATTTGTGCACCTTGTGTCTTTTACTGTGTCTCACACCTGCGCACACACACACACACACAACATGGGTGCTGGGGAAAATATAGCATGACCACAGTTAGGCGGTAGTGTGGGGGTTTCAAAAGAAAAGAGAAAAAAAAGAAAAAAAAATAACCAGGAGATTGAGAACCTCCTTAGTTTAGGGGACTGTTTCTATGCTGGTTGGGTTACAGGCAGAGGTAAAAACTGCAGATGCTGGAAACCAGATTCTGGATTAGTGGCGCTGGAAGAGCACAGCAGTTCAGGCAGCATCCGAGGAGCAGGCAGTGTGGTTACTGCTGCTGTTGGTTTCTTCTTTTTTTGGGGGGGTGGGGGGTGGAGAACCTGATTGCTGAACTGGCTGAATTATTTAGCCAGTTTGTTAACTGGTATTCCTTCAGTGAGATCTGATAAAAAGGGAGTAGGAAATGCTAGCTTGTCTCCCAGCTGCTGACATTATGGAAATTTAAATATCTGCTGTTACACAGTTATATCCTTTTGATTTTTAATTCAGCCCCCCCCCCATAAATAAAAATGGTTGAGGAAGACTATTTGATCCTTGCGATCCCCTCATGGGATGCAGGCACCTTTTAAATCATCCCCAGTGTTTATCCTCAGCTATCCTACCCTATCTAAAAGCCTAGTTGTGCGAGGTTCGATGAAATTCTCCCGGTACAATTGGTTCCAAGGGTGTTATATTTAACTGTTAGCAAAGTTCAGTTCTGCCCAGCAATGAGAGGCGACTTTTAGCAGGTGTTTTGCTCGGTCACTCAGCACAGTTCAAGTGTCAATGACGAGAACGTCAAAGGTTGCATGTATTTCGGGAAAGAGAGTTAGAATCCTTGTTCAGAGTGCTACATGTATTTGTACTTCTGGCAAGGCAACTGAACTGCTCAGATTCAGTGTAGGGCACTCGGTGAGGTGTCAGACATGGTTAGATGGCTCTCTTCTGTTAGAATTCGGGGTGAAGATCTAGGAAATAGTCGTCATGATTTGGAGGTGCCGGTGTTGGATTGGGGTGCACAAAGTTAAAAATCACACAACACCAAGTTATAGTCCAAGAGGGTTATTTGGAGTCCCCTGTCTCTCACATTTTGTCTACTTTGAAAATAAACATTGTTGGCCACCAAACAGATTGTAACACAAAAATGCTGATCTGTGATTGTAACAGAACCTGGAATTGCAAACACCTAAAATGAGCCCCAAAATTATCATGATTCTCCACAATCACTTGATGAAGGAGCTTTCAAATAAACCTGTTGGATGGTAATCTGGTGTTGTGTGATTTTGAACTTTGCACACCCAAATTTGTGTTCCCTTGCTCTCTTTGCTGTGCTAAAGTGGCTTAATTTGAAGTAATGTTCAGTCGATATTCAGGAAATCTAGACTTTTCAAGACAGAACTTTAATGCTCGTTTGTCAAGAAGGTTACAGAATGGAATTGAATCTTTCATTCCATGGTAGAAGAAAACAGTAAAGATAACCAGATGACCCAAGCACTGCTCTCTCATTAGAGAGAGATTAGGTTAGATTAGATTCCCTACAGTGTGGAAACTGGCCATCCACCCAAGAAGTCCACACCGACCCTCCAAAGAGTAAACCATCCAGATCCATTTGGTTTAACGGGAGGGTCACCACATCTTGGGTGAGGGGAAAGGTTGAGAAGGAGACTACTTCACAGAAACCACAGCCGGTGTGGGGATTGAACCCACACTGCATCACAAACCAGTTATCCAGCCAACTAAACCAATCAACCCCCAAAACAACATGGTATGGACAACTTGAGCAATATCATAACACTGGGAAATTAGGGATTGACAAGCCCTGGAAAGGGACGATGGAATATCTGTTTACACCAAAATGGGCTGCATGCAATTGTGCAGAATCAGTAACAGAGGACGTATCAATGAGTCTGGCCATGGTCATCTACAAGACCTGAGTAACTGATAGCAAAGAACAATGTAAACAGATACAGAAATGAGATTAAGGCCTGACAAGTGAAAAAGAGTTCTTTACTGCTAGAGCAGGCTTGTCTAAAACATTCCCCATACAATGGAATGTGCCCCCTGAAGGCTCTTTATGTGCCATTATGCACATTTCAAATCCTGGTATGAAGATGTGGAAGATTCTGCAAGGAACTGCTCGTCCAATCAGAGGGCAATTCTCTCCTGCCTTTACCCAGTGAACCTATTAGTAGCTGAGCATGGAAGAGAAACACCTCTGATTGGTGGAGCAGTGGGCCATGTGAACAGTCCTGCCTTTATTCAGCCTGGATTGAGGGAATGGAGGTGAATGTGTGGTTGTTTGTTCATTGATTAGGAGAGAGAAAGAGATTGGAAGGGCAAGTGTGTGTGCGTATGCATGTGCATGTAAAGGCATGTCCATATGTGCCTGTGTGCGAATGCATATGTGCATGTGAGTAGGCATGTGTTAGTGAGTTTTGAGAAGATTCGTAGCTCAGGTTGAGGTTTTGGATATAGGTTTGCTCACTGAGCTGGAAGGTTCATTTCCAGACGTTTCGTTATCCTGCTAGGTAACATCTTCAGTGGGCCTCAGGCGAAGCAATGCTAAAAATTCCTGCTTTCTATTTATCGGTTTGGGTTTCTTTGGGTTGGTGATGTCATTTCCTGTGGTGATGTTATTTCCTGTGCTGTGTATGTGTCTATGTGTGTGTGTATTTGTGTGTGCATGTCTGTGTGAGTAATAGAAGGGTGGAGGGATGCCAGTATGTGTTGTGAAAGTGTTGGGATTGAGAGGGAGAGCTTGTGTTGACATTGAGACTGAGTGAGTCAGAAAGACAATACTAATTGGATTGAAATACAATTGTGTGCAGTTGTCCCTCCCGGACTGCTGTTGTCATGTGACCTGGACCACAAGGCACACTTGCTGTCGGCATTTCAATAAAAGAAAACGCTGTTCTGATCAGTCTGCTGTCCTGTGAGAAAAAAGCAGGGGGTCAGAAGTGAAGCTGAGACTGAGAGTAGAAGAGCTATACAAAAGGATAGCTCCTGACAGAGGGACACCAGAATGGTTAAAGCTGTCGAAGCTACCTCAAGCAAGTGAAATAAACCAAAAAAAGGAACAAGGAATCAGACCACAGCTGAAACACTGGGCAAAAAAAGACAGTAGCTGAAGTTGTTCCTTCCCCAGCGCTGTTCAAAACTCCAGGTGATGTGGAGCAAAACTGGCAGGTTTCTCCTCCATGACAACAAATGTATCAATGAGCAAGTATAAAGGCTGTGCCTTTAATTAAGGATTGAAGTCAGAAAAGAATTGTTTGAAAAAAACAAGAATTGCTGGAGGACCACTTCATGTTTTTGAAAGCAAGTAACCAGGCCCTCATTGGAGGCATTGTTTACCTGTGCAGCTTATCTGGTTCCAGCAATAGTTGGAGTGCAGTTCCCAGGGTGAGTTGGAGCAGAAGGGGTGTGTACAAATAAAGGTTCAGTTGGTAACTAGTAGTTGATTGGTCTGTCAAGTAGCAACCAGTTATCAATGACAAATTCATCCGACATAGCAACAACTCAGTGATTGGTTCTCGGTTAGCTAAACAAGATAATAATCAGCCTTCATATCTTAACCAGCTCAGGAATTCTCTTTGTTCCCTGCAGTAAAAATTACTTCAAGCCTGAAGAAAACTAGTTTGATTTTCTTACAGCAAACGTCATAAGCCAGAGACCTTTATATAAATGTGAACCAGTCACCCAGTGCCTCTTGAAAACCAAAGTGAAAGCATCTGGAGAAGAAAGAGCAAGAAGCAGAGTTGTGATCAGCACAAGAATCATCCCAGCAAACCATGCAGACAAAGCCCATTGAACTGTCTTCCCTGTCTCTCCATAGCACCAGCTATTTTTTTCCTGCATTGTGTGTGTGTGCATGTGTGCTAATGTGTGTGTGTGTGTGTGTGTGAGAGAGAGAGAGAGAGAGAGACTGTATAAGTGTGTGTGTGTGTAAGGAGGAATTCATAAGGGAGTTAGTGTTTTAATTCATACTGTTAGATGCTAATGGTTCATAACTGTTTACCTCAAGCTAGAGTCTATTTGTAGTTTGTAATTCATAGTGATTCAAGTTAAGTACAGAAACCTGGTAAAACTCTGTCAACCTGGGTCTAAAAAGCAGGCAAATTGGGGAACGTTGTGTACTTCAATAGAATCTTTAATTTCTGTGATGACTTTGGGAATAGTGGGTTTTGACTTGCAGTGAGCAGCCCAACTGAAACATTACACAAACAAGAGAAAGGAAACATCACTATCCTATTGTGAGCATTAGGAAAAGATGTTCCTAATATTCCCACTGCTCCCCCGAATCTCTTGAAGAACAAAAAAAAACCAACAAATATTTTGAAGTCTTGAAGGTATACTTGGAACCCCAATGAATATAACTCATAAAAGGTATGTGTTCATTGTTTGAGTTTAAGATGAAAAGCTGTCCTGTGATCAATATGAAACCACATTAACTCAGACCACAGAACCTTCTGCATTTGCAGAACTTAAAGATGACCTAATTGAGAGTGGTTTGTAGTAGACATAACGATCCTGCAATGAGAGTACATCTATAGAGAGAAAAGAAGCTCCCTTTCAGGAAAACAGGTGATGTGTCGAAGTTCTGAGGGTTTAAACTTGAAGCTGGAGCACAACAGACCAAGTTATGCTGATGGATAATCCATGTCCAAAGGTCAGAACTATCATAAACAAAGAACAAGGCTGAAATATCACGGAAGACATCATGCAAAGGAGAGGAAGTCACATCCAGCCTGGGAAAGCATTGTTTTCATTACAAGAAACTCTGTATGCCACAAGGAAGCACAACAAGTGGATGTAGATGGCTGCTATTGTGATTTCAGCAAAACAAAAACTCCAATAAATCACTCCACACTATATAACAAGTTAGATCAGGCATGTCTGTAGGTGAGACATGGTTTGTGGCTGTTTGAATGACAACTGCAGCAGGTCAACATAAAGTTTCCGAGAGCTCATCTATCCAGGATATCAATACAAATGGAATAATGTTGTGTACACAACAAGAGAGAGTGCCTGTCCATTGGCTTTCTTTGTGAACATTTTCTTCAATACCCAACTGGAAGTGACAAAGTGATAGTTGAGTTCGACCATAAGCCACTGAAAACTATTTTGTTCAAGCTGCTAAAACCTGCTCCAAAGTATCTTCAAAGAACATTATTCCTCTTACAAAGGAACCATGTGGATGGGACATACAAGCAAAAGACACGGGTGTACATTGCAGCCTTGCTGTCAACAACAGCACTCCGAATGCAGAGAGTAAAGGATCCTTCAATACGTTTGGTCGATTCAACACGAAGCAGCAGCTCATCATGCTCTGGAAATCATTAAGCTGGCAGAGACACTGGATATAACAGATACCAGCAACTTATCCAACTCCCTGAAAGTTGCACCAAGTTTTGAAGAAAGGATGGCTTGAAGGCTGCCAGGACACACCTGATGCTATAAGGGCAAATCAGGCAGATAGAGATGAACTGACAGCCCACCGTGGCATATTATACAGTAAACAACTGCACCCACACACACCATGAAGAGAGCAACATGAATTGAACACTGTGTATGACATGCTTATGCAGAGGCTGCAGATAAAGTTAAACTGCTAATGCATAAACACTAAGCATGGGTAACCTGGGGAATTGATAACGTACATGACAATATGCAAGTCTTTGGGTTTTTTTGTTGACATAAAAGGGGGAGGTTTGCATTGAAATGCAAACACACTAAATATCACTTTCTAGTCTGTCATAGTCACATGACAGCTATCATGAGGCAGCCATCTTGGAGGCAGCTTCAAAGAAGAGAGCATCCACCTGACACAGCATTCATCTTTACCCACTTACACCTCATTCAAAAAAAACTTATCCCACAAAGCAAGGATGAGCTGGGAGGAAAACCAAGGCTGAAAGGTAACCTGCTTCCAACAACAGCACGCGGCGCAGTGGTAGTGTCTCTCCTACTAGTGCAGGAGTCCCTGGGTTTAAGACCAATTTGCTCCAGAGCTGTGTCAATGAACAGTTTGATGAAAAATGTTGTTGAAGCAGTGTTCAAGATTTCTTCAGCAGTAAACAAGGCCAACTGTTCATCATAGCCCTGGTTCTCCTTTCCTTCCCCGATGATCAGGACTGGGGCATTGATCTGTCTCTTTCCAGCTGTGCTTCTTAACTGCAAAGATTAGAGGATTTATCAATTCATTCTGCAGCTTGGCACTTTTCCATTGTCATTTTTATTAATTACTCGTTGATTCGAACGATCAATTTATCGCTTTGAAATTTACTTTTGTCTTTTTGCCAAAATGTGCTGAAAGGCCCCCGAGTGAAGGAAAACTTTAAAAGTTCACCCACCCCATGAAAAAGAAGGGTTCAACTAGCCTGAATTAGAATTTCGGAAGCAAGCTGCATTTGATGAAATGGTCAAAGGCAGATCTTGAAGTGAAAACGTATAAGACTGCTCATTCTGCAACAGCTCTTGAGGGAACCATTAAACATTGAGACATGATAGTTCAGGAAAGCAAGCTTCATATTCTGCTAAGAATGAATGCCTTGATCTATCCTTCATCGTTACTTATAGTTGCTAGAAAATGATATTTGCTAATCTATTTTCTTTCTGGCAATAACTGCATGTCAAAATAAATTATTTTAAGTTAGATAATAACGACAGTGCCTGACTTGATCTTTGCCCCGTAGAATTCTGAACAAAGGAGAAAAAACAGTCTCCAATGTCCATAACTCAGTCAACACAGTCAGATGGATTATTTTGTTTCAGAATCTCTTTCTTTATTGTAATTTCTTTTGGTCATAAATCGAACTTTATTTCATTCCTTTCAAACAGTGGGTTAGCTGGAAAATAGAAAATATCTTCTACTCTTTCCTGTGAATACTGACTGTTCTGCAAAATCGCAGAGCGCATTTAATATTTCCAATCGGTATGGCCCCAATTAATATTCCAATGTTTGTTAATTTTCATCAGAAAAATAAAGGAAGGACAGTTGCACCAAGACCGACATGCTCTCAGATAAAATGACAGCTCAAAATTGACCCTGATTATCGATCGTATAATGCACAAAGATGCATTAGGAAATGGATAAGTCATAATTAAAGTTACAGATTTGCCCAACAATCAATATAAATTTTGAAAAACTTGCATTTATATAGTGCCTCTCATAATCTTAGAATATCCCATTCACTCTAATTGAATGTATTTGAAGTGCGGTGAATGTTTAAATGTAGAAAAGGTCAGAGGCAATTTGTGCATACACAAGGCAACTGGAAACTTGCAGATGACTTATTTTTGTGGGATGTTTTGGAAAGGAGTGAGTTCTCAAAGTTGAGGAAAAGGAACCATCAGGCAGAGGAATGAAAACAGCATAAGAGTCTTTATTATCGGAGGGTTGGCACTTATAACTTGCTACAGTTGTATGTGGTTTTGGTGCAACAGATTGGTCTATAAACCTAAGAATGCTTATAGTTGCCTCAGAGGGAGTACAATTACCTGGTCTGGCCTATATGTGACTCCAGACCCACAGCAATATGGTTGACTCTGGGGAATTAAGGATGTTCAATAAATGCTGCCTAGCCAGTGATGCCCTTATCCCATGAATGAATCACAAAAAGAAGATTGATTCCATGTTGAGAGAGTTGTCCTAGGAGGAAAGAATGAGATCTTTGTAATTTTGCACAATGAGTGGTCATTTAATTGCTAGGAAGCTGTTTCTCCAGGCTGGAAAATCCAGAACTCAAAGTCATTGCCTTAGGGTGAAGAGTCAGCCATTGAAGACTGAGTTGAGGAGACATCTCTTCAATGAGTAGGTCATGACTCTTTCAAATTCTCTATTCCAGAGAATTGTGGATGCTCAGTTGATGAATCAAGACTGAGGTGGAATTGATTTTGAGGAAATTGAGGTATAGGTGGCTCTTGCAGGGATGTGGAGTTAAGATATAATCTTTTTGAAAGTCACAGCACGCTCTACATAGCCCTGCAGCCTACTTCTATTCATTTTGTTCCTATGTGTTCAAACGTGTGTTGGTTACCAGTCATTAAAAGCTGAATTTTAGCACCTTTATAACTTACAGGGAGCAAAATGGTGGACATAGCAGGTTAGGTCGTGTTTGGGCTCTAGGCCTGTCCACTCCCTTTAGCTTCAACCTTTTGTTTTTATTATTTCTACT
Organism: Chiloscyllium plagiosum; assembly: GCF_004010195.1. Lineage (NCBI taxonomy): Eukaryota > Metazoa > Chordata > Chondrichthyes > Orectolobiformes > Hemiscylliidae > Chiloscyllium > Chiloscyllium plagiosum. Next base: position 6,538,047 of record NC_057743.1, on the reverse strand, counting down.
TATTATTATTATTTCTTAATTTAATCTCTCAGATCAAATCCATCCTTTCTTCTCTCTGTGGCTGAGGTGCAGCAGTTTCCGTTAGACAGTCCCAGGTTCTCAGCAGTTTCAGCAGGCCCCCGTCCTCAGCAGTTTCAACAAGGCCTGGTCCTCAGGGGTTTCAAGTGGCCCCAGTCCTCAGAAGTTTTGACTGGGCCTAGTCCTCAGCGGTTTCAAGTAGCCCCAGTCCTCAGACGTTTTGCCTGGGCCTAGTCCTCAGCAGTTTCAAGTGGCCCCATGTGGTGAAACGGTTAAAAAATTATGTCCCAATACATGTGTGAATCTAACCGGAATGGAGGTGTTGCTTAGTCCCGTGTGAATCTTATTACACACCTCCCCGTGTGAATCTTCTTATCTGTATGTAACCAGAATGGAATGTGTTTTTTAGCCTTGCTCTGCTGTTCACATGAATGTTTATATCTGGAAAAGAGTATATCAGCTGGAAAAGTCTCCAGTTCGGAGAGTCTGCTCCGGGGTTACGTTTAACCGCCGAGCGTGGGTTGTTGGCAACCGCTCTACGAGAACTGACGGCTCCCAGTTCCGGTAACATGTAGAGTGAGTATAAGCCAGACCCGTTGGTTGTGGCGACGCTGCGGGGAATAAAATGCTCATATTCTAGCAGACTCGCCTCTTGGTCGTTTGTTCTGTGTCAGACTACTCTCCTACGAACCTGACCTTGAGAATTTTTTAAAACACCCCAGTCCTCAGAAGTTTTGACTGGGCCTAGTCCTCAGCGGTTTCAAGTGGCCCCAGTCCTCAGAAGTTTTGACTGGGCCTAGTCCTCAGTAGTTTCAACAAGGTCGGTCATCGGTGTTTTCGAAAGGCTCCTGAGTCTTGGCATCTTCGAGAGTCTCCTGGTCTTTGGCTGTAGCTGGTTATTAAACCCAGAGGCCTTGGAATGAACAAAAAAATGATGTTTGTCTTGACTTGCTCTCATTTTTCAGATTTAATTTATGCAATTAAATGGTGCTGTTTTGATGACAATTTATACATATTTTACTGTATTTTCACAACTACAATTTTCTATCTATCTATCTACTACTCGCATAGAGCAAATCCTCAGTAAGCACCATGGTAACAGTGGGGGGTAGAAAAATAATTTGAAACCAATTCTGCCTCCGATTCATGTCCAACTAACAGTGAGAGAAGAGAGAGGTCGATCGACCTTTTTCAATTCATGGTCACAGCCTACAATCCTCATGAGGAAAAGATGCTTTCTCTCCTTAAACACTGTCAGCCTGACACAGGGTTGAGAAGCTAAAGGCAGCCTCCAATAGCTTACACACACAAGGGAGAAAACTGGAGCAGAAACAAGATAAGGATGGAACAAGAAGTGGTGACAAGTTGTCGGGTTCCGATGTTATCTTTGCTGAAGATTAGCATTTGTGCGAAAATCCTTAATGACTCAGCCATCATTAGTTGGAATGGGTTTGCTTTGAAAAGGATGTTGCCAGGGTTGGAGGATTTGAGCTATAGGTAGACGCTGAACAGGGTGGGGCTGTTCTCCCTGGAGCGTCGGAGGCTGAAGGGTGACCTTATAGAGGTTTATAAAATTATGAGAATCATGGATAGGGTAAATAGGCAAAGTCTTTTCCCTGGGGTCGGGGAGTCCAGAACTAGAGGGCATAGGTTTAGGGTGAGAGGGGAAAGATATAAAAGAGATCTACAGGGCAACTCTTTCACATAGAGGGTGGTACTTGTATGGAATGAGCTGCCAGAGTATGTGGTGGAGACGGGTACAATTGCAACATTTAAGAGGCATTTGGATGGGTATATGAATAGGGAGGGTTTGGAGGGATATGGGCCGGGTGCTGGCAGGTGGGATTAGATTGGGTTGGGATATCTGGTCAGCATGGACAGGTTGGACCGAAGGGTCTGTTGCCGTGCTGTACATCTCTAAGACTCTCTCTGTGACTCTATGCTGGGCTGAAATTTGAGAGTTTCTTAACTACCGAGTGAAAAGTTAAAAAGAAAATTCTCCCCAATCTGCAAAGATGATGACAGTAAATGCAGAAAGGGTAATGTTGGCAAAACAAAAACTTAATGGCCAACAGGCTCAGGGGCACATTTTCAGGGAGATTGGCACAATCTGTTAACAATAAACATTCTGATAAGCCATCAGATGTTTTGTGATGTTGCAGATGTTATTGACAGATGTTTCAGAGTCAATCAGCTGTGTTCAAATGCGAACGACCACTTCTGTAATGCAGCAATCATTTAATCTGGGAAAGTCTTAATCCTTTCAGTACAACATGCCGTGTACATTACCAAAGAAAGGTTTTTGACAGCTGATACTGAGTTAAGGAAATGGTCTTGACAAATTGCCAGTGACACTTCATTTACCTCCCCGTTCTCCTGAAACGTCTGATTCTTACTGGGCTACAATTTACATTGGTGAAATTTTCTTAAGCTAATAACAAGTGTCATGCCCATGGATAGATATGGAGGTTGGGGTTCCTTACTTGACACTCCTTTGGCATGGTGGATATTCTGTCACCACCCCACTGTTTGCCTTACCTCCTCACACCACTAATGGCTTGTTCTAATCACAGTTGGTTGTCTTGAGTCAGTCAATTCTTCAATTTTTTTCCTCCTACCTAGATCCCAGCTGATTGCCACCTCTGCTTGGATACCCATCTAAGGGTGGGTAGAAATCTCTGGCACTGGCATAGACACTGCCCACGAGGATCAGGGGCCAGGGTCAGCATTGGGGAGTCCCTGCAGTCAATCCTGGGTGTCTTCCACTATTGCCCTTTGATCGTATGTGCTGCCATATTTCTGTGAATTAGCTCTCATGTACCCTCCTCCAGTCTGTACCGAATGTTCCCTCTGAGCGACGGGGGTTGTGTGGCTGCCTCATTGCCCCAAAATGAACGGCACAGTTGAAAGACAGGCTGTGACCAAGGAAAGGTTTCTTTCAGGGATGTGTCATGCAAAGCCATATGGGAATCTTCAAGGGGACACATCAAGAGGGACGAAGCCTGACTGAGACATAAACACAGTGTGTGGCGTTGGGAATTTGATTCAAGTGAGAATTTGGGGCAGGGGGCAAAAAATATGCTCCTTTTCCTGCCTTGTTTTAGCCTCCAGCAGTTGTAGAAGATACGTAAGTTACTTTCCAGAAATAGAGGGCCTGCTAGCTGCCCACTACAGATGGAGTCCTTGGCGGCATGGTGTAAAGATGACAATCTCTCCCTCAATGTTAGCAAAACTACAGCTGATCACCCACTTCAGGACACAAAGGAGGAGGACGTGCCCTTATCTACAGGAGTTGAGGTGGAGATGGTCAACAGCATTAAGTTCCTAAAGGTGGTGATCACCAATAATCTGTCCTGGACCACCCATGGTGATGCAATGGTCCAGAAGACACAACAATACCTCCTCCTCCACAGGAGGCTAAGCAAATTCGGCATTTCCCTCACTGACGTTTACCGATGCAGCATAGAAAACATTCTATCTGTATGCATCTTGGTACGGCAACTGCTCTGCTCAGGACCATACACAACTACAGAAAGTTGAAACACAGCCCATTCGTAGAGTCATAGAGATGCACAGCATGGAAACAGATCCTTTGGTCTAACTCGTCCATGCCAATCAGATATCCTAAATTAATCTAGTCCCATTTGCCAGCACTTGACCCTTATCCCTCTAAACCCTTCCTATTCATATACCCATCCAGATACCTTTTAAGTGTTGTAATTGTATCAGCCTCCACTACTTCCTCTGGCAGCTCATTTCATACACGCACCACCTTCTGCGTGAAAAAGTTGCCCCTTAAGTCCCTTTTAAATCTTTCCTCTTTTGCCCTAAACGTATGGGAAGCCTTCAGAAATGAGATAACGAGAGTCCAGGGAAAGTATATTCCTGTCAGGGTGAAAGGCTGGTCGGTGTAGGGAATACTGGATGACTAACGAAATTGAGGGTTTGGTTAAGAAAAAGAAGGAAGCATATGTCAGGTATAGATAGGATAGATTGAGTGAATCCTTAGAAGAGTATAAAGGCAGGAAGAGTATTCTTAAGAGGGAAATCAGGAGGGCAAAACAGGGACATGAGATTGCTTTGGCAAATAGAATTAAGGAGAATCCAAAGGGTTTTTACAAATACATTAAGAACAAAAGAGTAACTAGGAAGAGAATAGGGCCCCTCAAAGATCAGCAAGGCGGCCTTTGTGTGGAGATACAGGTGGATAAATCCCCAGGACCTGATCAGGTGTACCTGAGAACTCTGTGGGAAGCTAGAGAAGTGATTGCTGGGCCTCTTGCTGAGATATTTGTATCATCGATAGTCACAGGTGAGGTGCCGGAAGACTGGAGGTTGGCTAATGTGGTGCCACTGTTTAAGAAGGGTGGTAAGGACAAGCATCCTTGTAATAAGGGTGGTAAGGACAAGCCAGTGAACTGTAGACCAGTGAGCCTGACGTCGGTGGTGGGTAAATTGTTGGAGGGAATCCCGAGGGACAAGATGTATATGTACTTGGAAAGGCAAGGACTAATTAGGGATAGTAAACATGGCTTTATGCGTGGGAAATCATGTCTCACAAACTTGATTGAGTTTTTTGAAGAAGTAACAAAGAGGATTGATGAGGGCAAAGCAGTAGATGTGATCTATATGGACTTCAGTAAGGCGTTCGACTAGGTTCCCCATGGGAGACTGGTTAGCAAGGTTAGATCTCATGGAATACAGGGAGAACTAGCCATTTAGATACAGAACTGGCTCAAAGGTAGAAGACAGAGGGTGGTGGTGGAGGCTTGTTTTTCAGACTGGAGGCCTGTGACCAGTGGAGTGCCACAAGGATCGGTGCTGGGTCCTCTACATTTCATCATTAATATAGATAATTTGGATGTGAGCATAGAGGTATAGTTAGCAATTTTGTAGATGACAACAAAATTGGAGGTGTAGCGGACAGCAAAGAGGGTTACAACAGGATGTTGATCAGATGGGCCAATGGGCTGAGAAGTGGCAGATGGAGTTAATTCAGATAAATGCGAGGTGCTGCATTTTGGGAAAGCAAATCTTAGTAGGGCTTATACACTTAATGGTAAGGTCCTAGGGAGTGTTGCTGAACAAAGAGATCTTGGAATGAAGGATCGTAGCTCCTTGAATGTGGAGTCGCAGGTAGATAGGATAGTGAAGAAGGCGTTTGGTGTGCTTTCCTTTATTGGTCAGAGTATTGAGTACAGGAGTTGGGAGGTCATGTTGTGGCTGTACAGGACATTAGTTAGGCCACTGTTGGAATATTGCATGCTATTCTGGTCTCCTTCCTATCGGAAAGATGTTGTGAAACTTGAAAGGGTTCAGAAAAGATTTACGAGCATGTTGCCAGAGTTGGAGGATCTGAGCTACAGGGAAGAGGCTGAACAGGCTGGGGCTGTTTTCCCTGGAGCGTCGGAGGCTGAGGGGTGACATTATAGAGGTTTACATTTTATGAAGGGCATGGATAGGGTAAATAGACAAAGTCTTTTCCCTGGGGTCCAGAACTAGAGGGCATAAGCTTAGGGTGAGAGGGGAAAGATATAAAAGACACCTAAGGGGCAACATTTTCACAGAGAGGGTGGTACGTGTATGGAATGAGCTGCCAAAGGATATGGTGGAGGCTGGTACAATTGCAATATTTGAAAGACATTTGGATGGGTATATGAATAGGAAGGGTTTAGAGGGATATGGGCCGGGTGCTGGCAGGTGGGACTAGATTGGGTTGGGATATCTGGTCGCCATGAAAAGGTTGGACTGAAGGGTCTGTTTCTGTGCTGTACATCTCTATGACTCTATGCTCCCTAGTTCTGGACTCCCCGACCCCAGGGAAAATACCTTGTACCCTATCCATGCCCCTCATGATTTTTTAAACCTCAATCAGGTCATCCCTCAGCCTCCAATGCTCCAAGGAAAACAGTCCTAGCCTATTCAATCTCCCCCTATAGCTCAAATCCTCCAACCCTGGCAACATCTTTGTAAATCTTTTCTGAATCCTTTCAAGTTTCACAACATTTTTCCGATAGGAGGGAGACCAGAATTGCACGCAATATTTCAACAGTGGCCTAACCAATGGTCACAACATGACCTCCCAACTCCTATACTCAGTGCACTGACCAATAAAGGCAAGCATACGAAATGCATTCTTCACTACCCTATCTACCTGTAACTCCACTTTCGAGGAACTATGAAGCTGCACTCCAAGGCATCTTTGTTCAGCAACACTCCCCAGGACCTTAACGTGAAGCCATGCCCATCACGCATGTCCACCTTCCATCCTTTGTGTCCATCTCCATTTTTGTTGCTGCAGAAAGGAAGCCATCATCAAAGGAAGCCATCACCCCTCCCAACCTGGCTATAATTTCTTTTAACCTCTTCTGTTAGGCAGAAGATACAAAGGCTGAAACACACAGAACAACTTCTTCCCAGCTGAGGCTGGGGGGTGACCTTATAGAGGTTTACATTTTATGAAGGGCATGGATAGGATAAATAAACAAAGTCTTTTCCCTGGGGTGGGGAGTCCAGAACAGCTTCTTCCCAGCTATTATTAGACTTTGGAATGTACCCCTCAAATTTCAAACTGATTGTTGATCTTGCTTTTTGTGTATCTGCATTGCAGCGGTCACCTTGTGTTCCTCGCTCTGTTCGATCACCCAGTGAGTGTTGTGATCTGCCTGTACTGCCCGCAAAACAAAACTTTTCACTGTAACTTGGGGAAATAATAAATCAAATCAAATCAAAGGGTCAAGAACCTATCTGTCACCTTGAACTGATGGTGAGTCTGTCCTCCAGCTATCAAGTCTTTATTTTGGGGAAAATCCCAAAGGATGTCTGCTTCTCACACAGTGCGGGTTTCTGACCCACATTCAGCCTAATGGTGATGTTGAGAGTCCCACAGGAAAATCCAGTCCATGGACACCGTGTGCATTGAATAGGTTATTGAGCCGCTTCAGAAGTCATTGTGGGGTTGCAACCCATCACGTTTCCATGGTTACTTAGATCATGTCACTGCCAGACCTGGATGTTTCAATGAATTTGGTAAGTTCTGTGACTGAAGGGTTCAATCTTATAATGATTACAATGATGAGAACAGGTCTCTCTGGAGCTCCATCTGTTAGTTACCCCCTTGACCAAAATCAATAAAACAAATCTGGTCATCTGGCACGTAAGGCCCAATAATGGCATTGGGAGATATAAGGGTTAGCTTGGTGGATGTGTTGGGATTTAAGGTGAGGGAGCTGAGAGTTGAGATTCAACAGATGTAGATATTGGAGTACACTGGATGTAGGTTAGCTCGCTGAGCTAGAAGGTTCGTTTTCAGACGTTTTGTCACCATACGAGGTAACATCTTCAGTGAGTCTCTGGATGAAGCTTTGTCTGAAGGCTCACTGAAGTTGTTGCCTAGTACGGTGACAAAATATCTGAAAATGAATCTTCCAGCTCAGCGAGCAAACCTACATCCAGGACTTCAACCTGAGCAACAAATCTTCTCAAAACTTGCTAACTGGAGTACACTAATAGAGAATATAGATGTCCTTCTAACTGAATTGTCCTCACATGCCGGCTCCTCGTGCACTGGCTCACACTTTACAAACTGTGAACCTAACCCAAGGCAGGGTGTGAATTCAGAAGTTGGTCAGGTATGCAGTCTGTGAGGGACACACACCAAAGGCTGCTTCCCTTCACCCCAGTTCAGAGGAAGGTTTGGCTCTGTCACTGTATCCATAGCTCTGACTAATGTTATCACAATCCCTTGTTGAAGTGTTGGACTCTAAATCTTGTCAAAGTCAGTGTCCGCTCTCTACATGTGAACCTTGATAGAGTCTGTGTTAGCACCAGATGAGAAGCAATGTTAATACACAGAGCCACTCAGTTAACACTGTTTTAATTAACAAGACACCTATATTCTGCTTAATTAGCTGATATTCATAGAGTCATAGAGATGTACAGCACGGAAACAGACCCTTCGGTCCAACCCGTCCATGCCGACCAGATATCCGAACCCAATCTAGTCCCACCTGCCAGCACCCGGCTCATATCCCTCCAAACCCTTCATATTCATATACCCATCCAAATGCCTCTTAAATGTTGCAATTGTACCAGCCTCCACCACATCCTCTGGCAGCTCATTCCATACAC
>NC_057743.1:6515412-6529297 GCF_004010195.1 Chiloscyllium plagiosum | reverse complement strand
AACTCAATCAAGTTTGTGAGACATGATTTCCCATGCACAAAGCCAAGCCCTAAGCAGTCCTTGCTTTTCCAAATACATGTACATCCTGTCTCTCAGGATTCCCTCCAACAACTTGCCCACCACCGAGGTCAGCTTCACTGGTCTATAGTTCCCTGGCTTGTCTTTACCGGCCTTCTTAAACAGTGGCACCACGTTAGCCAACCTCCAGTCTTCCGGCACCTCACCTGTGACTATTGATGATACAAATATCTCAGCAAGAGGCCCAGCAATCACTTCTCTAGCTTCCCAGAGAGTTCTCGGGTACACCTAATCAGGTCCTGAGGATGTATCCACTTTTAATCATTTCAAGACATCCAGCACTTCCTCCTCTGTAATCTGGACATTTTGCAAGATGTCACCATCTATTTCCCTACAGTCTATATCTTCCATATCCTTTTCCACAGTAAATACTGATGCAAAATATTCATTTAGTATCTCCCCCATTTTCTGTGGCTCCACACTAAGGCTGCCTTGCTGAACTTAGAGGGGCCCTATTCTCTCCCTAGTTACCCTTTTGTCCTGAATATATTTGTAAAACCCCTTTGGATTCTCCTTAATTCTATTTGCCAAAGCTATCTTATGTCCCCATTTTGCCCTCCTGATTTCCCTCTTAAGTATACTCCTACTTTCTTTATACTCTTCTCAGGATTCACTCGATCTATCCTGTCATATGCTTCCTTCTTTTTCTTAACCAAACCCTCAATTTCTTTAGTCATCCAGCATTCCCCATACCTTTCACCCTAACAGGAATATACTTCCTCTGGATTCTTGTTATCTCACTTCTGAAGGCTTCCCCTTTTCCAGCTGTCCCTTTACCTGCGAACATCTGCCTCCAATCAGCTTTTGAAAGTTCTTGCCTAATACCCTCAAAATTGGCCTTTCTCCAATTTAGAACTTCAACTTTTAGATCATATTCTTGGCTTGTTTTTAATTTAATTAGGGCGGAGCTAGTAATTATCTTTGTCACATTCTGGATGGTATGAATGAACCTCAAGCTTCGATCATTAGCTAATTCTCACCAGCAAACATTTGTCTGTATTTCTGCTAACTCTGAAAGTGCTGTGGAGTTAGGTTGCTGAAATACAATTCAAATGGAGTTTTACACGAGAATGAAAAAAGGTAGCTAATTCAGAGAAGACAAACCACAACGTATTAACAATCTTCCATCCTCCTGGAATGCAAGTCTCAATTTTCATCACAGAAGCCGCCATTGCAGATTTTTGTCGGGCTCTCATTATATCCTCCGGCCAGTAGGAGTGCTGTAGCTCTGCAGTGTGTCCTCCTATATCCTCAAGTTCCTATTGAATCTCCAGGGAAGGATTTCCAGCTCTTGAGTTGACACCAAATGGCGTGTGCAAGCTGCTGTCTTAGATATGACCTCTGAATTTTTTTTGCCAGTTTTATATTTGTTCATTTATCGGATGTGGGCCAGCATTAAATATCCTTTCTGAATTGACAAGGAGATGGTGAGCATCTTTCTTGAACTTGAAGGAACCAGAAACCAAAGGACAGCAAGGGTGTGCTCAACAGACGATGTTAAGGGTTTAGAATGTAGGTAACAGAAACAGGCAGCCTCTTTCAGAACTGATTACAGTGGAGTGTGTGTATTTCACCTCTTTTTCACTGCTAGGGCTGACAGATATCGATTTGCTTTTCTTATATATTAATTCGCTCATGTCATTGGCTGGGTCAACATGTATTACCCATGCCTAGTTGCCCTGGAGGTGGTGGTGAGTCTTGAATCACTGGCGTCCACTTGATGCAGGTAGACCCACAATGTCATTAGACAGGAAATTCTAGGATTCTGACCTCGCGACAGTGAAGGAACGATGATGTATCTCCAACTCAGGATGCAGAGTGGCTTGGAGGAAGCGTGCAGATGGTGATAGAATCCCCTACAGTGCAGAAACAGACCATTCAGCTCTTGGGGTCTGCACCGACCCTCCAAAGAGTAATCCACACAAACCCATTCCCCTACCCTATTACTCTACATTATCTCTGACTAATGCACCTAACCTGCACATCCCTGAACACTATGGGCAATTTAGCATGGCCAATTCACCAAACCTGCACAGCTTTGGACTGTGGAAGGAAACGGGAGCACCCGGAGGAAACCCACACAGACACGGGGAGAATGTGCAAACCTCACACTGACAGTCGCCTGAGGGTGGGATTGAACCTGGGTTCATGGCGCTGTGAGGCAGCAGTGCTGACCACTGGGCTGTCGTGCTGCCCATTATGATATCTTCATGTGTCTACTGCCCTTGCTCTTCTCGGTAGAAATGGTCATAGGTTTGGAAAGAAGTGTCAATGGATCCTTGCTCATCCTATGGATAATACATACTGTTGCCACTGTGAACCAGTGTATTTTTTATTCATTCAGTGGATGTGGGCCTTGCAGACCGGACCAGCATTGATTGGCCATTCCTCCTTGCCCTTGAAAAGGCAATCGTGAGCTGTCTCTTTGAATTGCTACAGTCCATTTCCTATAGGAACAACCAGAATGCCAAGGCGGAATTAGGGATGGAATTCCAGGAATCTGAACCAGTGACAGTGAAGGAACTATGAAATATTTCCAAATCAGGATAATGGGTGGTTTGGGAAGAAAACTTGCAGTTGGTGATGTTCCCATGTAGCTGTTGCTCCTTATCCTTCTAGATGGAAGTGGTCATAGATTTAGAAGGTTCTGTCTAAGTATCCTTGGTGAATTTCTGCACTGCATCTTATAGATGGTGCACATTGCTGCTTCTCAGTGTTGGTGTTGGAGGGAGTGGATGTTTGTGGATGTGGTGCCAGTCAAGCGGGCTGCTTTATCCTGGATGGTGTCAAGTTTCTTGAGTGTTGTTGGAGCTGCACCCATCCAGGCAAGTGGGGAGTATTCCACCACACTGCTGACTTGTGCCTTGGAGATGGTGGACAGGCTTTGGGGAGTCAGGAGGTGAGTTACTCATTGCAGGCCTCTGACCTGCTCTTGTAGCCATTCTGTTTATATTTACTTAGATTACTTACAGTGTGAAAACAGGCCCTTCGGCCCAACAAGTCCACCCCGACCCTCCGAAAAGCAACCCACCCAGATCCATTCCCCTACATTTACCCCTTCACCTAACAGTACGGGAAATTTCCCATGGCCAATTCACCTAACCTGCACATTTTTGGACTGTGGGAGGAAACCGGAGCACCCGGAGGAAACCCACACAGATAATGCGCAAACTCCACACAGACAGTTGCCTGAGGCGGGAATTGAACCCGGGTCTCTGGCGCTGTGTGATAGGTCAGGGAGGAGAGGGTGGAGTGGATAGGTGGAAAAGGAGCTAGGCAGGTTGGACAAGTCGCTGCCTGAACTGCTGTGCTCTTCCAGCACCATTGATCCAGAATCTGGTTTCCAGCATCTGCAGTCATTGTTTTTACCTAGTTCAGTTTCTGTTCAATAGTACCCTCCAGGATGTTGATGGTGAGGGACTTAGTGATGACAATTCCCCTGAGTGTCAAGAGGCAATGATAAAATTCTCTCATGTCAGAGATGGTCATTGCCTAACATGTGTGAGACACAAATGTTATTTGCACTTTTCCTGCTAATCCTGGATAGTGGTCAGACCTCGTTACATTTGATCATGGACTGCCTCAGTGTCTAAGCAGTCATGAAGCCTGCCAGACATTGTACAATCATCAGAAAACACTGTTCTCTAGTGAGCTGTTTGATTGTCCACCACCATTCACAGCTGGATAAGGCAGGATTGCAGAGTTACAGGTCTGATTTGATGGTTGGAGAATTGTTTAGCCCTGCCTTTCATTTGCTATGAGACAAAAAAAAACTGCAGAAGCTGGAATCCAAGGTAGACAGGCAGGAGGCTGGAAGAACACAGCAAGCCAGGCAGCATCAGGAGGTGGAGAAGTCGTTCTTTCGGGTGTAACCCTAATTCGGGACTGGGCGTGGGTGTAGGGGAAGCTGGAGATGCAGGGGGTGGTGGGCCAGGGTGGTGAAGTTTGACTAGGTGAAGACAGGTAGATGGTACGACCTAATTTTTAGGAATGCCTGGTGCTGCTCCTGGCATGTCCTCCTGTTGTCTCTGTTGAACCATGGTGATCCCCAAGCTTGACGGTCATGATAGGAAAGGCCAGAGGATGAGATTGTGGATTGTGTTGAAATATAATTCTGCTGCTGTTGATGGTCCAAAGCATCTCATGGACGCCCAGTCTTGAGTTTCTCAATCTGTTCACAGTCCATCTCATTTAGAACGGTGATAGAGCCACACATCATGATGTAAGGTATTCTCAAAGTGAAGTCAGGACTTTGTCTCCACTAGGACAGTGCCTCTTATTGAGGCAGTGAAGAACAGATACATCTGCAATCGGCAGGTTAGTGAGGTCAAGTACCTTTCTTCCTCCTGTTGGTTCCCTCACCACCTGATGAAAATCAAACCAGCAGCTGTTTCCTTTTGGACTCTATCAGGTCGATAGGTAATCCTGCTATGGGCCGTTCTTAGTGGGGGATACAGAGGTCCTACATTCTACAAGATATTCTGTTCCATTCGACCTTCAGTATCCCCTCCAGGTGGTGTTCAACATGGAGTAGATTGTACACACTGCTGTCATTGTCTCCCGGTGTGTAAGTGGTACACACTGCTGTCATTGTGTCCCAGTGTGTACATGGTACACACTGCTGTCATTGAGTCCCGGTGTGTACGTGGTACACACTGCTGTCATTGTGTCCCGGTGTGTAAATGGTACACACTGCTGTCATTGTGTCTGGTGTGTAAACGGTACACACTGCTGTCGTTGTGTCCTAGTGTGTACATGGTACACACTGCTGTCATTGTGTTCTGGTGTGTACATGGTACACACTGCTACCATTGTGTCCCTGTGTGTACGTGGTACACACTGCTGTCATTGTGTCCCGGTGTGTAAATGGTACACACCGCTGTCATTGTGTCCCGGTGTGTAAATGGTACACACTGCTGTCATTGTGTCCGGTGTGTAAATGGTACACAATGCTGTCATTGTGTCCTGGTGTGTACATGATGCACACTGATACCATTGTGTCCCAGTGTGTAAATGGTACACACTGCTGTCATTGTGTCCCAGTGTGTACATGGTACACACTGCTGTCATTGTGTCCCGGTGTGTAAATGGTACACACTGCTACCATTGTGTCCCGGTGTGTACATGGTACACATTGCTACCATTGTGTCCCGGTGTGTAAATGGTACACACTGCTGTCATTGTGTCCCGTTGTGTAAATGGTACACACTGCTGTCATTGTGTCCTAGTGTGTACATGGTACACACTGCTACCATTGTGTCACAGTGTGTAAATGGTACACACTGCTGTCATTGTGTCCCAGTGTGTACATGGTACACACTGCTACCATTGTGTCCCGGTGTGTAAATGGTACACACTGCTACCATTGTGTCCCGGTGTGTAAGTGGTACACACTGCTGTCATAGTGTCCCAGTGTGTACATGGTACACACTGCTACCATTGTGTCCCAGTGTGTACATGGTACACACTGCTGTCATTGTGTCCTAGTCTATACATGGTACACACTGCTACCATTGTGTCCCAGTGTGTAAATGGTACACACTGCTACCATTGTGTCCCGGTGTGTACATGGTACACACTGCTGTCATTGTGTTCTGGTGTGGAAATGGTACACACTGCTGTCATTGTGTCCCGGTGTGTACGTGGACACACTGCTGCCCGAAGACCGAGCCTTTTAATAGAGGCCTCTCATAGCTTATTGTTAGTGTCCCTTTCCTGGACCAAGAGTTCCAGGTTCAAATCCAATCTGCTTCAGCAGTGTGAAATAACATGTCTAAACAGATTGATTTGGGAAATAGGTTAATTAAAAAATATATATGCAGAGCCTTGTATTCTGTGCATCAGAATGCGCTGAGTCCCTCAGGTTAATTTTTCATTTCTGTGACTTTTCTCCCATCTCTCAAATATTCCTTCTCTTTCTGCCATCTTCAATCTCTGTGCCGGAGGGGCAAGTCAATCTCGCCCTCAACCTGCCGATGATGTTCAAATGCAAATGACCAAATAAATTATCATCCAGTCCACTCTCGTCAATAAGCATTGCTCAGCCATTTAAGTTGACCTAACACTGTGTCAGATTTAGCAAGGCACGTTTATCTGTAATTCTCTTAATGCTGGATGAGGTAAAGGAAGAGAAGAATTTGAACAGACTTACATTCTTCCCTGCTTCGTGTCGACACCTGACACCTTTTAATACCTTCAATGTGACATTACAGATATAATGTTAATCTATTTGGTTAATCTGTTGGAGTCTGAAGGGGAGAAATAAAATACATGAGAACTACGTCAGACTTTTTTTTTGTGGAAGTCATTTGCCAGAAGAATTTATCTTTTGCGTTTGTCATCCATTTTCTGTGGTGTCACATGAACAAATCCATACATCCCACCTCCAAACATAATTGCTTCTAATGCGCCTTTCTGCTCCCCGTCAAAATCCAATCTCAAATCTTAATGACTTTCTACAACACACAAAAAAGATTCTATCATCATTTGACTGCAACCCGGGCCTTATTTTCACTCTCACAATGGTCCCATTGACTGACAGGAGTGGATGAGAGGAGAAGCTTTTCTCATTGAAGATGGAGTTTGTGTTCTCTGTCTTATCCCAGCTTCGAAAGTGAGAACAAAATAGAAAAAAGCTGAACACAAAACTCTTCAGAGAGTCTTTCTCCTTCAGCAACTGAGGATGGATAATAAGCAAATATTTCACTCGGTTTAGGCCGAGGAAGTGAGGGGATGCCTCAGGATGGCATTGCATGCATGAAGAGGAAGTTGGCTGACAACTAATCTGCTTGGCAGAAAAAGAGGGAGATTATTAATCATCATTTGAAACATCCAGCAGCATTAATAAAATGATAAAAACATATAAGAACTGAGTGAATAATGAGTGACAGGTTTAAACTGATGGTGCAATACAGTCCCCATTTGCAGATTTAATGTTCTGTCCCTTACTCTTACAACATGTTTGTATTTAGTAACAAACCTTGCAGTTACTGCCAGGTTCTTACAGCACTTTAAAAGAGCTGTATAAAATCTGACAGGAGTAAATTTTTGATTGCACCTGTTTCCAAAAGAATGAAAGGGACGTTGTTAGGCCGGTACAAAAGAATGCAGGAGTACTTTGGGCCTACAATCAGGCCTTCCTGGCTTAACTGCTAGGCTAGGCCGCTGCTTCACCCAGTGTCCCACTCCGGCCGCTCCTCTTCGTGAGGTCACCTTCTCCTCTGCTGCTGACAGGAAGAAGATGAAGTAAAAGGAAAAGAAAGAAGACAAAAAGGGTCAGGTAAGAAGAGAGGAAGTGGCTTCCTGGTGTGGACAGGCCCAGGAGTCCAAACACTGCCTACCTTACAGGTGCTGCCATCTTGGATTCAAGCAATGGTTTTCGGATGATTCAGCAAGCTGATGGAGCAGGACGTTTTGAGGAATGGATTATAGAGGATTAGGGGTCAGCTCGGGAGTTACTGCAGGCATTTTGTATAAGCAATGGAGACTTTCCGGGCACAAACCAAGTACTTTCCTTTGAAAGGAAAAAAATGGTGTTTCCAAAATAGATGAGGCCTGGATAACAAAGAAACTTTAAACTAAAATGAAGGTTGTGTGTGTGGCCAATTCCACCAGATGGTGGAGCAATGGATGAACTCTGGGGTCTAGGCTGTACCATTTCTAAACTAAGATGGCTGAATTAATCAGGAGGTGAGTTTTGGCATTGAATGAGAGGAGGTATGAGCAAAGGTGGGTGGTGGGCACCTTCAAGGTAATCATTTATTTGGTATTTTCAACAGGCAATTCTTGCACAGAGGTGGATCTCGCTGCATCGTGGTTTGTTTAAACTCTTGTTGACCTCACAGACCTGTTGAAACAATTATTGCAAATTCAGTTATTCAGTCCAGTGCATTAATTCTTTGAAAGTGCATCCAGAGCTATGTAGCCTTTACAAAGCAAGACGATTCACTTATAACATAAGATTAGGGATGCTACTGCACATGTGCAGAGGTATCTCGGCAGCCATTTTGATGAGTCGTACCCTTCACCTGCATACAAATTACATTCTGTAGGCAACATAGTGACTGAGTGGTTAGCCCTGCTATCTCACAGGGCCTGGGTCCTGGGTTCAATTCCAGCTTTGATCAACTGTCTGTGTGGAGTTTGCACATTCTCCCCGTGTCTGCATGAGTTTCCTCTGGGTGCTCCGGTTTCCTCTCACAGTCCAAAGATGTCCAGGCTAGTTGGATTGGCCATGCTAAATTGCCCCATTGTGTCCAAGGATGTGCAGGCCAGGTGGGCTCAGCCATGGGAAATGCAGAGTTACAGGAATAGGGTGATTATGGATGGGATGTTCTTCACAGGGCTCGTGTGGACTTGATACGCTGCAGGGATTCTATACAATAAATTAGAAAAAGTAGGTTTATGAAATGTGTCAGAATCAAGATTCTGTTAACAACTGGAGAGATTATGGAAAGTGCTGAAGGCCTAAATTCAGAGTTTACGAACAAAGGTTAGCTGACAACATTAAATTATGTCCCAAATTGTTTCCCCGCGAGTTGTTGGGATCTGGAATGACCAATTGCAAAAGGATTGGGTAATTGATCCCAAACATCTTTTGTGAAAAGGGACTGGGTAGGTCCTTGAGCAACGTATGGAGGCAGAAGTGTGGGACTGAGTGTGATCAGAGAGCTGGCTACAGGAACCAAGGGCCAAATAGCCTACTGCTGCATAAGACATAATCAATGGCTTCTATCTTTCCTTTGCAATACTTTTGCAAATAAAAACCAAACCTGTATCCCAGTGTGTGTTCAGGAGAGGCATCAAGCAAACTCCATTCAAAAACCTTTATGTATGAATATGTTTGATCAGCAGATCATTCCAAATTTGAGGGTGCACTTCCTTTGTTGTGATTGGTTAAGATTGCTTTTTCACAGCCTGTTTGTTTAAAATTGGCTGATTTGTTTGATGTCTTCAGAGCGATTTAGGAAGTCTCACTCACACACAGAGAGAAATGGAGTTGTCCCAATATTCACAGTTGTGTAGGTCTATTGTACTTCTGGGAAGATGATAAATGCCAGGCAAAATAAGACCCGTTTGCCCTTCCAGACTATCTCCTCCAACTTTGCTGTCTTGTGCGTAAATATATTACATAGACACTCCCTGCCCTACCTAAAACCTCAAATTTCTTGGGAGAAATCAGAAAATCGATCGATAAAACAGGTCAGTTGGAAGAAAGGAAACTGTGGAATATTCCCCTCTGACCCCTGTACATCAATAAGTGCCCAGAACCTCACCATGTCCCTGATACTGTGATAGGATGCCTGCCACTTGTACAAAGTGATCTCCAGCCCAGTTGCAAACAAGCAATTCAGAGAACGAGCAAACTACATCACCTCTGGAATCTAACTTCGATGTCTCCTTATAAAACTTACATTTCTCATCTTCATTCATCGTTGAACTTTGAAGCAAATTGTCTGTAAGAACCAAGCATCTCTTAAATTGTGATCAATCCTAAATCTGTTTGCAAAGTGTGCATGATGTTCAATTGTTTAGTGTTTGATTCTGTCTGTCTGTTGACTCTTTACTGCACTGAATGTTAAGAAATTAAACTGAGTCAACATGTAAGTATGAGACAGCAAACATTTTAAGGCATTGGTTAAAACTTCCATGACACACTTTTTAAAAGTTCATTCATTGGAAGAGGGCATCATTGGCTAGGGAGGCATTAATAAACACTAATTGCCCAGAGGGCAGTTAAAAGTCAACCACGTTGCTGTGAGTCTGGAATGATATGTAGGCCAGACCCGTTAAGGATGGCAGTTTCCTTCCCTAAAGGACATTAGTGATGGGTTTTTCCAACAATCACCAATGGATTCAAGGTCATCATTAGATCCTTAATTCCAGATTTCTGCTGATTTCAAATTCTGCCATTTGTTGTGGCAGGATTTGAACACAGATTCCCAGATGACCAGTCTGGGTAGTGATAATACCATCAGGCCGTTGCCTGTTCTATAAATGGAATAGAATAGAATTTTCCACCATGTAGTCTAGGTTCAGTGGAGAGTGTGGGAGTGGATATCCCTTCTGCTCGGGGTGGTGGGGGGGTTGTGGGTCAGTCTCTCTCACACGGTTACATGTCAGTCATTCATCCCCTATGCAATGTGCGAGTATTTTGGTGTATTGTGCAATGGAGGTGATGGGAGGTCCTTGCCTCCAAACAAGAGCTCATGGGGTTGAAGGCCCTGATATTATATTTAACTTTGCTTCGAAGGATAATACCCAATAATGTAATTGCCTGTGAAACCTCTCTGACATGTAGCTGCACTACTCACATTGGCATGTAACTCTTCCACCCTCCTCTGGTTAATCTTCCACCCTTAGTGAACCTCCTTGACTCATGTCTGTGGTGTACCAGCCTCACCACCTCCGTGCCCGGTGCAACAGATACCCAGTCTCAATCATGGCCCAGCATGGGGGAATGCTTCCCAAAGCAATGGCTACTCACTGCAAAGTCCAACTGGGTGACCAACCCTTCTGGTGGGTGCTTTTGAGGTCATGAGTCTTGCTTGTAGTTACTTTTTGTTAATTAATCTGGTACACCATCTTTCAACAAATTGCCTGGGCCAGGTCAGGTTTGAACCCAGGTCTTCTAGCTCAATGGTATGTACACTAGAAACATGCCACAAAACTCCTGCACAGAACCTAATCATGACGGGGACATTAGTTCTGGTCAGCTCAACTCAAATAAGATGCAAAGACGTCAAGAGGCTTCCCAATGTTAGCCACTAGGAAACTTTAAAGTTCCAGAACCTTCATTACAAAGGTTCATCCCGTCATCTAGTTGTGAGCTTTGGCCTCAGACAGAGGTAGGCTCTCTTGGTTTGTCTTAATCCCTTCTCCTGGGAGCAGGTTAAGATTCTGTCAGTACGGCTGGTGTTGCACCTCTGTATCTCTCTGAGGCATGAAATCCCCACAGCACAGACTCTCGTTTGTTTTGAATCATTTACTGGAAACAAAATTCGACAAGTTGGCAATTTCACATCCTTTAGTTGCTGGGTTTTTAATCTTACCGCGAAAAGGCTGTGACTGCATTACTTCCTGGAAAGGCCGACTTAGAAGACCAAGGATGTGTTGTACCGCAAAACGTACTTTCAGTAGAAATCCCCATCCCTCCTCTGAGCTCTGCCTTTGTTTCAAATACTAATTGTCTCCTAAGTCAGGGATTCTGTGGTTATTGCTTAATTGCCTGCAGACATCAGACTCACAACACATGAAACATTTCACAATGGTGTACTCATTTCCCCTTAATGTGGAGTTGCTGGTGTTGGACTTGTTAGAAATCACGCAACAATGGATTATAGTCCAACAGGTTTATTTGGAAGCACTAGCTTTCTGAGCGCTGCTCCTCCGTCAGGTGGTTGTGGATCATAAGATCTTTTGCTATAAATTCTGTGTCTTATGATCTTATTTTCCACAACTACCTGATGAAGGAGCAGCGCTCTGAAAGCTAGTGTTTCCTAATAAATCTGTTGGACCATAACCTGGTATGGTGTGATTTCTAACTTAATTCCCCTTGTTATGTGAAGAAAATGGAGTTAAATTGAATTCAGTAGATTTCTAAACTTGTAATCAGAATTACACCACAGTCCTTGCAGCTGCCACCTGTGTTGCCTCTGACAACTGTCTGATGGAAAGTTCCTGTGTGTCTGGTCTTTTATTTCAATTATTCGAGACATGCAAATTGACAAGATCAGGGTGGGAAACATTTTGAACACATTTGACAGCAGATCAGGAGAGGGAGGTCGCTCACTGTCCATGCACCATGGTGGACTACCCTCAGAAAGTTTTGGTCTAAAAGGTGGTGATGACCATATCGATGACCAACTCTGATCAAATTATTGAAGCACTGTTGAAATCGTGGTTCCTTGAAAAGTGCATTTTTCTCATATTTCCTGTGTCGCATGGAATCTCATTTACAGCAATAACCATCCCTTCTCAAACATAAACAAATTCTAGTACATAAAGACAAAAAGGGGGGCCCAAAGAAAATCAAAAAGAATCACATGGGGTTGTCAAGGTCATGATATTCTATTGAAACTGTTGTCAAACATTTGGACAGAAATGGATAGGAAAGGTTTACAAAGATGTGGGCCAAGAGGAAATCTGGTCGGCATGGATGAGTTGGACCGAAGGGTCTGTTTCTATGCTGTATGACTCTATTCACCCGGCACCATGATACCCAGATTAGCAGAGCACTGTTTGGAACTTAAGAAGACATGTTCTTCAATATAATGAAGATGAAGGCAGGCAATGAGACAATAGCTGTCCTGGTAATATGTGCAGCTGTCAAAGAGTGTGGCGCTGGAAAAGCACAGCTGGTCAGGCAACATCCGAGGAGCAGGAGAGTCGATGTTTCAGGCAGAAGCCCTTCATCAGGAATGAGGCTTGTGGGCTGGGAGGCTGAGAAATAAATGGGAAGGGGGTGGGGCTGGGGGGGAGGTAACTGAGAGTGTGACAGGTGGGTGAAGGTGAGGGTGATGGTGATTGGTCGGAGAGGAGGGTGGAGCAGATAGGTGGGAAGGAAGATGGGCAGGTAGGACAGTTCAAAAGGGTGGTGACTGACCTGCTGTGCTTTTCCAGCACCACACTCTTCGACTCTGATCTGCAGCATCTGCACTCCTCACTTTCCCCTAATATATGCAGCTGCCCATGATCTTT
The DNA here is from genome assembly GCF_004010195.1 of Chiloscyllium plagiosum. Lineage (NCBI taxonomy): Eukaryota > Metazoa > Chordata > Chondrichthyes > Orectolobiformes > Hemiscylliidae > Chiloscyllium > Chiloscyllium plagiosum. Next base: position 6,516,520 of record NC_057743.1, on the reverse strand, counting down.
CGATTATATACGTGATTGACACCACTCTCAGAATAGGGTGTACTATTAAATGCTGAGAGTCAATGGGAATCCCTCTCAGGAAGCTGGCGTCCTTAAGCTGGGCCAGGAGAGAGGAGAAGGAATCATAGAACCCCCCCCACCCCTATGCAGAAAGAGGCATTTGGCCCCAGTCGAGTCTGCAATGACCCTCCAAAGAGCTGTTGAGTTCTGGTCTTGTGTTTGTTGGCCAGTTTCATGGATGTGGTCATTAAGTTACACTTAGTTGAACTATCTCCCACCCACACAATGAGCCTGTGTTAATAGTGGGCTCACCTCTTCAGAGGAGGTTGCTAAACAGAAGCAGTTGAATACACTCCAGTTAAGTGTAGGAATTGGCACGTTGGCACTAACATCAGGCACACTGGCACTTTGGCTGGTTTCAATCCCTCCCCCAGGTGAACACTTCCTTCACACTTCCCCTTACCACTCCAAGGTGTCTGGAATGCAATCAATTCAGTCCATTTAGAACCACATTGCAGGACCAAAACTCAGCCTCAGTTGAAAAGGTTCAAGGAAACTCTTGAAAAGATTATCACATTCTGCTGGTGGGACAAAGCCTGCCCACTGTGGTATTGCAAATTGACAAGCAGGAGGCTGGAAGAACGCAGCACACCAAGCAGCATCAGGAGGTGGAGAAGTCAACATGTCAGGTGTAACCATTCTTCAGGATTGGGAGTGGTGTAAGGGGAGCTGCAGATAAAGGGGGTGGTGAAGTGGGGATAGGTGAAGCCAGGTAGAGGGTACGACCTGGTTGGTCAATGGGAGGAATGAATCTGGTTGGTGGCAGGGAGCAGTGAAAGGGAGGAGCTGGGAAGGGAGGGGATGGGGCTGGGAAGGGAGTTGGATGATGGGCTGTAGGCTGCCCAGGCGGAAGTTGAGGTTTTGTTCCTCCTGGGGTTTGTTTTGGCAATAGAGGAGGCCAAGGATTGGAATGGGAAATGGAATTGAAATGGGCGGTGACTGGGAGGATGGTCATGTCAGAAAGGGAGTAGGAAGGGGAATTGAAATGGGCAGTGACTGGGAGGATGGTCATGTCAGAAAGGGAGTAGGAAGGGGAATTGAAATGGGC
>NC_057743.1:6502283-6515394 GCF_004010195.1 Chiloscyllium plagiosum | reverse complement strand
GGGGGGGGGGGGGGGGGGGGGGGGGGGGGGGGGGGGGGGGTGGTAGGGAAACCAAGGCCTGTCGAAGGAAACGGCCCTTACGGAAAGCAGAGAGGGGTGGGGGAAGAGGAGATGTCCTTGGTGGTGGGGTCTAGTTGGAGGAGGCGGAAATGTTTAAGGATGATGTGTTGGATGCGGAGACTGGTGGGGTGGTAGGTGAGGACAAGGGGGACCCTGCCTTTATTGTGTTGGAAGGGGGGCGGGGTTCACAGCATTGGAACGGGGAATGGAGGTGGTCTGGCAGAGGGCTGTCTGGATGATGGAGGAAGGAAAAGCACCTTGTTCAAAATATTGTAAACAGTTTACTTCCTACACTTTTAAGGTTTGCGTACATTGCTGTATGCCACTTGTGATGAACCACTACAGAGACCAATATCACCTCAGGTTCAGTCAAGGTCTCAAATTCGAATGGGTCTTGGTGCAGTGTAAGAACACAGGAGACAGTTACTTGGAAGATTGTCTCGACCAGCATCTTTTGGCTTTTATTTATGATTCAAACAACATTTTGTGCTGGCAATGTTTGGTTGTCGGGACAATACCAGTCAAAAGCTGTGTCTGCTTTGTTCATTTTAATAATAGATTCACGTTCTCGATTTTAGCTGTGTCAATCTGGTGTGAAATGCAGAGAACATACATGGTCGGGCGTTTGAATTTTAAGGAATGTGGCTACCGAAAGTAAGTGGCTCTTTATGGGTGCAAACATACTTATCAACTTTTACAAATTTTTTTATGGAGCTGGAACATGTGACAGAAGAAAAAAAAACTCAATGTTCAAGAAAAGCCCGCATTTATCTGGTGCCTTTCATGGTCATTGTTCATTGTACTTTTGACCTGTCGTGCTGTAGGAAATGTAGCAGCCCATTTATATATCACCAGGTCCTACTAGCAATTGTGTGATAATGACTGGTGAAAGTGAGGACTGCAGATGCTGGAGATTAGAGTCTAGAGTGTGGTGCTGGAAAAGCACAGCAGGTCAGCCAGCATCCAAGGAGCAGGAGAGTCGACATTTCAGGCAAAAGCCCTTCATCGGGGAATCCGTTTGACTGGCATGGATTGAGGGATAAATTCTTCTACCAGGGATATCTTGCAGATTTGTCTTTCTTCAAAACATTGCCGTGGAAGTTTTACAATCAGTTCTGCTGTGACATGATGGCTGCATTCTTGTGCAGCCCCCTGCTATAGGAAAATCACGCTTTACAAACAGCGCTTAAAGTGTTGGCGATGTAATCGCGTTCCAGCCAACACACGCTTTAAAAGTTTGGGCTTTGCTAACAATGTCCCCAAGTCATCAACTGTGATACAGCGAATTCATGTTGAGGAAATGCATGTTATAGCAGAATAACCTGTATATCCATCTGAGAGCACGGGCATCTGAGAGATGATACAGCTAACAGGGCATGACCATGCTTAGTATCGACATTGCTTTTTTTATGATCAAGTCCTGGAGTTAGACTTTAACACGTCGCAACCATCATTACTCAAAAGGAAACAGTGCAACACCACTGACATTTCAAACATACATTTTTTATTTTCGTTACTCTTTCATTGGTTTTGCTGGCAAGATGAACATTGCTAATTGCCCTTGAACTGAGTAGGCCATTTCAGCAGGCATTACTACGGGTGGGGAATCACATGTCGGTCAGACCAGGTAAAGACGACGGATTTCCTTCCCTGAGAGTGAGCCGGACATTCACTGATGGATTCATGGTTATCAGACCATCAGCTTTCAATTCCAGATTTATTTATTAATTGGATTTAAATTCACCTGACTGCCATGTCCACCATGCCTTGGTCAGGATCACTAGGTTACTAGGTTAGTGACATTACTATGGCACCACCATCTCCCTTGAAATGAAGTGAGTAGTTACTGAATATGGAAATGAGAAGTGCAGTTTTTTCAAACTGCCTTTAGCTCCTACTGTTCCAATCACTGCAATTGTTCTCTCCTCATAATGATGTCTGTTAGTTTGGCACAACAGCCGAGGGAATGGGTGTTCTGTCTTTGAATGGCACAGTGGCTCAGTGGGTAGCACTGCTACCTCAGAGTACCGGGGACCTGGGTTCAATTCCACTCTTGGGTGTCTGTGTGTGTGGAGTTTTACATATTCCCCCTGTGTCTATGTGGAGTTTGTCTGGATGCTCTGGGTTTGCTCCCACAGTCCAAAGATCTGCAGGTTAGGTGGATTAGCCATGGGAAATGGGTAGGGTAATGGGGTGGGATGGTCTTTGGATGGTTGGTGTAGATTTCATGGGTTGAATGGCCTGTTTCCAACATAGAGATTTGAGTTTATGATTTTAGGCTTTTAGTGGTGGACTGTCCAGAAATGGCCAATGTATTTCACCTCTGGTTTAAATAAAGTCCACTGGTGATCCATCATCACCTTATTATTGTAGTCACTGCTCTTTACTGAGTATCCACTGTTCCACTTATAGCTAAAATGTGCAATTATGTCATGCCTTTCATGTAGTGAAAGGTTACACCAACCATAATCCAGATTTTAAGGTGTACTTATTGTTCTGCACTATCTCATGGTTTGACACCACCATCATTTTAAATTCAAAGATTTGTTCTAAATCCCTCTGTTCTTCATCCAACTAGATCTCTGTAACCTTCTTTAACCCTAAAACTGCTGTGCTGTGTCTCAGAGCTAATGTTTCATAGAATCATAGTCATACGTCACAGAAACAGACCCTTCAGTCCAACCAGTTCATGCCAACCAGAATCTCAAACTAAACTAGTCCCACCTGCCTGCTCCAGGCCCATATCCTTCCGAACCTTGCTTATTCATGTACTTAGCCAAATGTCTTTGAGCATTATAACAAAAAAATAATGTTCGGGCGGCACGGTAGCACAGTGGTTAGCACTGCTGCCTCACAGCGCCAGAGACCCGGGTTCAATTCCCGACTCAGGCGACTCTCTGTGTGGAGTTTGCACATTCTCCCCGTGTCTGCGTGGGTTTCCTCCAGATGCTCCGGTTTCCTCCCACAGTCCAAAGATGTGCAGGTCAGGTGAATTGGCTATGCTAAATTGCCCGTAGTGTTAGGTAAAAAGGGGTACATGTAGGGTTATGGGTGGGTTGCGCTTCGGCGGGTTGGTGTGGACATGTTGGGCTGAAGGGCCTGTTTCCACACTGTAAGTAATCTAATCTAATCTTATAACCACTTTCCCTGGAAGTTCATTCCACATATGAATCACCCTCTGTGTAAAATTATTCCCCATGTCTTTTTTAAACTTCTCTCCTCTCACCTAAGAAATATGTCCCCTAGTCTTGAAATCTCCCATCCCAGGGAAAAGACAACTACCTTTAACCCTACTTATATCTCTATATGCTCAACCTCCTATGCTCCAGTGAATAAAGTCCTACCCTACCCAGCCTCTCGTGATAACTCAAACCTTCCATACCAGGCAACATCCTGATAAACCACTTCTGAACCCCCTCCAGCTTAATAATGTCTTTCTAATAACAGGGCAATCAGAACTGGACACGATATTCCCGAAAAGGCCTCACTAACATCCTGTACAACCTCAAGATAAATTCCCAATAGCTATACTCAAAGGACTGAACAATGAAGGGAAGCATGTTAAATCCCTTCTTAAGCATCCTGTCTACATGTGACGCAAATTTTAACTTGTCTTGAAGAAACATGCTCATAACACATGACAGGAGGGTATAAAGATCTCAGACTCCATCTCACCCTGGATCAACTAAAGCCTAACCCTCTACAGGAAGCATGCTGCTCTGCTGTACTGGCTTCATGTTAGCCTCGATGTTAATGAGCCTGAAGAACAGAATGTTTGTATCTAACAGTTCACTGTAGCAAGTGTAGCAAATATCTGTTGGATTCTCAATACCATGCTATCCACGCTCAGTTTCTTGCACTACAGGAAATAACATGAACATTGCCGATTCACAGTAGACACACATATACACACACACACACACAGACACGCACAAACACACACATGCAGACACACACACAGACACAGACACACACTCACACACACACAAACACACACGCAGACACACACCCATACACACAGACACACATGCAGACACACACCCATACACACAGACACACACGCCAATATACACACAGACACGCACACAGACACACACACACCAACACAGACACACGCACACACTTACACACAGACACACACGCATACACACAGATGCACACACAGACACACACACACACACATACAGCCTCTCTTATTTTCAATCTCTACCATCGGTAGCAATGCTTTCATCTGCTAAGGTATTAGGCTCTGAAATTCTCTCGTTTACTCAATCTTTCTTTATCCATTTTACCCATTTAAGATGCTCACCCCTGACGTTTGAGCTCTTTTTCTGGCTCTGTGTTTTTCTGGAGTGCCATGGAGTGGTTACCCACTTTAAAGTTACTATATAAATGCAATTTGTTTTTGTGTCTCAATAGCCTCCCTGGAAATACAGGGTCACCGAATGTAACTGATTCCTGGTCATTTCCTGCCCTCAGTATCTGTGGTGAAAAAGCTTAGCAATCTCATCAGATATGGCACCACCTTAGTTTCCAATAGCAGGGGCCCACAACTTTTGCATAGAATTTTATTAATTATCTTTCTGAAAGTCTAAATTCACCATGTCTACATGCATCATAACTTCACTGGAGATTTTGATTGCATTAGTCAAGAACAACTTGACCTTTATCAATTCGCATTGATAGTCCCTGATTAACACACATCTAATAAGTGTTCACTAACATTATTTCTCATCATATACTCCAGCTGTTTACCTCCTACCAATGTGAAATTAAATGGTCTATATTTACCTTCTTTTGTTGATAAAGAGCCTACAACAATGACGACTATTTTAAAGTACTGTATTAGATTTATAACATTGCAAGACATCTGATTGCTTCAAAGAAGTGGGTTAATTTTCATTTCAGTTGGTGGGAAGTGGACATCCTTGACTGACCCAGCATTTATTGCTCATTCCTAATTACCTTGGAGAAGCTGGTGGTGGAGAAAGTGAGGACTGCAGATGCTGGAGATCAGAGTCAAAATGGTGGTGCTGGAAAGCACAGCAGGTCAGGTAGCATCCGAGGATCAGGAGAATCGACATTTCCGAAAACTTCCTCAGAAGCTGGTGGTGAGTGGCATTTTGGAGCTATTGGAGTCCATGTGGGTGTACATGCAATGCTGTGAGGGAAGGATCTCCAGGATATTAACCCGACACCAGTAATGGAACAGCGATATTTTTATTTAGAGTCATAGAGTCATAGAGATGTTGTAAATATATTCCTTACTTTAAAAACAGAAGGCTGGCTGTGACTCTGGATGGATTCAGCACTCAAAACCCTGTGGTGACTCTGTAACCCAAGCAGGGGGGGTGGTCACGTGACGTCCCCGTCTCGCACCCGGAAGAGGGCGGGCGATCACGTGATGTTCCGTTTCGCGCCTCGGAAGAGTGCGGGGCGGTCACGTGACGTCCCGTTTCGCGCCCCGGAAGAGGGTGGGTGATCACATGATGTTCCGTTTCGCGCTTCGGAAGTGGGTCGAGGAGGTCACGTGATGCTCCATTTCGCGGGCAAAAGAAGGTCACGTGGGGTCGGACAGCTAGGAATGCGAGGAGACGGGGAATGGAGTCAGACCAACACCCAATCAGAAGATAATTCTACCTCAGTGTTTATATGACTTTTTTTATTGTATAAAAGACTGGGGCAGGGACAAAACGAGGTCTTACTTTTTGAACTGACACACTTTGTAGTTTGTCAGGGACAAAGAGGTTTAGACCCAGAGCTCTGAATGCTTTGTTCACTTACTGTGTAAAATAAATTAAGAGTGTGAGACCGAATATCTTCTCCTATTGCTTCATTTAAAGACACGCAGGACTTGGCTCACACATAGAAGAAAGTAAATTTAAATTGGTAGATTGAGCCAAAGTCCAACAACGTACAGAATGGAAACAGACCCTTCGGTCCAACCCGTCCATGCCGACCAGATATCCCAACCCAATCTAGTCCCACCTGCCAGCACCCGGCTCATATCCCTCCAAACCCTTCCTATTCACATACCCATCAAAATGCCTTTTAAATGTTGCAATTGTACCAGCTTTCATCACTTCCTCTGGCAGCTCATTCCAAACACATACCACCCTCTGTATGAAAAAGCTGCCCCTTAGGTCCCCTTTATATCTTTCCCCTCTCACCATAAACCTATGCCCTCTAGTTCTGGACTCCCCGACCCCAGGGAAAAGACTTTGTCTATTTACCCTATCCATACCCCTCATAATTTTGTAAACCTCTATAAGGTCACCTCTCAGCCTCCGATACTCCAGGGAAAACAGTCCCAGCCTGTTCAGCCTCTCCCTCTAGCTCAAATCCTCCAACCCTGGCAACATCCTTGTAAATCTTTTCTGAACCCTTTCAAGTTTCACAATATCTTTCCGATAGGAAGGAGACCAGAATTGCACACAATATTTATTTCTCTGTTTCTAATTTATTCCTACAATTGGTTATGCTGGACTTTTTATTTCTTTATTTTCCTATTTCTTTTCCTAAGAACCTGTAGTGAAGAATCTGTACCCAGGTACCTTGTACCTAAGCTGGTGCCATAAATGGTGACTTGTAAACATTTGTAAACTTGGGGCAGCATGGTGGCACTATTGCCTCGCAATGCCAGGGCATGGGTTTGATTCCACCCTCAGGCAACTGTCTGTGTGGAGATTGTGCACTCTCCCCGTGTCTCTGCGGGTCTCCTCTGGGCACTCTGGCTTCCTCCTACAATCCAAAGGTGTGCAGGTTAGGATTGGCAATTCTAAATTAGCCAAAGTGTTTAGGGATGTGCAGGCCAAGTGGGTTGGGTATGGCAAATGCAGGGATAGGGTAGGAGATGTTTTTCAGAGGGCTGGTGTGGACCTGATAGGCCCAATGGCCCACTTCCACACTGTAGGAATGCTATGATCTATGATCTCATTTGAGTACAATAAAGCTAATTCAATTCAATCTATTTCCAAACCAGGTGGACTGTGGCTTGCAGAGGGATTTATGCATTGTTGAGTTCCTGTATATTTGCTGCCCTTGTCCTTCTAGAAGCTGGTTATTCTGGGGATGGAAGAGCCTTAGTGAGTTACGGCAGTGTCCTTAGAGATGGTATATACTGCTGCATGGAGTAGTGGAGGAACCAGGGGAGGAGGCAAACGTGGCTTTGATCAATGCAGCCTGTGCCTTCAGACATCACTGATTTGGGTATCACAACATTTGTGACTAATCAGAGCAAGGTCATCATTGTAATTTAAACAGAACTGCAGAGCTGCTCCAATCACAAGGTGTTTCTGTCCTACATTTGGTGCTGGTAGGTTCACTAACAGATCTCTGAGCAGCAAATGGATCAGAGCACCAGCCTGTGATTGAACAATCACTTTGCAAGGTGGTTGATGGTGGTGCATGAGGGTGGCTCAGTGGTCAGCACTGCTGCCTTACAGCACCAGGAAATCGGGTCCAATCCCATCCTTGGGTGACTGTGTGGAGTTTGCACATTCTCCTCATGTCTGCGTGGGTTTCCTCAGGGTGCTCTGGTTTCTTCCCACAGTCCAAAGATGTGCAGGTCAGGTGGATTGGCCATGCTAAATTACCTATGGTGTCGAGGGATGTGTAGTCCAGATGGTTTAGCCATGTGAAATGTGGGGATAGAGAGATTTGGTGGGATGCATTTTGGAGGGTTGGTGTTGGGTGAAATGACCTATTTCCACACTGCAGGGATTCTACAAGTTGCTGAGATTGTTGTCAGGATTCAGGGTTTGCAAAGCATTGTTGTGCTTCTCAGGGACTGCTGTCACCTGGGTCTGGGAACTACTACAGGGAGAGGCAGGGAGAAAATAAAAGACTGGAGTGGGGGAAATGAGGTTGTGGTGGATTGGAAGGAGGAGGCGGCATAGAGAAAGGGGCTCAGAGGTAGAGACAACAGTTTCCAATCTGTCAACAATGAAATACTCTACCTGGCAGCAAGAAAACTCGGAGGTACTGAGGTAATGAATTCCTTGAAAGAGTTCTTAATCTCTAGTCTAAGGCTGTATACAATTAGAAATGATTCGGAGAGCGTCGCTCCGAAAGCTAGTGTGCTTCCAATTAAACCTGTTGGACTATAACCTGGTGTTGTGTGATTTTTAACATTGTACAATTAGAAACTACAGTTGGGGAGGGGTGTACAGGATGTTGTAAACAATCCTGTCAATTGTTATCATTAAATCTGTGATTGAGATCTGAGATGCAGTAAATCATGCACTGATTAAAATAATACGCGATGGAACACACTAACTATGTTACCTCAAGAGCCTAGAAAATGTATTTAGAGCGATGGCATTTTTTGCGCAGAATTATCTTGCAGTTATTTTGAAAAGAAGTCTTCGTGCATGTTTTTGCTTGTTGTATCCCTCAAGAAAATCTCAAGAAGAGCAATTGGGAACCAAAAAATATTCTGATGTAAGGTCAGGTTCAATGAAGGATAGCTGGGTTTATAAATTAAATGAGCAAGTTGTGTGAAAATTAACAAAGTTAAAAATCATACAACACCAGGTTATAGTCCAACAGGTTTAATTGGAAGCACTAGCTTTCGGAGCGCCACTCTTTCATCACGTGGTTGTGAAGGTTAAGATCATGCTCAATGACTTTATAGCCAAAGGAGTCCAGTGTCATGGAGATGTCATGCAGTAAACAATCTTAGATTAAAGCTTTCATCTTTTACAATGGGATATGCTGGTTTCTGTTTTTTGATATGTAAATCCCAGAACTTTTAAATTGCATTCTCAAGAGAGCTCAGCTTTTTAAACAGTAGGTGTGAAGTCTGTCTGTGTCCCAATACTATGTCAGACTGGCAAACCTTCTGTATAGTTTTACAGATTTTTACATGGATTCATGCAGTTTTTGAGCAAAATAAAGTGTAATTCGGCAAAAACAAATTCACCCCATAAGCTTCTCTGTGTGTGCATGTAGGAGTGACAGATTGAATGTGTATGTGAGCGTGTGCCTGTGGGTCTGACTGCACGTGATCGAGTGTGTGTATATATATGTGCCTGTGTAAGCTTGGTTAAGTATGTGTGTGAGTGTGATGGGGTATGTGTGAGATAGGATAAATAGACACGGGGCAACATTTTCACGTGTGTGTGTGTGTGTGTGTGTGTGTGTGTGTGTGTGTGTGAGATGAGGTCTGTATTTCGAAAGCTAGTGCTTCCAAGTCAATCTGTTGGACCTGGTGTTGTGCGAATTTAACTTTGTCCACCCTAGTCCAACTCTGGCAGCTCTAAGTCATTGTAAGTTAACAAAGCTATGATTGTAAAGTGTAGCAAATAGAAAACTAAACTTTCAATGGGTTTCAGATATAGAGACATAGAGTACAAAACTAGCAAGGCTTTTGTTGGATCTCTATCAAACGGTTAAACCCTATCCTTTCCAAATCTATTCCCCAAAAGAATCTGAAGACTTTGTGGAGGAGTCAGAAGTGATTTATGAGAACAGTTCCATAGATGATGGATGAGACAGAAGCTGAGATTATTCTCCTGTGAGCTCGGAAGCATGAGGGAATTGATAGAGGTGTCCAATCTTCTGAAGGGCTTAGAAAGAACAAATCAAATCTGTTTCCAATTGTGAAGAATCGACCCAGATTTAGCTCAATTTAAGTTGATTGGCAAACGAAACTCAGGTGACATGAGGAAAATGCCTCACACAGAGAGTGATTGGGATTTGGAAAACACTCTCTCCCTGATAACATAATGGATACAGATTCAAATTAGTGTTTCAAATGAAATTGGAGAAATACTTGAAGAAATAAAAGAAAGGCAAAGAATGGGTTGGGAAGAAGGAAAGGTGGTTGTACTGGTGGGAAATCCCTTGAAAGGAATTGGCGCAGACATGATGGGCTGAACGGTCTCCTATTGGACTGCACGTCTATCGCAAATATGTGTGACTGGACAGTCAAGGGTTGGCAGCAAGGGAAGGAATGAGGGAACAGGAGATTCATTCGGACTCCTGATTTCTCTCGCAGGCCTGTGGGTGGGGTTTGTGAATATTGAAAGTGGTGTACAGAGTGCAGACCAAATGGGTTGCTTTGGCCTGGAAGGTGTTGAGCTTCTTGAGTGTTGTTATCACTCGTTTTATCTTTGCTTAGTTTCCTGTGTAACTTGGTGCCATTTCCTCTGTAAAGTAGTGGAGATTGGATCTGCTTAGAATGTCACAGTTGTTAAATGTGGCTGCTTTTAAATTGTACTCGACACCATTAGCAGCACTTTTCAATGGTCTGCTTTTGTTGGGAACTATTCATTGAGGTTACTTCAAGCTGCAATTCGCCAATACGCAAGGTCAGGGAAACATTTCAGTCGCCATGTTTGAAGTCTATAAATGTTCCTTTCCTTAGAATCAAAGAACTGGTTCAAATCTCACATGAAGAACATTAGAACGTAAGGACTAGGAGCAGGAGTGGGTCGTCTGGCCTTTTGAGCCCGTTCCACCTTTCAGTAAGATCAGGGCTAATCTTTTCATGGCCTCGGCTCCTCTTACCCGTCCTCTCCCCGTAACCCTTAATTCCTTTACTGTTCAAAAAATTATCTATCTTAGCTTTCAAAACATTACTGAATCACTTTGCTGGGGAAGGAATTCCACAGATTCACAACACTCTGGGTGAAGAAGTTCCTCCTCAATTCAGTCCTAAATCTGCTCCCCCTAATTTTGAGGCTATGCCCTCTTGTCCTAGTTTCGCCCACCAGTGGAAACATCCTCTCTACTTCTATCTTATTGATTCCCTTCATAATTCTATATGTTTCTATAAGATCACCCCTCATACTTCTAAATTCCAACGATTTTAATCCCAATCTACTCAGTCTCTCCTCATAAACCAACATCCTCAACTCCGGAACCAACCTAGTGAACCTCCTCTGCACCCCCTCCAGAGCCAGTACACCCTTTCTTAAGTAAGGAGACCAAAACTGCAGGCAGTACTCCAAGTGTGGCCTCACCAGCACCTTGTACAGCTGCAACATAACCTCCCTGCTTTTAAACTCAATCCCTTTAGCAATGCAGGAGAAAATCCCATTTGTCTTCCTAATTACCTGCGGTACCTGTAGACCAACTTTCTGTTATTCATGCACAAGGATATCCAGCTCCCTCTGTACAGCAGTGTTTAAATCAGAATTGTGCTGGAAAAGCACAGCAGGTCAGGAGCATCTGAGGAGCAGGAAAATCGACATTTCGGGCAAAAGCCCTTAATCAGGAATGGAGGCAGGGAGCCTCCAGGGTGGAGAGATAAGTGGGGGAGGGTGGGGGTACAATAGGTGAATGGGGGTGGGGATGGAAGCGATAGGTACATGGTTAAAGAGCTTCAGAGCAGAGGAGATGACCTGGAGATTATAGTGAGAGAGAGACTCACTGAGATTCTCGTGGAGAGAGGAGAGGAACTTCTTCAAGGTAGGCATCCTTGCAAGAGGATCCGCAGTAAGGTTAAAATCAACTCGGCAAAAGTGAGGACTGCAGATACTGGAAACCAGAGTTTAGATCAGAGCAGTACTGGAAAAGCACAGCAGGTCAGGAGCATCCGAGGAGCAGGAAATTCAACGTTTCAGGCAAAAGCTCTTCATCAGAAATGGAGGCAGGGAGCCACAAGGATCTCAGTGAGTCTCTCTCTCTCTCTCACTGCAACCCCCAGGTCATCTCCTCTGCCCTGAAGCTCTTCAACCATGTACCTATCACCTCCATCCCCACCCCCATTCACCTATTGTACTCTTTGATACCTTCTCCCCAGCCCCATCCACCCTCCCCCGACTTATCTCTCCACCCTGGAGGCTCCCTGCCTCCATTCCTGATAAAGGGCTTTTGCCCGAAATGTCACTGTCACTTTGCTCTACCACTTGTTTTAGTGTCATCCACAAACGTTGACGCACCACAGGCGGTCCCCAACTCCAAATCATCTATGTAAATTATGAATAATTGTGGTCCCAACACTGATCCCTGGGGCACACCACTAGTCACTAATTGCCAACAAGAATAACACTCATTTATCCCCACTCTTTGCTTCCTGTCAGTTAACAATCCTCTATCCACGCTAATACATTGCCCATAAAACCTTGCATCTTTCTTATACAGCAGCCTTGTCGAATGACTGACACAATGACTGACAGCCCTGTCTCTCTCAGCTCCTAGGCAAGAATCAAAGCTAAAAGAAAGTAAAATAGTTCTGAGGCAGGGTCACTGGACTTGGAACGTTAACTCTGTTTTCTCTCCATCGATGCTGCCAGACCTGATGGGTTTCTCCAACTATTTATTTTTTGTTTCAGAATCAAAGCTATTTTGGTTTCCAAAATGTTGAGTAGCCTCAACCAGTGAGCCTGAAAATGACGGCCAAACCCTCACTATCGAATTAAAAATAGTGTCCACCACTTTCCAAGCAAAAAGGAAGGAAACTGTTCGTCTTGCCAACATCACTGTCAGAGGACAGTCACTGTGCAGGACAATGAAGACGGAGCCTTCAGTTGAGGTATTATCAAAGGAGAGGTCAACTTTTTCTTACACTGAGCTTGGGCCAGGAGTGCTGGTGATAGTGGGTATGCTGACGATCGAGCTGGTGATGGCAATGATGGTTTTGGTGCTGGAGAACTGCAGCAAGTTTTGCTGGGAGGTGAATCTGGGTGAGGGACAAGCCTCAGGAAGTGTGGGTCCTGCACAGACTCAGGACTGCTGGGAATGTTGGGTAAGGAGGGAACCCACTGAAAGTGAATAGAGGACTGGAAGAGATGTCGTCTCTGTTAGTCAAGTGGGGATATGGCCAAATCCAGTAGATACCATCTTCAAACCCAACTCCACCAGTGAGGGCATACAATGTCAACCTCACCCTTACTCTCACCCTCATCCTCACTGTCACCCCCACCTTCACCCTCACTGTCACCCTCACCCTCACTGTCACCCTCACTGTCACCCTCACCTTCACCCTCATTCTCACCCTCACCCTCACTCTCACCCTCATCCTCACTGTCACCCCCACCTTCACCCTCACTGTCACCCTCACCCTCACTGTCACCCTCACTGTCACCCTCACCTTCACCCTCAT
>NC_057743.1:6499618-6501246 GCF_004010195.1 Chiloscyllium plagiosum | reverse complement strand
CACCCACCCACACTGTTAACCTCACACTCACATTCACCTACACTAATAACCTCACACTCACACTCACCCACACTGATACCCTCACACTCACCCATACTGATACCCTCACACTCACACTCACAAACACTGATACCCTCACACTCACACTCACCCACTGCGTCATCGTGCCCTGCGCTGTTGCCCTTAACCTGCCCCTAGTTTTTCACACAGCCTTGACATCGTGTATCTTGTGTCGTTAGAGATTCATTCAGTGCCTAGCGATATATAATATTTATCAGAGGACAGAGATTTGTTGGGGATTTATGAGGCTCATCAAAGAACGGAGGCTGAGTGAATAGTTCTTTCTCTACCTCACATTTCATTCAAAGCTGAGCATCATGCTCTTTTCTGTCAGAGATGCTCATTTAAAATTGATATAACACAACCTTATGACACACAGCATCTTAGTATTCAAGGCTGATATTAATTTGTACTGAAAAGCCAGTATTGTTAAGTTGTCCAAGAACTAAAACTGTAAATTAGGCGGGAGTTTAAAACATATGTTTTCTACAAAAGAATGCCAATTAGTCCCAGGAACAAAGAGCAGTCAATCTGGACATGTCAGCTACAGTGATACTTCAGCATTTCTCAAGCCACTAACAAGCCACTGAGCGAATGTAAAAATGGAAAGGTTTGCCTCTCCAGCTGTGATCAGTCTGAATAGAGGAGCACGATGAGGTATAGCAGCTGACAAAGTCTCAAATTATCCACAAGGCATGGAGACCTCCACCCAGTGAGAGCGCTCCTTTCCCTGCATTCAAAGGCTTGATGTCGAACATCAATGAAGAATCAAAGTTTATAAATGAGGCATTGAATCCCAACAGAATCCCTACAATGTGGAAACAGGCCATTTGGCTCAACAAGTCCCCACCGTCAATGCGAGTACCCTGAGCTGCTGCATCACTGCCTGGTTTGTGAATTGCACCGTGAATTTCTGGACTGTAAGACCCTACAACGGATAGTGAAGATAGCTGAGAAGATCATCGGGGTCTCTCTCCCCTCCATTGCAGACATTTACATCACACGCTGCATCCAAAAGACTAAGAGCCTTGTACGTCGAATCTCCTGTTCCCTGGATGCTGCCTGACCTGCTGTGCTGTTCCAGCAATAAAGTTTCAACTTTGATCTCCAGCATCTGCAGACCTCACTTTCTCCTCGAAGATTCTACACACCCCTTACTCAAACTCATCTCCCTCCGCCATCTGGAAGAAGATACCAGAACATTCGGTCTCACTTCCAGACTGTGCAACAGTTTCTTCCCCCAAGCCATCAGGCTCCTTAACATTATAGGATCGGATTCTTTCCAATCTTTGCTTGACTTCAAATTGCTGCTAGAAAAATGTCTATTATTTATCATTCTTCTATTGCACTGTAACTTGTGTGTTTGGGAATTCTTATACACTTTGTGCCATGTATGATTGTGTAGTTTGTGCTGTTTATGTAGCACCCTCAGTCATAGAGTCATAGAGATGTACAGCATGGAAACAGACCCTTCGATCCAACCCGTCCATGCCGACCAGATATCCCAACCCAATCTAGTCCCACCTGCCAGCACCCGGCCCATATCCCTCCAAACCCTTCCTATTCAT
>NC_057743.1:6458540-6499583 GCF_004010195.1 Chiloscyllium plagiosum | reverse complement strand
CCCTCATAATTTTGTAAACCTCTATAAGGTCACCCCTCAGCCTCCGACGCTCCAGGGAAAACAGCCCCAGCCTGTTCAGCCTCTCCCTGTAGCTCAAATCCTCCAACCCTGGCAACATCCTTGTAAATCTTTTCTGAACCCTTTCAAGTTTCACAACATCTTTCCAATAGGAAGGAGACCAGAGTCTTGGAGGAATGCTATCTCGTTTTTACTGTATCAGTTATATGTGGTAGAAATGACAAATAAAAGCTACTCTACAGACCCTCTGAAGAGTAACCCACCCAGACCCATTCTTCTACTCTGTTACTCTACATTTGCCCCTGCCTAATGTAGGAGAAAGTGAGGACTGCAGATACGGGAGATCAGAGCTGAAAATGTGTTGCTGGAGAAGCGCAGCAGGTCAGGCAGCATCCAAGGAGCCGGAGAATTGATGTTTCGGGCATGAGCCCTTCTTCAGGAATCCTGAAAAAGGGCTCATGTCCGAAACGTCGATTCTCCTGCTCCTTGGATGCTGCCTGACCTGCTGCGCTTTTCTAGCAACATATTTTCAGCCCTGCCTAATGTACCTAACCTCCACATCCCTGAATACTATTGACAATTTAGCATGGCATAGTCACCTAACCTGGACATCTTTGGATTGTGGGAGGAAGCTCACGCAGACACGGGGAGAATGTGCAAAATCCACACAGACAGTCGCCCAAGGCTGGAATCGAACCTGGGTCCCTGCTGTGAGGCAGCAGTGCTAACCACTGAGCCACTGTGCTACCGCCCAGCTCCGGAGAGCTCTCTGCCATGACTGATTGAAGGTAGAATGTCACTTCTGAGTATTGCTGAAGAAGCAATATTTTGTTGAAGCTTTTCAACAATTCAAGAGGAAAACCAACATTTCTGCTGCATGAGGGGGAAGTAAGAGGACAGTGCTGATTGGTTGGCAAGTGGACGTTGATTGGTAGAGGTCTTGCAATGGAGAATTAATGATTATTGGCAATTAATTTTCAGACTTTGTTTAAATATTAAAGCAGCCAGATTGATTCTGAATAGTTGGTGTGTTGCCCTGAGAGATGACTCAGTGAACAACTGTCATCTGTTTTGTTGAGTTGAAACAGGTATGGTGTCTTTTCCAACTCTTCCTGCCTTCATTTTTCTTATGTACTCATGGGATGTGGCTTCACTTGAGCTGCCAGCATTTATTAACGTGCCTTTGAAAAATGGTGGTGATCTGTCTTCTTGACCCAACACTCTCAGGTTGGTATTGGTACAACCGCCATTAATGTTACTGTCAGTTCCACAATTTTGATTCAGTGAGACTCAGTTTTTGGTGATATATTTCCAAGTCAGGATGGTGAGTGGCTTGGAGAGGATCTTGCAGGGGGTAGTGTTCCCATGTATCTGCCGCACTTGTCCTTCTAGACAGAAGTGGTCATGAGTTTGAAAGGTGCTGTCTAAGGATCTTTGGTGAATTTCTGCCGTGCATCTTTTAGATAGTACGCACTGCTGCTATTGAGCATCGGTGGTGGTGGGAGTGAATGTTTGTGGATGCAGTGCCAATCATGTGGGCTGCTTTGTCCTGGATGGTGTCAAGCTTCTAGGCATGTGGGGAATATTCCATCACACTCCTGATTAGTGTCCTGAATAGAAGACATACCCTGGAGAGTTAAGAGTTGAGTTACTCGCTGCAGGATTCCTAGACTCTGACCTGCTTTTATAACTACAGTATTTATATGGAAAGCCTAGTTAAGTTTCTAGTCAATCACCAGGATGTTGATAGTGGGAGATTCACTGATTGTATTGCCATTGAATGTCAAAGCATGAGGGAAAGATTTTGTCTTCTTGGAGATGGTCTTTGCCTGTCAGTTGTGTGGTGCAAATGTTACTTGTCACTCGTAAGCCCAAGCCTTGACACTGTCCAGATATTGTTGGATTTGACATATTTGAGGAGTTGAGATGGCACTGAACATCGTGCATCATCAGCGACCATCCCTGCTTTTGACTTTACAGTGGAGGAAAGGTCATTGATGAGGTAGCTGAAAATGGTTGGGCTGAAGTCACTAGCCTGAGGACCTCCTGCAGAGATATCCTGAAGCTGAGATGACAGACCTCCAAAAACCACAACCACCTTCCCATGTGCCAGCTATGACTCCAACCAGCGGAGAGTTTGCCCCTGCTACCCATTGATTCCAGTTTTGCCAGGGCTCTTTGATTCCACACTCCATCAAATGCAGCCATGATGTTAAGAGCTCTCACTCTCCCCTCCCCTCTGGAATTCAGCTCCATTGTCCATGTTTGAACCAAGGCTGTAATGTGGTCAAGAGCTGAGTGGCCCTGGCAGAACCCAAACTGGGCATCACTGAGCAGGTTATTGCTGAGCAGGTGCTGCTTGATAGCACTGCTACTGACACCTTCCATCACTTTACTGATGAACGAGAGTAGACGGAGTAATCGGCTGAGTTGGATTTTCCTGCTTTTTAAGCACAGGATACAGCTGGGCAATTTTCCATATTGTTAAGTGGATGCTAGTGTTGTAACTGTCCTGGAACAGCTTGGTTAGGCATGTGGCAATTTCTGAAGCACAAAGTTTCAGTACTGTTGCTAAATTTTGTCAGGACCCATAGCAGTATCCAGTGTCTCCATCCATTTCTTGATAACATGATATCATGTGGAGGGAATCGAATTGGTTGAAGACTGGTACTTAATGCTGGGGAACCCTGGAGGAGGCCAAGATAGGTCATCCACTTTGCACTTCCCTGAAAGACTGTTAGGACGTCATGTTGTAGCTGTGCAGGACATTGGTTAGGTCACTTTTGGAATATTGTGTGCATTTCTGTTCTTCCTCCTATAGGAAGGATGTCATGAAACTTGAAAGGATTCAGAAAAAATTTACAAGGATGTTGCCAGGGTTGAGCTATCGGGAGAGGCTGAATAGGCTGGGGCTGTTTTGTCTGGAGCATCGGAGGCTGAGGGGTGACCTTATAGAGGTTTATAAAATCACGAGAAACATCGATAGGGTGAATAGCCAAGGTCTTCTCGAAGATTTTAAGGTTTCTAAGGTTTAAGGTGAGGGAGAAAGATTTAAGAGGGACCTAAGGAGCAACATTTTCATTCAGAGGGTGGTGCGTGTGTGGAATGAACAGCCGGGGAAGTGGCGGAGACTGGTACAAATACAACATTTAAAAGGCATCTGGATGGGTATATGAATAGGTAGAGTTTGGAGTGATATGGACCAAGTGCTGACAAATGGAACTAGATTAGTTTAGGATATCTGGTCGGCATGGATGAGTTGGATCGCGGGTCTGTTTCAATGCTGTGCACCTCTATGCCTCTTTGACTCTAAGAATGCTTCAGCCTTACCTTTTACACTGATGTGCTGGGATCTTCCATCATTGAGGATGGGGATCCTTGTAGAGCCACCTCCTTCAGTGAATTGTTTCATTGTCTCCCACCATTCCCGACTGGATGTGGCAGGACTGCAGAGCTCAGATCTGATCTGTTGGTTGTGGGATCGCTGAGATCTGTCTATCATTTGCTGTTTATACTGTTTGTCACAAAAATAGTCCTGTTTGGTGGCTTCACCAGGCTGACACCTCATCTTCAGGTGTGCCTGGTGCTGCTCCTGGCATGCCCTCCTGAACTCTCCATTGAACCAGGATTGATCCCCTGGCATGGTGATAATAGTTGAATGAGGGATATGCTGGACCATGAGGTGACAGATTGTGCTGGAGTACGATTGTGCTACTATTGATGGCCCACAGCACCTCATGGATGCACAGCTTTCAATTGCTTGATTTGTTTGAAGTCTGTCCCATTTAGCACAGTGGTAGTGCTACACAACACAATGATTAGATTAGATTAGATTAGATTAGATTACATTACATTACAGTGTGGAAACAGGCCCTTCGGCCCAACAAGTCCACACCGACCCACCGAAGCGTAACCCACCCATACCCCTACATGATGGCTATCCTCAATGTTAAGACAGAAATTTGTAACAAAAAATGAGTGATGGTTACCGTTACCGATACCGTCATGGACAGAGGCAGCTACAGCTGGCAGATTGGTGAGGATAAGGTCAAGTATATTTTTCCCACTTGTAGGTTCCCTCACCATCTGTCACTGACCAAGTCTAGCAGCTATGTCCTGACCAGCTCATTCAGTGTGCTGCAGCTGAGCTACTCTTGCTGTTGGTTGTTCGAAATCCCCCTCGCAAAGGACATTTCGTGCCCTTGTCACCCCCAGTGCTTTCCCCAAGTGTTCGTCATGAAGAAACACTGATTCACAGTCCAGGGAGGATGGGATATAGTAGTCAGCAACATGTTTCCTTGCCCATGTTTGACCTAATGCCCTGAGGTGTCATGGCATCCACACACCATGCTGATGAATCCTGGAGCAGCCCCCTCACGACTGTATGCAACTGTTCTGTCACCCCTCCCGGGTCTGTCCTGTGGGTGGGAAAGAACATATCCAGGGATGGTGATCTTGGTGTCTGGCATATTGTCAGTAGGGATGATTCTTTAAATATGATCATGCTGGCACAACTAATCTGTGAGACAATTTTGGCTCTCGCTTCTAAATGTTAGCAAGTTTCCTCTTGTCTAAGTCAATGCCAACTGGGTCTATCCAGTTTTATTTCTTACTTGAGACTTCTTAGCAGAGGCCATAATTTCAGAATAAGAGGTCATTTATTTAAGACATAGATGAGCAAGAATTTGTTCTCTCAGATGTAGTGAAGCAGTGGAATTCTTTACCACATTGTTGCTTGATGTTGGATCATTAAGTATGTTCAAGGCTGAAACAGACAGATTTTTAATCAGGAAGGGAATCAAGTGATATGGGGAAAAGATAGTCAAATGGAATTGAGGATTGTAACCATTGGAAGGACATCATCTCACCCTCAAAAACTTCCCTTTAATTCCTCTCATCTTCTTCAGGTCACAGGGGTGGCCATGGGTACCCTCATGGGTGCCAGCTATGCCTATCTGATCATGGGGTACGTGGAACATTCCTTGTTCCGGTCCTATTCCAGCCCTACACACAACTCTTTCTCCGATCTATTGATGATATCATTGGTGCTGCTTCCCTCTCTGGTCTGGAATTGGAAATGTTAATCGATTTCCTTCCAATTTCCACTCTGCCCTCACTCTCATCTGATCTATCTCTGACTCCTCCCTTCCCTTCCTCGACACCTCTGTTTCCATTTTTGGGGATAGACTGGCTGCTAATATCTACTATAAACCCATCAACTCCCACAGCCACTTAGACTATACATCCTTGTACTCTGTTAGTTGTGAAGACTATATTCCATTCTCCCTGTTTGTCTGATTCCAATCACCCACGATCTCATTGATAGGCAGCGTGGACTCAATGGGCCATATGATCTACTTCTGCTGCAGAGTCTAATAACTGTGGACAGAACCTAATGGACTGTGTGTTAAATAAAGGCTGTTCTTCACTGCTGATTTTACTTTATTGCCAGCAAAACGTTGTTTGAATATAGTTTTCTCTATCCTGAAGATCACTCACTCTGTGCAAACTGTGGGGTATAACTTTGTGAACTTACATTGACAATGGCACCCTGCTCTGCGCAGCTCACTTATAGGAACAGGAGCATTTATTTTCTCTTGTTATTTTGAATTGAAGTTGTGTCTAGAATGCATAATCTATTCTCTGAAGTCAATGTTTTGGCTATGAAATGGCCTCTGTGAGTTTCAGTCATGTCACACTAGCTTATTGATGTTGGCACTCCAGTCACAGTCACCCAAACAAAATTGATTGCCTCGGTGCGAGGGAAGCTGCCTCAGGCTACAGGGATAAAATCCATTTTGTCAAGCTGCTGGACAATCAGATTAGTAGCAAAGTCACTTTCCAACCTGCAGAGGAACTGTTGTCTAGAGAGTGACAGACAGAGAGCCTCAGATGGGTGGTTTGATTGTAACCATTGAATAGCATGTACATGAAATCTGAGGCTAAAGTCAGTGGAGATCAATAGGAAGCTCCTGTCTGAGTGAAAACAGAAAAACAGGAAAGAGTAGACCTCTGCACCTCAAAGCTCTCCCTCCTGTGGGAAAATCCATCTATCTGTTGGATTCCTGAGTAATGTTAAATAATGAAAACCTGCTTGTGATTTGTATTGAAGCTGATTCTGCAATAATTGCCTGATAACACTTTATATGCTTGAGATCAGCATTTTGCAGGTTATTTTTAAAAATTCATTCACAGGATGTGTGTGGCACAGGCCAGGCCAGCATTTATTATCCTTTCTTTATTGGCCAGATAGCAGTAAAGAATCAACCATGATGTTGTGGGTCTTGGAGTTACATTTAGGCCAGAACAGGTAAGGGCATTAGTAAACCAGATGGGCTTTCCCCAACAGTCAACAGTGATTTCATGGTCATCGTTCAACTTGTAATTCCAGATTTTTGTTGAATTTAATTTCTATCATCTGCTGTGGTCAGATTTGAACCTAGGTCCCCAGGATATTTCTCAGACCAATAGTCTAGCTATAACACCACTATACCACCGCCTACCCCTATTCAGTGCTGTGGTCTAGTCAAGGTGGACTTGATGACCATCAAAGTTTACTTTGCAAACGTACAAACAGATGAATTTGGAGAATCTCACTCCCCCCTCCCCCCCAGGCCTGCTCCACCCTTCGAAAAAAATCATAGCTGATCCGATTATGCCCTCAACACCACCTTCCCATTCTCCCTGAGGCTGTGTGAGTTTCCTCCGGGTGCTTCAGTTTCTTCCCACAGTCCAAAGATATGCAGGTCAGGTGGACTCACCATGCTAAACTGTCCCATTGCGTCCAGGGATGTGCAGGTTATGGTTGCTGAGCCATGAAAAATGTATGGTCTTGAGACAAAGTGGGGGGGCGTGTCTTTCTTGGATGTTCTTCGGAGGATTAGGGTGGACCCAATGGGCCGAATGGCCTGCTTCCACACCTTAGGGATTCTAAAATTCCAAATATCTGTCCACCTTGGTGTGGAAATATTGAATGGTGCCACATTCTCCCCACTGCTGTCTGTGGAAGAGAGTTGCATAACCGCATGAGACTGAGACAAAATTAATTCTCCTCATTTCCATCTTAAAACTTCATTTTTTCACCTGTGTCCTTGATTCTAGTCTCTCCTGGAGAGGAAACATCTTTCGATGTCTCAGTATGATCACCTCTCATTCTTCGAAACTCCAATTCGTACAGACCCAGTCAGCCCAACATTTCCTCATAACATAACTCTTCTATCCAAGTTATCAGGCAAGTGAACCTCCTCTGAATTGCTTTTAATATACTTTCATGTTAATAGATTATGAAAAAGGATCATTTTCCTTTTGGAAAATGCGGTTTGTTTTCTTAATTTCTAATGAACTTTATTGGACTAAAATGGCCACCACCAATCACATGATACAAGTTGACGACAATGCTGGGAAATTTTAACAGTAATTATGAAGTCTAAGCTTGGGACCATCCTGCCAGCATTTCAGACCTTTCATCACGTTAGCATTGTAGTCAACAGACAAAAGGGAATGAAGGAGGAAACTGAGGGCTGTAGATGCTGGAGCTCAGAGTCGAGAGTGTGGTGCTGGAGAAGCTCAACAGGTCAGGCAGCATCTGAAGCGCAGGAGAGTCAATGTATCGGGCATAAGCCTTCCATCAGGAATGAGGCTTGTGAGCCAAGGAGGTAGAGAGATAAATGACTTTGGGAATGGTCATCAGTATATCAAACCTAGCAGCGTCTAGCAACAAAGGGAGAGTCATCGAGCCTCATTATGCTTACAAAGACATTAATAGCTTGATGAAGGGCTTATGCCCGAAACATCACCTCTCCTGCTCCTTGATATTACCTGACCTGCTGTGCCTTTCCAGCACCACACTTTTCAACCCTAAGAGCCTACCTACTACCGAAAGTAAAGAAAGGATTCTTGGCCAAAGGGATAAAAGTTAATTGGTGAATTGAAATGGACTCCTCATGGGTCCATCACATGATAAAAATGCCTATGACCTTGGAAAAGCTTTATTTATACATTGTTGAACTCTGATTTTGCTAAGAATCTAACTGGCTGGTAAAACAGCAACCAGACTTCAGATTTACAATAAACCTGCATCAAGTCTGAGTCTGCTTTGCACATCATTTGTCTTTGCTTTCAAAGTGTAAGTTAATAATTTCTTCCCAAAAACTGCAGTTACTACAGAGGAACTTGGTGAAGTTACTATAACTATGGTGGAGGTATTAAAGGCATGGTCTCAAGACCAGCACCTTAAGGCATGAAAGGACATGGCAGTAGAGATAGCAGATGCATTTGTGATGATTTTCCAAAATTCCCTGGATTCTGGAAAGGTACCAGTAGATAGGAAACAAGTTACTATGACACCCCACTTACTCAAAAAAGAAGATAGGCAAAAAGTGGGAAACTAGAGACAGTTTGACCTCAGTTGTGGGGAAGTTACTGGGGTCAATCATAAAGGAGGAGATTACTGAATACATGGAAAAACAAAAATCAATTCTCCAGTGTCAGCACGGTTTCATGAAGGGCAAGTCCTGCTTGCTGGAGTTCTTTGAGGATATAACAGCAAAGTAGATAATGGGGATCTGATGGATGTAGTATAACTAGTTATCCAGAAGACATTTGACAAGGTGCCACATAAAAGACTGATCTAGCAGGTTAGATCCCAGGGGGCTAAGGGCAGAGTATTGGCTGATTGACAGAAAGCAGAGGGTTGGGATAAATGGGTACTTCTCTGGATGGTGAAATATAACTACAGTGTGCAGCAGGGTTCAGTTCTCAGACCTCAACTATTTACAATCAATATAAATGATCTGGAGGCAGGGGCGGAGTGTAACATAGCAAATTTCTGGATTGTAGTAAAATAGGTAGGAAAACAGGTTGTGATGAGGAGATAAAGAGCTTCCAGATGGATATTGACAGGCTAGGAGAATGGGGCTGAATCGGGCAGATGGAGGTTAATCTGGATAACTGAGAGGTCATCCATTTTGACTGGAAAAACAAAAGGCCAAATGATTATTTTACTGGGAAGCAGATTCAAAGTGTGTCAGTGCAGAGGGATCTGGGTGTTCTTATGCATGAATCGCAGAAAGTGGGTTTGCAGATGCAGCATAAAATAAGAAAGACAAATAGAATCCAGGCATTTATTGCAAAAGGATTGGATTATAAAAGTAAAGAAATGTTATTACAAGTATGTAAGTTTGCTCGCTGAGCTGGAAGGTTTGTTTTCAGACTTTTCGTCCCCATACTAAGTAACATTATCAGTGAGAGACTCCGGTGAGACCACATCTGGAGTAATGTGTCCAGTTCTGGTCTCCTTATTTGAGGAGAGATGTGGTAGTACTGGAGTTGCTCAGAAGAGGGATACCAGGTTGATTCCAGGGATGAAAGTGCTGTTGAATGAGGAGCAGTTGAGTAGTTTGGGCCTGTACTCTCTGGAGTTCTGAAGACCGAGGGGGGAATCTGATTGAGGGATATAAAATGCTAAAGGGAATTGATAAGGTGAACATTGAGCAGACATTCTCCCCATGTGGGACAGTCTCAAACAAGAGCACATAGAGAGAGTGAGAGGAGGTAGGTTCAAAACTGAGATGAGACAAAACTAATTCTCTCAGAGGCTTGTGAATCGGTGGAACTCACTGCCCCAGGGTGCAGTGGAGACTGAATCAGTCAACAGATTCAAGAAAGATATCAATATGTTTCTGATGAAAAGTGGGTAAAGGGCAATGGGGAGCAGGCAGGAAGTGGAGCTGGAGACCAGGATAAGATCAGCCATGATCATGTTCAGTGGCGAAGCAGGGTAGATGGGCTGAATGGCATACTCCCATTCCCAATTCCTATGTTCCTATGTGATCTATGTATCAGAACAAGCAACAATCCAGCCAAGTTAAGCTTCCCTCAAGTACAAGTCTCCTTAGAGTCCAGTTCCTAAAGGGAATCCTTGTATTCACCTGCTTCATGACCAACTTGCACGAAATTCTGCATCACTCTGTCAGTTCTGCCAACCATGTCTTATTTCCGTGGATTCTGAGAATCATGAGAATCAATTCTATGTTTATAGTTTTAATACTCACTCTGAACTAATAATGGTCTTGATTCAAAACTAAGAGAGAGCAATTGATTTCACAAAAGTTGGGTTTGAAAACATTCTGTAGCCTATTTGAATTAATCCTCCTGGCTTACAAACAGAGATAAGGTGAATATATGGCTTCAATATGCCTCACTGCCCTATCCACAATTACATTTAAAACCGTCAAATAAGGAGACAAAAACTGCACACGGCCCTCCAGATATCATCCCAGCTTCTTGTGTGTTGCTGGAGCTACATTCATCCAGATAAGTGGAGAGTATTCCATCGTACTTCTGAGTTGTGCATTGTTGATGTGCCTTTGGAAGGTGTGATCTAAGGAGTCTTGGTGAATTTCTGCAGAACATCTTGTGAATGGTGGTCCTCATTGCCTCCAGTGCCAGTCTATCGTTCCTTAACTAAGGGGACCCAAACTGTTCAGAGCTTTCCAACTGACCAATGTCTTGAGTAGTTTTAGCATAACTGCATATTCCATTCCCTTTGCAATAATGGCTAATGCTCCATTTGGCTTCCCTATTACCTGCAAAGTTGAAATGTGTCACTGAGAAATTGCCATGTCAATCATTCAGCCTGATGCAGTTTCTCCCAAAGAATCAAGTCTGTTTGATTGTCCCAATATGGATTTGATACCCAATTGGTTTTCTAATGTATTAAGAGTCCACACGTGCAATATTGGAGGCTGCACTTTCTTGATACTGCTAAAAGATCCATGCCATTCTCGCGAGGGCTTAACTTAAAGGGATGCTATCTCATGCTCAGTAATGCCTTTCTCTACACTAAGGTACATGCAATACTCAATAAATCATCTTGCCTTGCTCTTCTTCTCATCTATGAGTCTCGATTACATGTTTCCCACCTCTGCTGATACTGTTGTGACATATTTATTTACATCCTGGTCTTTAATTTATTCATTTCACATTTTATTAAGTGGATGACACTCACAAACAAACGTTTATTGCCAATTCCTGGTTGGCAACAGGGGAATCAAGAATTATTCACATTGTGTGATACTGGGCTTACATGTTATTTCTTTCGAAATACAGCAAACTTTGTTTTAACTGGCACCTTACAAACTGGCACCCTTGATAAATCGGCAAAAATTATGTACCTCAAATACAGTGGAGTTTCCAGTACTCTGTCTAATTACCACAAGTTTAAATTTAATTACCTCAATGAAAATATACTTATTGCTCAATTGACTGGCCACATGAAATACCAACAGTTGATTCGACTTTAAATCAATTTCTCCTCAAATATTGTAATGTCCGAGTAATTGTAGGTTTGAGTGAGTTCTGTTGGTAAGTTTTATTTAAGAATAGGTTGCATGCTATTTAAATGATTTATGCTGTACATAAAATATAACAGTGATGTGTATATCCCCTGTATTACTCATTGTGTATTTTTCCAATGATTTTGTGGACCCTTGATAAACCAGAATGTTTGACCAACTGGTCCCATTGATGCTGATTAATAAAAAGTTTACTGTATATTTTTTCGTGAGATGTGAGTGACGCTGATGAGCCCAGGATTTGTTGCCTACCCCGAAATGCCCTGATATCATGATAAAGTGGGTAGGAACAGCAGGTTCCCTGACATTATCTGAGTCTTACCAATAGCCTAAACTGCAACGGAAATTGCAATCTTGCAATGCCTTGGAATCAACACCACAAGCAACTATAAAGTGATTCTGCTTCAGAATTCACATTTGCCAAGCAGAATTATTTTTCCATAAAAAAATGTACTTCTCAGAGGCTGTCTAGGTGCCAGTTAATTAAGGCATCTGTCCAAATAGTTTGAAAAGAGCAGCAATCATTGGATCAAAACTGCTGTCTCCCTTTAGATTTGTGCAGAGTCGTTAAAGGCACTGTGATTTACTCACTGGCTCCTCAGCCTGTGCATTTCGAAGATTTTGAACATTAATTGAGGTTCCCAGAGAGAAAACATTGAGCCTTCTTTGCAGTGCTCTTCTGACAGCTATTTGTTGAGTTCCTGCATCGTGAATTGCCGTGGAATGCTGTTCCTTTTAAAAGGTGGGACTCTCATGAAGTCCAAATTGAAATAACTCTGCAGAGGCCAGCAATTCACCACCTCACCCTTTATTTACACATGTACGGTGCACAATACTGACCTATGATGTGGAGGTGCCAGTGTTGGACTGGGGTGGACAAAGTTAAAAATTACACAACACTGGGTTGTAGTCCAACAGGTTTATTTGGGATCACTAGCTTTCGAAGCGCTGCTTCTTCATCAGGTGGTTGTGGAGCAGAATCAGAAGACACAGAATTTATAGCAACAGGATTGCAGCGTCATGGAACGTAGCATTAAACAAATTTAGCTTACTGACCCAGATAGCTCAGAGCTGGCTCCCAGAGTGAGCACAGCCTCTGATACTCATGTTTATCAATTTATTTTATTTTGTACAGTACACTGGTTGTGCTCAGTCAGCTCAGAGTCAGTTCTCAAAACTGAGGAGATTCTAATGTCCTGGTTTTATTTTTGTTTCCCAACACTCCTGTTTATATTTGTCAAACAAGGCTTCCTGATAGGACTAGATTAACAGCCCGAGTCAGGGAACTCATATTCTATGAGGGCCACTTGCTTGACCTTGTTACAATCACTGCATTAATTTCTAAACTGCAGCCGTTCTGCCCTGGTTCAGTGACGGTGAATGATTTTTAAAGAAGCATTTGCTTTATCCATTAATTTATCTTGAAAAAAATCTCTGAATCTTTTCCTCACTCACACTATGATTCTATTTGAAATGTTATCTGGATCACTTTACGCTGCGTGGTTTTATGCACAGATCCATGAGTTTGGGGTTCAAGACAGACCGGTAGGGAATTACTTTATGATAATGTTTATTCCATATTAAGGTGAAGAAAAGCTAGAACTAAGAGTCTACTAATGACCATGAATCCACTATCAATTATCAGAAACACACAGCTAGTTCTCTAACATCCTGTAGAGAAATCTGCCATCCTTACCCGGTCTGGATACATGTGATTCCAGACCCACAGCAACATGGTTGTGTCTTAACAGCCCTTGGGCAATATTGTGTAGACAATAAATGCTGCTCTAGCCAGTGATGCCCTCATCCTGTGAATGAACAAAAAGAATAACAATGCTACACCAGAATTATACAGGCTTTAAGCTGTTACATTATTGAAAGACTATCTACAAACTCCACTGCCTCGTGCTTGTCAGTCTATTTCATGTGTGCTTCTAACATTCACATGGATTAGGTTTCTGTCCAGCTCTCCATGGGATGTTTTTCACTCTTTTCCCTCTTTAACCCTTCCCACTCTGTACTATTTATATCCAGTGAGGAGCCGCTCTATGACATCATCACAAGGTTACTCCATGGTCTCAAAGCCCTTGTGCAATGGAATCCCATTGTCATTATAGTCACCATTCTGTAGGTGTGGACACCGACATGGAACCTTGCTGGGCTGCTTAACCGTTGGGTAAGCCTGATGCTGCCGTCACTTCATACGTACACATAAAAAAAACTATCTGACTGAGGTAACTCAAAGGTAATAAAGAAAGAATACAGTCATCCAAATTCAATGTTACTTCCTTAGGGTATCCCAGAGTGTTCTTGCAAACAACCAATTAGATTTCATGATGTCGGAAAATGTGGTAACGTATCTGTGCTCAAGCAGATCATACAAGCAGATAAGACGAGCGATTGTACGATCAATGTTGACTAGAACACAGGTACTTCCTCAATACCGTGCCACAAGATATGGCACATCCCTCAATGCTTGCGGGTGGGCCTTGGTTCAGCATCTCACGACAATACAGCACGACCATTTTCAGATGTTACTAAACTGAAGAATCACAGAGGAGACTCATCGGGTCATACAGCATGGAAACAGACCCTTCAGTCCAACTATTCCATGGTGACCAGGTCTCCCAAACTAAACTAGGACCACCTGCCTGCATTTGACCCATATACCTCTAAACCTTTCCTATTCATGTACCTGTCTAAATGCCTTTTCAATGTTAAATCATACCAGCCTCCACCACTTCCCCTGGCAGTTCATTTCACGTACAAGCCACTCTCTGTGTGAAAAGGTTGCTCCTCAGGTCCCTTTTCGATATTTGTCCTCTCACTTTAAAATTATGCCCTCTAGTTTTGGACTCGTCTGCCTTAGGGAAAAGACCTTTGCTACTCACCTTATCTATGGCCCTCATGGTTTTATAAACCTCTCTAAGGTCACCGCTAAGCCTCCTACATTCCAGTGAAAGATGTTCCAGACTCTCCAGCCCCTCCAAATCAGCTTTTAATTCCTCTTCCCATTCTCGAGCTGTTGAGACTGACCACAAAGTCCCAGCTACTGCTCCAGTTGAGAAGACCTTGCTCAGTTCAATAAGGTGGCTGAGATAACTGCACAGAGGCTATATGGTGTCACCAAGTCATCCTTATTTACATGGCACTTGTACATGGGCCCTGTCCAGCCAGCTCCAAGTCAGTCCCTTGGATCAGGAGACAATAGAGACAAACAAAGGAAATTTATCATTCAAAATTTCTAAGTGGTTCAACGTAGTTCACAGTGAATGACGTCCTTTTAATCTTTAGTTACTGTCATAATGTGAGAAATGTGGCAGCTATTTAGTGCACAGCTATCTCCCACAAACATAATTCTAATAAATGGACATTTAAGCTGTTTCAGAGATATTGGATAAGGAACACGTTGGATATCTGAATCTCCTGTTTATATCTGTCAGCCAGGGTTCCCTGATTGGCCCAGATTAACAACCCCAATCAAGGATCTCATAATCAATGACACCCACCTAGCTCTCATTCCAATCACTACAGTGGCAAATCCCAGACTGTCTGCCACCAGCATAACACCAGAAGTGCTCTCCAAGGATTATTGTGGAATATGCAGTACAGAAATAGGTCATTCAGCCGATTGTTACACTCAAGAGCATCCACCTATACTACTGTATCCAACTCTATCAATCTCACTTTCTCTGTCTCTCATGTGTTTATCAACCTTCCCCTTAAATCTGTCAATTCTACTCAGTACTGTGAGTCTTGTGATAGTGAGTTTACAATTCTAATCACTCCCTGGCTAAAATAATTTTGGCTCAAAGTTAGTGGAACATCTGCAGTAATGCAGGCCTTAATATTTAACCTAAACATAAGCATTTCAATAGTTATTGGTGCATGATATTATTAGCCATGAGGCCTATTGTTATAACACACGTTTAATATTTTAAACGACACTTTCTGGACCATCAAGCTGAGTTTCTGCATTAATTAAATTCTTACATCCCAAAGAATTAGCTTCTGATTCAGTTTGTCATCACCTGAATACATTCACAAAGATACATGAATAATATTTTCTGAGCAGTGAAAGAAAGATTAGTGTTTGTGGTACAAGGCTGTCAGCATTTAAGTAATCACCACCTCAGCAAGATGAGCTGTTTGAGTTAATGTGACAAAAAAAACACTGAATGCAAGGAATTAAATGAGCACCAGTTATCTCAAGAGTGCTCTCATGATACCCTTCCTGCTACGAATTATAAAGTGAATGATATCTTCAGATGAGACACTGAGCCCAATCTGCCCATTCAGGTGAATGCAAAACAAAAAAAAACATGCTTAATCTCAGTGTTGGCTCAGAGGTTAGCACTGCTGCCTCACAGCACCAGGGACTTAAGTTTCAATTTTAGCCTTGGGTGTGTAGAGTTTGCATGTTCTCCCCATGTCTGTGTAGGTTTCCTCTGGATGCTTTGGTTTCCTCCCACCGTCGATTTGTTCAGTGCGTACAGGGAAATGTTCTGATTCAGCATTAGATTCCCTACAGTATGGGAGCAGGCTCTTCGGCCCATAAAGTTCACACTGACCCTCTAAAGAGTAACCCACCCAGACCCATTCCCCTACATTTACCCCTGACTAATGTACCTAACACTATTGGCAACTTGGCATGGCCAATTCACCTGACCTGCACATCTTTGGACTGTGGGAGGAAACCAGATCACCCGGAGGAAACCCACACAGACACGGCGAGAATGTGCGTACTCCACACAGACAGTTGCCCGAGGTGGGAACCGAACCCAGGTCCCTGGTGCTGTGAGGCAGCAGTGCTAACCACTGAGCCACCATGCTGCCCCTAAATGCGAATGTGGATGTACTTACTAGAGAAGGTGCAAAACTTGACATACTCTTGGGAAATAAGAGAGGGCAGGTGACTGAGGTGTCAGTGAGGAGCACTTTGGGGCCAGGGTCCATAATTCTATTAGATTTAAAATAGTGATGGAAAAGGATAGACCAGATCTAAAAGTTGAAGTTCTAAATTTGAGGAATGCCAATTTTGACAGTATTAGGCAAGAACTTTCAAAAACTGACTGTGGGCAGATGTTCACAGGTAAAAGGACAGCTAGAAAATGGGAAGTCTTCAGAAATGAGATAACGAGGGTCCAGAGACAGTATATTCTTGTCAGGGTGAAAGGCAAGGCTGATAGGTGTAGGGACTAGAGAAATTGAGGGTTTGGTTAAGAAAAAGAAGGAAGCATATGTCAGGTAAAGACAGGGGAGATCGAGAGAATCCGCAGAAGAGTTTAAGGGCAGCAGGAGTATACTTAAGAGGGAAATCAGGAGGGCAAAAAGGGGACATGAGATAGCTTTGGCAAATAGAATTAAGGCGAATCCAAAGGGTTTTTACAAATACATTAAGGACAAAAGGGTAACTATGGAGAGAATAGGTCCCCTCAAAGATCAGCAAGGCGGCCTTTGTGTGGAGCCACAGAAAATGGGGGAGATACTAAACCAATATTTTGCATCAGTGTTTACTCTGGAAAAGGACATGGAAAATATAAAATATAGGGAAATAGATGGTGACATCATGAAAAATGTCCATATTACAGAGGAGAAATTGCTGGATGTCTTGAAACGCATAAAAGTGGATAAATCCCCAGGACCTGATCAAGTTTACCCTCGAACTCTGTGGGAAGCTAGAGAAGTGATTGCTACGCCCCTTGCTGAGATATTTGTATCATCGATAGTCACAGGTGAGGTGCCGGAAGACTGGAGGTTGGCTAACATGGTGCCACTGTTTAAGAAGGGTGGTAAGGACAAACCAGGGAACTATAAACTGGTGAGCCTGATGTCAATGGTGGATAAGTTATTGGAGGGAATCCTGAGGGACAGGATGTACATGTATTTGGAAAGGCAAGGATTGATTAGGGATAGTCAACATGGCATTGTACGTGGGAAATCAAGAACTTGATTGAGTTTTTTGAAGAAGTAGCTAAGAGGATTGACAAGGGCAGAGCGGTGGACATGATCAATATGGACTTCAGTAAGGTGTTCAACAAGGTTCCCCATAGGAGACTGATTAGCACAAGAACTTGATTGAGTTTTTTGAAGAAGTAACTAAGAGGATTGACAAGGACAGAGCGGTGGACATGATCAATATGGACTTCAGTAAGGTGTTCAACAAGGTTCCCCATAGGAGACTGATTAGCAAGGTTAGATCTCATGGAATACAGGGAGAATTTGCCATTTGGATACAGAACTGGCTCAAAGGTAGAAGACAGAGGGTGGTGGTGGAGAGTTGTTTTTCAGACTGGAGGCCTGTGACCAGTGGAGTGCCACAAGGATCAGTGCTGGATTGACTACTTTTCATCACTTATACAAATGATTTGGATGTGAGCATAGGAGGTATAGTTAGTAAGTTTGCAGATGCTAGCAAAATTGGAGGTATAGCAGACAGTGAAGAAGGTTACCTCAGATTACTTTGGGATCTTGATCAGATGGGCCAATGGGCTGAGAAGTGGCAGATGGAGTTTAATTCTGATAAATGTGAGGTGCTACATTTTGGGAAAGCAAATCTTAGCAGGACTTATACACTTAATGGTAAGGTTCAAGGGAGTGTTGCTGAACAAAGAGACCTAGGAGTGCAGGTTCATAGCCCCTTGAAAATGGAGTTGCAGGTCCTTAGGATAGTGAAGGAGGCATTTGGTATGGGGGTTTTTCCTTTATTGGTCAGAGTATTGAGTACAGGAGTTGGGAGGTCATGTTGTGGCTGTACAGGACATTGGTTAGTCCATTGTTGGAATATTGCGTGCAATTCTGGTCTCCTTCCTATCAGAAGGATGTTGTGAAACTTGAAAGGGTTCAGAAAAGATTTACAAGGATGTTGCCAGGGTTGGAGGTTGAGCTACAGGGAGAGGTTGAATAGGCTAGGGCTGTTTCCCTGGAGCGTCAGAGGCTCAGGGGTAACCTCAGAGAGGTTTATGAAGTCATGAGGGGCATGGATAGGGTAAATAGACAACGTCTTTTCCCTGGCGTCGGGGAGTCCCAGAACTAGAGGGTATAAGTTTAGGGTGAGAGAGGAAAGATATAAAAGGGATCTAAGGGGCAACATTTTCACACAGAGGGTATGGAATGAGCTGCCAGAGGAAGCGGTGGAGGTTGTTTCATGTGCAACATTTAAAAGGCACCTGGATGGGTATATGAATAAGAAGAGTTTAGAGGGATATGGGCCAAGTGCCGGCAAATGGGACTAGATTAGGTTGAGATATCTGGTTGGCATGGACGAGTTGGACTAAAGGGTCTGTTTCTGTGTTGTGCAGCTCTCTGATTCTACGACTTTATCTGCAGGTTAGGTTGATTGGCCATACTAAATTACCCATAGTATCCAGGGATGTGCTGGCTAGGTGGATTAGCCATGGGAAATGTAAGGTGACAAGGATAGGGTTGGGGGTTAGTCTGTGTGGGCTGCCCTTTGGTGAGTGGCTGTGGAATTCGTCATTTATCTCAAGACGGTTGGAATATAAAAGCAGCAATGCACTTCTGAGACTTTATAAATCTCTGGTTAGGCCCCATTTAGAATACTGTGTCCAGTTTTGGGCACCACAACTCAGGAAGGACATACTGGCGCTGGAGCGTGTCCAGCAGAGGTTCACACGGATGAACCCTGGAATGGTAGGCCTAAGATATGATGAACAACTGTAGATCCTGGGATTGTATTCATTAGAGTTTAGAAGGTTGAGGGGAGATTTAATAGGAACTTACAAGATAATGCATGGCTTAGAACGGTTGGACGCTGGTAAGTTGTTTCCGTTAGGCGGGGAGACTAGGCCCGTGAGCACAGCCTTAAAATTAGAGGGGGTCATTTTAGAATGGAAATGAGGAGACATTTCTTCAGCCAGAGAGTGGTGGGCCTGTGGAATTCATTGCCACAAAGTGCAGTGGAGGCCGGGATGTTGGGTATCTTCAAGGCAGAAATCGATAAATTCTTGATCTTACAAGGAATTAAGGGCTACAGGGAGAGTGCGGGTAAGTGAAATTGAAATGCCCATCAGCCGTGATTAAATGGCAGAGTGGACTCGATGGGCTGATTGGCCTTCCTTCCACTCCTATGTCTTATGGTCCTATAATTGGCTGAATCACCTGCATCCACACTGCAGGGATTCTATGATTAATTTTTCTTGTTCTTTTGCGGAAAAGCAAGAATGGTCTCTGTGCTTTGCTCAACATTTATTCCTTTCCAACATCACTGAAACAGCTTATCAGTTCATTTGTTAGAATTCTGTTTGTGGGAGATTGCTGTGCACTAAATAGCTGCCACATTTCTTACATTACAACAGTAACTAAAGATCAAAAGGACATTATTCACTGGCAACTATGTTGGAACATTTGGAGGTTTTGAATGATAAACTTCAGTCTTTTTTTCCCTTTATTTGCCTTTATTGTCTCTAGTATGGATTCATTAAGATCTAGACTAAGCTAATTAATCTCAGATTGTGTTAGATTGACCTCATCACGATATTGTACCATCTGTTAGGATAGTAACTATTGCAAATTAGACAGTTGTGATGCACCTTATGGTGGAATGTCCTTTCATGTGGGACTTTGCAGCTCACAACACAGAGCTGCAGTGGTAGTTTGTTACTGCTCTAGGAAAGCCTCTGTAAGGAGGCGGACGAGCTGAATGCATTACCCCTCAGGTAAGAGCAGGTATGTGATCCTGAGTCTATCTACCCTTTATAATGATAAAGATTCCAGACAAAACAAACCAAAAACAGATGGAATCCTGCACAGAAAGAGGGAACATTGTCAGGTGCGTATTTGGAGCTCAGAATATTCTGTTCTGATTGCAAATACAGTAGCGCCTCGACGTATGAACGGCCCCGTTCACGTACAAATCGGTTTACGAACAGGATTGTACTTAAAATTTTGCTTCAACGTACGTACGAAATTCAAGAGACGAACGAAGGTACGAACACAAAAAGCCCATGTGCG
The DNA here is from genome assembly GCF_004010195.1 of Chiloscyllium plagiosum. Taxonomy (NCBI): domain Eukaryota; kingdom Metazoa; phylum Chordata; class Chondrichthyes; order Orectolobiformes; family Hemiscylliidae; genus Chiloscyllium; species Chiloscyllium plagiosum. The sequence goes on along the minus strand of NC_057743.1, from coordinate 6,479,238 downwards.
ACCACGTGGTTTCATTGTTCTACTTTGCTATGCGCTTGTCGAACGCAAAAGCTCTCGGGCCCCGCGTGATCTCATTCAGTTCGTCTTTGGCGCGCGCGCTGTGAACAGCCGTCCAAGCATTCTTACGCTATCCGAACAATGGGAAACATTGATTCAGTTCGCAAACTTTTCGGTTCGCAAACCGGGTCCCGGAACGGATTAAGTTCGTAAGTCGAGGCGCTACTGTAGTTGGTTGGAAATACAGAACTGGCACATTACTGAAGAAAGAGATGTGTTGTTCAAGTCTTTCATCCTGTACTCATCAGGACAAAGTGCAAGAGTGCCAAATTTCCAATGAAGCAACAGTTTAGACTGTATGAGTAAAAGGTGCTGATTGGGAGACATATCAGTTCTGATTGGTCATAACATAACCATGGAGAATGCAGCAAGGAACTATTTGGCTTGCTAACCAATCAACACCCCTTCCTCATGCTGCATGGATTGTCGTTCCCTTTAAAATTTGATATTCTCATGTGTGTCATGATGAGTGCAAGATGAAAAGTTTCTATCTCAGCAATACTTTGATATTGTCTAGGTTATTAAAAAGTCCAAGTGAAATGATTCTGACTGATAGAGAGGGGGTAAAGACCCTGGACTCTTGCTGACCTATACGCCATGGGTTTGTGGAGGTACAGGCAGCAGCAATGTGAATGCAGACATCAATGTTGGGATCTTGACAATAATTGGAAAGAAAATGGGTTTTTTTATAACTTCATGAAGTAGGGGACAAAATACAAAAGTGAGGAAGTTCTGCTAAACTTTAGCAAATCACTGGTTAGGCTTCAGAAGGAAGTCAGGGCCTAGGGTGCAGTACAGAGAGATTTATTCAAACCGTTCCTGGGATAGGGGGGTGGACATGGAGCTGAAGCTGTTCCTGAGGGCAAAGAGGAGAGTTAATAGAGGCTTTCAAGTGATTAAGGATTATTTTGTCGAATAAATACGAAAGCAAGTTCTCATTGGCTGGAGAGAAAATAATCAGAAAACAGAGGTTTAAGACAGTGGCAAATAAACCAGATGGAAGATGAGGTGACTATTTTTACGCACCAAGTTGCTATGATGTGGGGTGCATTGGTTGACAGAGTACTGGAAGTTGATTCAATAATGATTCTCAGAAGTAAATGGATATAACCTCAAAAAGGAGACATCTCTTGTGGTTTTCAGGAAGGGCAGAGGAGGTAGGACTGATGGAAGAGTCTATTTGAAGAACTGGTACAGGTACAATGCTTCGAGATTGTTTCACTCTCCGACGCTATTTGAGAAAAGTGGCTTTGAAAATGGCTCCACACAATGGTCATCCTCCAAGGTGACAGGCTCATCTAGAGATGGAAGAAAATCATTTTGCAAGAAGTTTGCAGAGCTCTCGTCACTCACACATTGAAGGGTGCAGTGCCAACTGATGTTCAAAAGCTGATTACTGGCACATGAGAAAGAAATCCATTTCTTTGATGGGCCATCTCAGAATTTCCTGCGATGGCAGTATGGGTAATGATTGGTGCACTTAAAACCGACCCTGCCATTTCTGTACAAGACCACATATTTCTGGAAAATGCATGAACATACAACTGCGGAGCCTGCAGCCTTCTGAAGTCAATGTCGAGTTCAATAGCTTGAAGGCTTGCCTTTACCACAGCCACCACACACTAGACCTCATCATCACTTGGTCTGCTATTAAACACAACCCATTGTTAGTCAATAGCAAAACCCATTAGAAGACATTCATCCTTCTAATCAAATAGTTGTCTACTCTAACTGCTCTTCTCTCTCTTTGGGTCTAACCCCACCTATCATTTACTCCTTAACCCGACCCCTCTCCCTATCTTCTGCATAGCTTTGGGGCATAGCTTTAAATTAAGGGGTGGTAGGTATAGGACAGATGTTAGGGGTAGGTTCTTTACTCAGCCAGTCGTGAGTTCATGGAATGCCCTGCCAGTAGCAGTGGTGGACTCTCCCTCTTTATGGGCATTTAAGCGGGCATTGGATAGGCATATGGAGGATAGTGGGCTAGTGTAGGTTAGGTGGGCTTGGATCGGCGCAACATCGAGGGCCAAAGGGCCTGTACTGCGCTGTATTCTTCTATGTAAACATTCTCCAAGCTACCATCGGTTCTGAGGAAGGGTCACTTGACACGAAACGTCAACTTGGGTTCCTCTCCCCAGATGCCGCCAGACCTGTTGAGCTTCTCCAGCAATTTCTGGTTTTGTTTCTGATTTACAGCATCAGCAATTCTTTCGGTTTTTATTTAACATACAACACTATGTTCAATATGGCACTCCAGGAGTCTTTGAAACAGTGATACATCGATGGATCTGATTGTCTTTGGGAAACTGTGCCCGATTAATGGAAATTAATCACTCTTGAGAAAATAAAGAAAACGACAAACCTCCAGAATTAATAGGGAGGAAATGGTCTTAGAGATTCTTCAAAAACAGCTTTGCAGTAATCTCCAGTACTTTGAAAATCATGATATATAAATCCTCAATTGCAATCCAATCACAAAAGTACAATTAGTACCTGCATGTTCTTTTAGTGGCTTAACATCTTTGATGGTGAGTCCCAGGGTAATGACGATGATGAACAAACTCCCTTTCTCACAACAGGCAACCATCCTCTCAAACCTCTCTTTAAATCAATTCACTTCATCTGCTCCCTCTGCACATTTCCACCTCTCTCTGAGTAAAATGTTTCATCTGAATTCCCTATTTGATTATTTTTGGCCAGTATTTCGTATTTGTGACCATCAGTCTTGACCTTTTCCACAATAGTGAAAATATCTTTAAAGCCCTCAATCAGCCTGTCCACCTGCTTTCATTGCTCAATAGGACAGTGCCCATATTCATCCTTCCCTGTTTGCTCATGAGGGCAACCACGGTGACGGCAGTAGCTGGTGGCTCAGAGCAGGGACTTAGCCAGTCGGCTGTGAGGTGGTCGGTGTGTCCACGCAGAACTCTGGAAGTGTAGAGAGCTGGAGGCCCAGAGCAGCACCAGAACAGGATTCTGGCAGCCCATGGTGAGGAAGCTGGTGAGTTCGGTTAGCGGTTGGCAGTGAGATGGCAGCACTGAGGCATTAGGATTGAGAGATCGAGCTCAGAACGCAGGGGAGGGGAGAGAGATTGACCTCAGTGTGGGAGGAGGAGGGGTGAGATGTTGGGTCCAGTTCCAGAGGAGAGATTGAGCCCTGAGCAGGAGGCGAAATCAAACTCATTACCGGGAGGAGGAAGGTGCGGAAAGAGATTGAGCTCAGTGCTGGGGGTGGAAAATTGAGCTCAGTGCTGGGGGAGAGGGAGTGGGGAGACTGGCTCAGTGTCCAGTGCGTGGGGGTGGGGGGGAGAGGGGGAATCAAGCCTAGTATGGGGGTGGGGAGATTGAGGCCCATGTTGGGGGTGGGGGGGGAGGTGATTGAGCCCTCATGGGGGCAGCCCAGTGTGGAGCAACTGCAGACCCATGGCTAAAGAAGGGCTGTAAATTGGAACTTTTAACTTTATTTATTATTTACTATTTTCTACTGAGAAGAACTGTAATTTTGAACTTTTAACTTATTTCTTTATTTTAATACTTGTTTCCTAAGATATTTTACCTATTGTTAAGACAAAGGTAGTGAACCCCTCTGTTAATCAAACCAAACACCCAGGAAAGCTGACCTCTCCTCGTAATCTGTTCAAATATGAGTGACAGAGAACTCCCAAATTACACTATTTGAAGAAAATAACATCACTTTATTCTTTAACTCTAAAAGTGAACATTAAACAACAACTTTGACAACTCTAGACCTCCCTTTCTCTTAACTGCTTATTACCTGCCTCCATCTCAATAACAATATGCTGTTCCAATTAAACACTTATTAAAATTACATCAACCTTATTTCAAATCCATATAACAGCTGTTACGTTCTGTGTATTTCTTCTTCTAGCTAAAGATCTCCTTGGGTCATCTTCTTTCTTTTTGCAGTCACTATATTTCATATGAAAAGGTACCTTTGATATAGAGTGGTTCCTAATTTCTTGGATCTATGTTGATGGCAGTTGCTCTGTCTCCAATTTTCAAAATACCTGCATTTTTATATCCCAAATGTCAGATTGTCTCATTGATTCAATCTTGGCAAAACAATGAATTAAAATTCAATTGGGTTTTAGTACCCTGGGGCATCATTTAAACTGGAGGAGAAAGTGAGGTCTGCAGCAGGTCAGGCAGCATCCAGGGAACAGGAGAATCGACGTTTCATTCCTGAAGAAGGGCTTATGCCCGAAACATCGATTCTCCTGTTCCCTGGATGCTGCCTGACCTGCTGCGCTTTTCCAGCAACACATTTTCAGCATAATTTAAACTGATTGGTTAAATTTGAATTGTTGTCAAAACAGCAATCAACTCAGGTATCCATTTCACAGCCAAATGTTACATATGTTCAATTTTCGAGTATGCTCTGAGATTGCCATCTAGTCATCACAGGTGCTTGTCAGCTCTCAGTTCAGAACAACAGTCACTCTCTCTTAAAGGTACAGTCCACACCTTCAACTTCGTAACACTCGGCATCTTGTACCTAAGATAGCGTCATGAATGGTGACATTGTACACTTTTCGCTGTCCTCCTGTATCCCTGTACTTGAGTATACATTGCAATAAAACCTAGTCACAACTCTATTCGTATTTCTGTATCATCCTTGGAAATCTATTTATCCCCATTCTCTGTTGCTTTTGCATCCTCGTGGTGAGTGGAACTGTAAGGTGAGGTCTAACCAAGATCTGATAAAGGTTTAGTGGTATCATCTCTCTATTTCTCAATTCTATTGCTCTAGAAATAAATTCTCATTTGTGGTTTGCTATGTTATGACCTTATAAACCTGTCTCACTACTTTCAATGATTTGTGTATTTGTACACCCCAATCCCTTTGTTTCTCTACCTCAATTAGCTTTGTATTTTCCTCATTGTAATGTGACTCATCTTTTCTATCAAAATGAATTAGGGTTACGCATATCAATGATGAAATCTATTTGATCATTATATGAATAGTGTGCCCATTTATCCCTGTACACATATAGAAATTGTGCTTTTAACTTTAGATATTTTCTAATCAACCTATTCAGAGATGTTATAGACTTCTGGAGGAGAAACGCTACAACAGCACCACGAGGGTATTGATTCCAAATTACTAATATAAATGGTCAACAGCACAGATCTTGGAGACTACCTTCTGCCTTTTACATTCTTCAAAGTATTCCACATACCTACTGCTTACTTCCAGGCCAGTTAAGTATTCTTTCTGCTATCTGTTCTCTTACTCCGCATAGTGGGGGTGGGGAGGAGGGTTTAAATATATTCTTTACTGTGAAGCTCTTTGTCAAAGAGCTTTCGGAAATCTAGATCCGATGCATTCACTGTATTATCCTGGTTTAGTCTCTTTCTAACCCCTTTAAAGAATTCAATGAGATTGATCTCTCAAAACATTTCCATTTGGAATCCATGCTGGCTATCATGGTTATTAGATTTTTAAATTCTCGTTGTTTTTTCTACTTTATCCTTAAGTAGGAATTTAGTAAATTTCCATTAACATGAATCTTCCCAGAGCAGAGGTATTACCATTTTTGAGTTTTTCTTAGTTTATTTCAAACGTTCCCTTTTTTTACTAAAATTCAATCACGTCATTTTGAATCTCGCCTTCTGACTTCTGATCTATTTGATCCATTTCTTTGATAAATATGAAGCGAACTAGTTGTTTAATAATTCTCCCTGTGATTTATCCCCTTTGTGAATAGAAATACACAAATGACTAAAAATAGTGACACAAGTTAGCTCTTATGATTTGATTTACATTCCTGGATAACCTGATTTCATGCTCTCTCTTTGCCTTCCCAATTAACTTCTAATCTCTTTGTTTCTTTGTCATGTTCCTGCCTGCCCATGTACTTACCTCTTACACACATTCAGTTTCTCCCTAATGTCTTCATTCACCTACAATGTCTCATTGTTTTCTGCCAGAAAACAGTTTCGTTGTGCTCTGTTGGATATCATTTTAAAGCTTCCTATGCTGTCTGACACAATTGTTTCAATTTATTTTTCTACACTCCATTGTCAGTTAGGTGATGTTGTGTAACGTCACTGGGCTAGTAATCCACAAACCCAGGCTAATGTCTGTGTTCAAATCCTATGATGATGATTGGCTAAGTTTAAATTCAGAGTCAAAAAGTGTAATGCTGGAAAAGCACAGCAGGTCAGGCAGCATCCGAGGAGCAGGAGAATCGATTTTTGGAGCATAAGGGCTTCATCAGGAATGTTGTTCATTTCCTGTTCACATTCCTGATGATGAGCTGATGCTTAAAATGTCGATTCTGCTGCTCCTCGGATACTACCAGACCTGCTGCGCTTTTCCAGCACCACACTCTTTGACTCTGATCTCCAGCATCTGCAGTCCTCACTTTCTCCCAGTTAAATTTAAATTCAGTAAAAACCAAATGGGATTAGAAAGCTAGGCTAATCATATCTATGGTTAACGGTCACAGCACCCCTTGTGGTTCACAGAAAATGTTCGCAGAGAATGGAATCTTCCATTCTTAGTTGATCTGGCCTGTATGTGACTCCAGACCCACAGCAATGTGGTTTGTCTTATGAAGGACAATCAACGAACTAACTGACCCTCCATAGCATAAACCTTGTCATCACAGCTGCATCTTGTGAGCAGTAAAACAAATGTTTCGATCTATTAACTTGGTTTCTGTCACCTTGTTAGCTGACGGAATTAACTTACACCATAATCGACGTCCCTCTCACTTTATTTATAATTTCCTTTTTGCTCACATGTTTAATGATGAACTGTTAATTCTTAGGTGCTTCGATCCAGCAATTCTTGGCTCCTTTGAACATCCTTCCTAAATAACACCCTTGCTCATTGAGAGACAATAGGCATTGATTTTCCCAAATGTGTTTGATAGGATGTCGATTAAATTGGTCTCGAAATGAAGTTTCAATTCTAAGAGGTGGCAAGAATGGATCATTTCGTGCCTTATCGTATCAGCTACCAGCAGGGCGGTGTGGTAATCCTGAGAACCACGATCTAGGTTCAGATCATACAGAGAATTAAAATGCAATTAATAAATCTGCAAATGGGGAGAAAAAGCTACTATGTGTGGTGACCATGGAAAATTAAATTGATTGTTGTAAAAACCTATGGTTCACTGCTTCTTTCCTTTAACAAAGGAACTTTACCACCTCATGTTACCCAAGAAGCCATTTCTGATACCCTGTAGTATTTCAGGCAGTATCCAAGGAGCAGGAGAATTGTAAGCCCTCCATCATTCCCGATGAAGGGCTTATGCTAGAGACATCTATTCTCTTGCTCCTCGGATGGGGCCTGACCTGCTGAGCATTTCCATTACCACACACTTGACTGTGACCTACAGCATCCACAGTCCTCACCTTCTCCACCCTTTATTATTTACCAACATGGTATGTGTGGTACTGGGTATGGGTTTTTGCTGGTCATTCACTACCACCAGTCCTCCATTGTCCCAGGTCTATCTATTGGTTAGTGGTAGAAGTCACATCACTGTAAAGTATCTAGATATTTCCAATCAATCTGTTTGGAGATATGATGACACAAACTCTGGATTAGATGGAACTTGAACCCTGCTGTCCTGGCTCAGAGGTAGGGACACTACCACTGCAGAACAACGGCCTTCCCTACAGGGTATCTACAGAGAAGCCCAGTTCTTAGATAACAAGAAAAGTTACTGTGCAATAAAAATGAGAACAACAATATGAAACAATTGTGATGACCAAGTGGTATTATTGCTACCTTTGCTTCTAGAGCCATGACTCACCTTCTCTCAGCCTGGTATAAATACCTCCCTATTTCTCCCTTTTTTTTAGCTTTGACAAAGAGTCAGTTAGACTTGAAACGTCAGCTCTTTTCTCTCCTTACAGATGCTGCCAGACTTGCTGAGAGTTTCCAGCATTTTTCTCTTTTGGTGTTATTGCTAGATTGGCAATCTGAAGACACCGGTAATGTTCTGGGGACCCAGGTTTGAATCCGGCACTGGCAGATACTGGAATTTGAGCTCAACAAATATCTGAAGTATATTTCTCAACAAATATTGAATGATAACCATGAAACCATTATCAATTGTTGAAAAACCCCATCTTGTTCATTAATGTTCTTAATGGAAGGAATCTGCTGTCCTTGCCTGGTCTGATCTACATGTAACTCCAGACCCATAGCAATGTTGTGGACGCTAAACTGCCTTCTAAGCAATTAGGTGTGGATAGTAAATGCTGGCCTGGCCAGTGACAGCCCATATGCCATGAATGAATTTGAAAAAACTGGTCAGGTCTAATTACTAGGACCACAGGGAGCTGCTAAAGATGCATATACTCCTTCCAAAAGATAGAATTGGGTTCCTTGTTTTCATCCACAGACTGTATGTGACATCAAGAGAATAGTAGAAGCCAATACAAGTAAAAATTAAATTCACCATAGCCCCCAAAGAGTCATAGGACTTCTTATATAGAGAGGGAGGACTGATGGTGGCTTAGCCTGAGGGTCACCGCACCTCAGGCAAGGGAAGGGCTTGAGAAGGGAAGTACTTCATGTAACCTCAGCTGGTGCAGGAATTGAACCTACACCACTGGCGCCACCCTGCATTATAAACTAGCCAGCCAACCAACTGAGCTGAGCTGCCAGAGGAAGGTGAAGGCTGGTAGAATTACAACATTTAAAAAGCATTTGGTTGGGTAGATGAATAGGAAGGATTTAGAGGGATATGGGCCAAATGCTGTCAAATGGGACTGGGTTAGGTTAGGACGTCTGGTCAGCATGGACGAGTTGCACCAAAGGATGTCTTTCTGTGCTGTACATCACTATGACGCTATGACCCGATAAATGATCCACTGCAACATGAACATTAATGCCTTAAGAAACATTACCTTCTGTACTAACACTGCTCCAGCTATTTTGACAATAGTTCATCATTTTGTACTGGCATTTTTTTAATAGAATCCCTTCATTGTGGAAAGAGGCCATTCGGCCTAATAAGTCCAAACCAACTCTCCGACAAGCACTCCCCCAGACCCACCTCCCTATATTTCCCATGGCTAATCCACCTAACCTACACATCCTTGGACTGTGGGAGGAAACTGGAGCTCTCTGAAGGGACCTATGCAGGCACAGGGAGAAAGTGCAAACTCTACACAGTCACCCAGGGGTGGAGTTGAACTTGGGTCTCTGGTGCTGTGAGGCACCAGTGCTAAGCCACCATGCCACCCTAACTATAACTATATTACATTTATAATAGTCTCCCCCATGTCTCTAATGTCACAAATGCTGGTGGTTTGGGTATTTGACAGCCTTCACTTAACCCACTCCATTTGGACTTGGAAGAATGGGGCAGCACAGTGGCTGTATCAGTGTTGCTGTATTTTCATTCTTTCCCGAGCCCATGGTTTTGGCCCAGAGCTTCTTACCAGCTTCTGAAATAAGTTTTAACTTTAGAATGTGAGGTGTTGTAGTTTGGTCAGGCAAATCAGGGAAGGACTTATACACTTAACGGTAGGGACTTGGAGAGTATTGCCAAACAAAGAGACTGAGGGGTGCAGGCTCATAGCTCCTTTAAAGTGGATAGGATAGTGAAGAAGGTGTTTGACATGCTTGCTTTCATTGGTCAGTGCATTGAATGGGAGGTCATGTTGCAAATGTACAGGGCATTGCTTAAACCACTTTTGGAAAACTGTGATCAGTTCTGGTCTCCCTGCTATAGGAAAGATTTTGTGAAACTTGAAAGGGTTCAGAAAAGAGGGTTTGGAGGGTTTGAGCTAGAGGGAGAGGTTGAACAGACTGGAGCTTTTCTCCCTGCAGCGTCAGAGGCTGAGGGGTGACTTTATAGAACTTGATAAAATCATGAGGGGCCTGGATAGGCTGAATAGCCAAGGAATTCCCCCAGGGTAGCAGAGTTCAAAACTAGAGGACATAGGTTTAAGATGAGAGGGGAGAGACTTAAAATGGACCCAAGGATCAATAATTTCACACAGAGGGTGTTGTGTGAATGGAATAAGCTGCCAGAAGAAGTGGCGGAGGCTGGTACAATTACAACATTTAAAAGTCATTTGGTTGAGTAGGAAGGATTTCGAGGGATATGGGTGAAATGATATCAAATGGGACTAGTTTAATATAGCTATCTGGTCAAAAGGTCTGTTTCTGTGTTGTACAACTCTATAACTCTCTATGGCTGTATGCTGAGATTACAGGTCATTCTGTTATAACGAGCATTCCATCAACACAAGTTCACTGTAACACGATTAACGAATTGGAGGTGCTGTTACTACCGTGCAATTTTTCTATAAAGTGGGGTTGCACAGGGACACAACCATTGCATTATAGAAGAACTGACTGTATCTTTTTGCTGTGACCATGATAGCTCTGTCTCTGTCAGTAATTATGCTCTTAGATATTATATGATTAACAATTTGCACACAATTCATAGACTGACAGTTCACTTCCACCGTGTAGATATTTTCTAATCAACCCATTCAAGGAGCAGGTGGGACTTGAACTTGGGTCACCTGCCCTTGTGGGAAGGACACTACCACTGCACCGCAGGAGCCCAATAGCTTTCACTGTGTATGATTGAGATGGTAACTACTCTAAGTAGCTTGGGCTGATTCTTGTTGAGAGTGTTGAAGATTTATACTCTGACCAGCTCTCCATTGCTCAACTCAGGCAATGAGTTTTGTCTGAATGTTTTTTTTTCCTTCTAATGTTTCACGTTTATTTGTCACTTATGATTGTTAATCCTTTTCAGTATTGGGAAGAGTAGTTTGTGTGTGGTGTGACATTAGTCTTCGTACTGGACTATTCTCAGAATGTCCACTTCCCCGCTTCCCCTTCTGTACAACTGTGCATATTTATCAGTATAGGGTTAACTTGGATAACACACTGTGGAAATGATAATGAATGCATTTCTTTGCTTGCTTTTGTATGAAGACAGTAGCATCCATCTTACAGTCAGTTCCATAAAGATATAATACAGACAGCATTGAACTCTATTGAACCTGGAACTCTGTGCATGTGATTGTGATTTCCTTGGATTTAATATTGTGCAGTGGGCATCGTCCTACCTGTATTGTTGCATTTGAATTAAAACTTTACTTTTGAATGCGTCCAAACAGTGTATTTTCCTTCAGTTCTCACCCTTACTATTATCAGTCTTTCAGTTGTCCTTCTCAAGATGTGACCTCTGGGTTGTATTATTTTCTGTCTGAAAGCTAGGATATAATCTTGCTTCTCACAGACATGATGAAGAGCCAGAGCATCACTACAAACAAACTCGAATGTGTTTTGACTAATCTATTGTTTGCACTTGGGATTTGTGACCCACTTAAATGATTCCTCTCAATGGAAACTGTTTTCTTGTGATGCATCTAATTTCTGTCTCTCGGTGTATTGGATGTCTCTTACTGGGAGTGAGGTGGCACAAATTGTCTGGCTTCTTTTAAATAAAACATGTTCCAGGTTCCAGAGATTAAGTGTCACAACTTTGGCAAGGTCATAGTTTGGACCAAAAGTTTATTTTCTTCATCAATTTTATCATTTGATGTGATTTGGTTTACTGTAGCCACACGTACCCAAGTACAGTGAAAAGCTTTACGGGCAGCTGTACGGGGAAGGTTATAGCAAACAAGGACATACGGATCTTAGAGTGCTTAGACAGAGCAAGGCACACGGGAGGTGCACAAAGCAAGATCAGCATTAGCAAGGTCAACATTATTTAAAGTTAGAGAGGACCATTCAGCAGCCTGACAACAGCCAGGAAGAAGCTGTTCTTGAACCTGTTGGTGCGTGTTCAAGCTTCTGCGTCTTCTGCCTGATGGAAGAAATTGGACGAGAGCTGGGATGGGTCTTTGATGATGTTGGGATCCTTTCTGCAGCAACAAGAAATGTAATGGAGTCTGTGGATGGGAGGATGTTCTGGGCTGTGCACACCACCCTCTGTAGTTTCTCACTAACTTCATCTGCCCTTCTCTTCATCCTGTCAGAGACCCTCCTTTTGGCTTCCTTACTCTGTCCCACCATCGTAACCACTTCCCTGTCCTCTGTGTCTGCTCTAAACTATTTCCATTTCAAATTATTACCCGTATGAAACCGTTAAACTTCATTTCCCTCTCCACACATATAGCTTGGCCTACTTTGAGTAATTTTTTTTAACAATGTCTTGTTTTATGCTGTGGTTCTGTTCGCCGAGCTGGAAGTTTTTGTTGCAAACGTTTCGTCCCCTGGCTAGGCGACATCATCAGTGCTTGGGAGCCTCCTGCGAAGCGCTTCTTTGATGTTTCCTCCGGTGTTTATAGTGGTCTGTCCCTGCCGCTTCCGGTTGTCAGTTTCAGCTGTCCGCTGTAGTGGTTGGTATATTGGGTCCCGGTCGATGTGTTTGTTGATGGAGTTTGTGGATGAATGCTATGCCTCTAGGAATTCCCTGGCTGTTCTCTGTCTGGCTTGCCCTATGATAGTAGTGTTGTCCCAGTCGATTTCATGTTGCTTGTTGTCTGCGTGTGTGGCTACTAAGGATAGCTGGTCGTGTCGTTTCGTGGCTAGTTGATGTTCATGTATGCGGATTGTTAGCTGTCTTCCTGTTTGTCCTATATAATGTTTTGTGCAGTCCTTGCATCCTTGCATGAATTCGACTGGGACAACACTACTATCATAGGGCAAGCCAGACAGAGAACAGCCAGGGAATTCCTAGAGGCATGGCATTCATCCACAAACTCCATCAACAAACACATCGACCTGGACCCAATATACCAACCACTACAGCGGACAGCTGAAACTGACAACGGAAGCAGCAGGGACAGACCACTATAAACACCGGAGGAAACATCAAAGAAGCGCTTCGCAGGAGGCTCCCAAGCACTGATGATGTCGCCTAGCCAGGGGACGAAAGGTTTGCAACAAAAACTTCCAGCTCGGAGAACAGAACCACAGCAATGAGCACCCGAGCTACAAATCTTCGCACAAACTTTGAACGTCTTGTTTTATTTTGGTCTGTGAAAAATAGGAATAACTGAGGATTCGCTGTTGTAGCAAGCCAGGAACTGGGCTTGGTGAGCGTGATCAGAAAGATATTGAGGCCCACATTGCAAATGTGCACTCATGGAGCACAGCTTCACCCAATGGCTCAGGGGACAATACCAGGTCTCTGTTCCTCCCTTCCCATTGACTTTATTGGAAAACCCTAGAGACTGGGTGCCTACCTCTCAAGGGAGTGAAGCTCAGGCAGACAAAGCTTTGCTGAAGGATTTTAACATCTCAAGACTGTTCTGTCTGCTAAACAGACCAAGTGTCACCTCTACCTCACAGATCCTTGTTCCCCTTGTAGTCCACAAATATCCATTAATCCCATCTTTAAAATGAACAATTTGTTGAGAGTCAGTGCGGAAACGAGTTTCAAACTTTTACCGCCCTTTGTGTAATTTCAATTCTTTTTAAAGAATCACCTTTAAATCAAATGGATCCACACCAATGCTGGCAGCTAATAGGGAAAGGTGTCACCTTTCAATGACCTTCAGAGTAATTCTAACACTTGGTTTGATTAAACATTAATATGAAAAGGTAAATTGTACCAGCCAAGTGAAATAAATCAGTAAAGGCACTGCACCAACTAATACTCCACACTGCAAAACAATCATAACTCAACAGGATTCATAAACCCACTGTGCAATTTCAAGCTTATTTCAAGTTCTATCCCAAGCCCATTCTGCATTTAGATACTTGCCTTCAGCCCACTAACATCTCCAATTTAAAAGTTTCCATCCTTGTGCTCAAATCCGTCATTGCTCAGTCCTTTGCGTACGTCATGTAGAGGTTGTGCAAGACATTGGTGAGGCCTCTTCTGGAATACTGTGTCCGGTTCAAGTCGCTCCGTTACAGGAAGGATATTATTAAGCTGGAGAAGGGTGAGAAGAGATTTACCAGGATGTTGAAAGGTATGGAGCCTTCCAATTCTAAGGAGAGGTTGGACAGGCTGGAATTTTTTTCACTAGAGCATAGAAGGTTGTGGTGTGACCTTATGGAGGTCTATAAAATAGTGAGGGATATAGATAAAGTGAACGGCAGGTGTTGTTTTCCTAGGGTGGGGAAATTTCAAGATGAGAGGTCATATGTTTGAGGTAAGAGGGAAAATATTTGAAAAAGATATGAGGGGCAATTTTTTTACACCAAGAGTGGTTCATGAGTGGAATGAATTTCCAGAGGAAGTGGGGAATGCAGGTGCAGTTACGTTTAAAAGACATTTGGGTAAGTACATGAAAAAGAAACATTTGGAGGGATATGGGCCAAGCACAGGCTGGTGGGGCTAGTTTGGTTTGGGAGTATGGTCAGCATGGACTGGTTGGACTGACAAGTCTGTTTCTATGCTGTATGACTCTATGATTCTATAAATCCCTTTAATGCCCTCCGATAAGTCTGCCTTACTCCAAGTCCAACCACTCGTGTATTCTGAGATCCTTTGTTCCAATGCAAATGGCCCAGTCTTCAAATAGCTCAGTCTTCAAATGGCTCAGTCTGCAAATGGCTCAGTCTTCAAATGGCCCAGTATTCAAATGGCTCAGTCTTCAAATGGCCCAGTCTTCAAATGGCCCAGTCTTCAAATGGCCCAGTCTTCAAATGGCTCAGTCTGCAAATGGCTCAGTCTTCAAATGGCTCAATCTTCAAATGGCCCAGTCTTCAAATGGCTCAGTCTTCAAATGGCCCAGTCTTCAAATGGCTCAGTCTTCAAATGGCCCAGTCTTCAAATGGCTCAGTCTTCAAATGGCCCAGTCTTCAAATGGCACAATCTTCAAATGGCTCAGTCTTCAAATGGCTCAGTCTTCAAATGGCCCAGTCTTCAAATGGCTCAGTCTTCAAATGGCCCAGTCTTCAAATGGCCCAGTCTTCAAATGGCTCAGTCTTCAAATGGCCCAGTCTTCAAATGCTTGAGATTTGCAATTCTGGAATTCCATCCCAAAACTTCTCTGCCTCTCTCTCTCTCTCTCTCTCTCTCTCTCTCTATATATATATATATATATCTCTCTCTCTATCTCTCTCTATCTCTATCTCTCCCACTCTCTCTATCTGTCTCTCTCTCTCTCTCTCTCTCTCCTTGTTCCATTGGGCCAGTCCTTCTGCCAACATATTTTAAACAGTATGACTGACATAGAGAAGTATTCTGCTGATTCAAGGCACAATAAGTTACTACGGGGGTCAACCCTGGTGTTCCCTGTAACTATTATAGTTTTTGTGTTTTGGTAAGTTGAGGTTCAATATACTGTGTCACCACTCAGTCCTTAATTCTGTTATAGCTGCTTATTCCAAGGAAGTACTTCTTCCCCTCTGCAGATTACTTTATTTAGCTAAAATAGGAAAATTGCAATATTGATTCTCTGGCACCAAAGTAATACTGAAAGCAGTTAACTTAAATATATGTTCTGTTTAATTTTCAATTCTGTCATGTTAGAGAAGTTGGACTCAAATTCTCTCTCTCTCTATCTCTCTCTCTCTATCTCTCTCTCTCTATCTCTCTATCTCTCTCTCTATCTCTCTCTCTCCCTCTCTCTATTTCTCTCTCTCTCTCTATCTCTCTCGCTCTCTCTTCCTCTTCTCATTTAAGACAATTCTTGAAACCTGCCCCATTGATGAAGCCGTTGGACACATCCTAACATTTCTGTCTTTGTCTATCGACTTGCATATCTGTGAAGGTCATTGTGGGAAATTTCATTGCGTTAAAAGTGCTATAAAGGTATCGGTTTTTGGTGTTGACTATGTAAATGCATCACTTAGTAAGAATTGGGGATCAAGGTATTGTTTAGGTTCTGCTGCATTTGGAGATAGACTACTTCAACATTAAAAGGATCTGAATTGAGCTGGACATTGTGATGTTGCTTGGGCTGATGTGTGCCAGGTTACATTCGTCACATGCAAGGTCCAGGCAATGACGCTGTCCAACAAGAGAAAGCTAAACCATCACCCCTTGGTTGTTAATGGACTTGGTTGTTAATGGACTTCCCCTTGCTGAATCCCCCCAGAGTGAACATCCTGAAGGATACTGTTGACTAGGAAATTGAAATGGACCAGCCCTATAAATACTGTGTCAACAAGACAAGGTTAGTTGCCAGGAATTCTGCGGTGAGTAGCTCACTTCTTATCTCCCCAAAGCCTGTCCACAATTTTCAAGGCCCAAGTCAGGAGGGTGATGGAATACTCCCTACTTGCCTGGGTGTGTGCAGCTCCAACAACACTCAAGAAGCTGGACACCATCCAGGAGAAAGCAGCCCGCTTGATTGGCAGTCCAGCCACCACCTTCAACATTCACTCTCTTCATCGCTAAGGTTTGGTGCCAGCAGTGTGTATGATCTACAAGATAGAGTGCAGAAACTCAGCTAATCTCCTATGCGAGCTCGACCACTGTCACTTAGAAGGAGAAGGACTGAAGATACATTGAAATGCCACTTTCTGCAAGTTCTCCCCCAAGTCACAAACCATCCTGACTTGGAACTATAGCAGAGTTCCTTCATTGTCACCACAACTCACTTTCTAATAGCATCGTTGGTGTCCTAATCCCCTAGCCTCATTGACTAAGGGACATTGTGGTAGCTCCATGTTCTCAATGTAAAAATCCAAAAACAAGTTTTTCAGTAGAACAAGCACATCACAATCCTCCACTTAATCACCTCAGGACTGTCCTTGGCCTCAGTTAGACTTATATTGCTACACGAGAAGGGGAGCTTGGAGAGTATCCTGAGCAAGACAACAGGGATATTGATCCTCTGGCTTACAAGAGCGAGGACATAGAGATAGAACCAGACTTCATCTTGAGTCACTAGTTGCTCCTTCATCTCACCTTGAGTCGGTCTTTGACACAGAGGACACAAAACAACCATTTTGTATTGGATATGACGGAGACTTGATTAGACTGTCCTTGTGGTGAGTGTTTGCCTAACACTCCTCAGCCAGCTTCAGAGAATTGCTGTAAAGGGTTTATTCTTCTCATTTGCATTTAAATGAGAAAAAAATGTCAAAAAAAAAATGCTGAGTTAAAACGAAATAAAGAAACACTGGATGTCAGCAAAGTACTGATGCTTTGTGAGGCAGGGACCGCTTAAAAACTGAAATGAGTTTTAATTTTGAAAATCTACTTACATCACAGCTTGTCGGGCAAACTGCACTGTACATGTGTCAGAGTGTCATAAGATAAATAGAATACTTTTATCAAACATGCCAGGTACAGCAAGCAGAGTAAGTCATTGATTTCCATTTCTCTTTAAGTCTTATGATAGGGATTTAAGGGGAATAAAATTGTCCTGCTGTTGACACAGATGGTGTACAGCATTATGCTATTTCCACTTAAGTACAAACTCAATCCCTTTGTAAGGACAAGAAAGGGTATGCCAGCTCATAGCAGCAAAACTAACAGTGAGACTCCTCCACTGGGCTGCTCAGTCTCCTGACCATCTAGTGCCAAAGGCTGACCTCTCCTGTGCACAGGCAGCATTTGGATAGCTACTCAGGCCTGTGCAGATTGAGCACATAAGAGTGTTCACTTGACAATTTAGCAAAAGGGCTTTCATTATCATCCAGCTAGGGGCCACTAGCTAAAGGAATGATCTGGGCTGACACTCGAATGAACTACCGAGGGGGTGCTGCAGTGCTGGAGGAACCCTCCTCTGGGTAAGAGTTTTAAATCAAGGCTTAAGTGGCTTCGCAGATTGACATTGAAGATCTCATTAAAGAGGAATAAGGAAGCTTTTCTCAGTACCCCAACTACCATCTGTCCCACGGTTACCATCAGTCAGAAAAATCCAACAGCGATTGCACTGACTTGTGAGATGAGAGCATATTTTGTTCAGGAGACGAGGTTGGAGTTTACATTCGCAGTAAATTCAGGGCAAGAGCAATAGCACAGGGCTGAAGGACAACAATCAGGTGGTGGTAGTTAGGATGGGATAGAGAAGGAATGCAAGATTGTTGATGCACCAGGAATATGAAGGAAGGTTCTGTCTTCAATAAGTTCCTCCTTTGAAAGTTCTGACAGCCAAAACTCTATTCTTGTGCTTTCTTAATGGAAACTCACAAAGTTCTGAAAGTTGATAGAGATCTATTTATTTGAAGATTGAGCCTAGGTTGTTCATGCAATTGATATGTTCAGTACTTGCAGTTAAAGAGGAATATAACCACACACCCTTAACACTGGAGTGTTGCCCCCTGGATTGACTACAGCTGCTAGTCAGATGGTCTACATCCTGGATGGCATCCTTGCCTCTTACCTTGCTACCACAGCAACTTCAGACACTGCTGGATGACATCACTGCTGTTCCTCTGCATGTTCATGTCTCTCGCTACCCTGCTGCTCAGTCTCCTGTTCGTCTAGTGCCAAAGGCTGACCTCTCCTGTGCAACGTTTATGCAGGGACAGCATTTGGATAGCTACTCAGGCCTGTGCAGATTGAGCACATAAGAGTGTTCGCTTGACAATTTAGCAAAAGGGCTTTCATTGTCATCCAGCTAGGGGTCACTAACTAAAGGTAACGACTAGCTTTTCTAGCTGGTAAATGGTTTAGTTAGAGCAAAGTTAGTACAGACATCTGGTGCAAGATCAATGTGTTATAACATTTGCCAGGATAATGGACACAGAAGACGCATTGATTTTAGTAGCAAACAAGCTAGAATGATGTCCGGGGTGGTGAGTATAAATATGATGGGCTGAATAGACTCACAGATGTTTGCAGCACAAAAGGAGGCCAATCAGCCCATTGCACCTACACCAGTCAGCAAAGACCTGACTGAACTAGTGAGACTTCCCAGCTCTTGGCCCATAACCCTGGAGGCAATGCTAACACGAGTGAATGTTGCAAGAGTTTCTGACTCAACCTCCCTTTCAGGCAATGAATTCCAGACTCCCACCACCCTCTTGGTGAAAACATTTGTCTGCAAGTCTCCTTGTAGCCTTCCACTTCTCAGCTGAAATCTGTGCCCCCTGGTTAATTACCCCTCTACTAATGGAAAACATGCCTTCCTGTTCACCCTATCCATGTCTCTCCAAATCCACTGGTCCCTCTCAATCTTTGCTCCTATAAGGGTGACAACCTCAGTCTGTTTCCTGATAGCTCAGACCCTTCAGTTCAGGCAGCATCCTCCTCTGCATCATCCATAGTGCAACCACATCCCTCCTATGGTGTGGAATTCCAGAACTACAGGCATATTCTAGTATTCTGTTTTATATAATTCAACTCACTGCTTTTGTATTCAATACCTCTGCTAATAAAGACATTATTCCAGAATTTCTTTTTCTTGGATTCCAATTCCACCATCTGCCATTGTGGGATTCTGAACCCAGGTCCTCAGAGCATTACCTGGGGTCTCTGAAGTAACAGTCCAATGATAATACCACTATGACATCACCCCCACCTCTGCCTTTCCTTCATTGTCACTGGGTCAAAATTCTGGAATTCCCTACCTCGGGGCATTATGGGCCAACCCACAGCAGATGGACTGCAACGGTTCAAGAAAGCAGCTCACCCCCACCTTCTCAAGGGCAATTAGGAATGGGCAACAAATGCTGAACCAACCAGTGACACCCATGTTCCAGGATACATTAAAAAAAATGCAAGGACCCCAACACTGAGACTTTAGGCCACCTACAGACACAGAAGACATGTCTGCCACCACACTCTGTTTTCAGCCAATTTCAGATCCAGTGCACCACTCTGCTTTGGATCTCATAGACTCTTAGTTTCTTGACCAGCCAAAGCCTTGTTGAAGCCCACATAAACCTCACCAACATTCCTGGTTGCCTCCTTATAAAATTCATGCTAATTTGTCGAACGTGTCCTTGCCTTGATGAATCCATGCAGACTATCCTTGATTAATCTGCGTCTCTTCGAGTGCCGATATATTCCATCCCTCAGAATTCTTTCTAACACCATCCTCTGAGGTTAGAACTGCTGCCCGACGGATTTGAATCCTCTGTGCTATACCCATGCTATGATTATATGCAAGCAAATGTGGGTGCAGTCCATGGAATCTTAAATCCAGGAATCTGCTAAATCCGCTGGGTTCTTGATAAACTTGATCAGGATTCTTTTTAATGCGGTATGAGAACGAGGTTGGCATACCTTGCTTATACTTAGGACTTGCTGTCAGAAAGATGGACGTTTCTTCAGTAGTAAACAAACAGTGGACAGCTTATAGTATAACTCTCATCGTGATGGATGTGCTACTAGTCTCATTACTCAGTGAGTTTGTCTCACAGAGAGAGAGAGCAAGAGAGAGAGAGAGTAAACTGAACGTTTTAGGGGTGTTGTGAATGGTTTGGATGGAAATGTAGTACGTGCACTCAAATATCCAATTAATTAAGAAGCTGTCCAATGAGACAGAGGTCACATGGGAAATGATAAATACTTCCTGTCGCTCTGCTTGTTCCTGTTCATGTAAAAGTGCCTACTCTATCAATGAGCATCTATTCAGTTTGATCAGAAAATCGTCAACTGTCATTCAATCATTTTTTTGTGAAGGGATCTACAACTTATCTTTTGAAGTTAAGTAAGATCACATCAGTCTCTGGTGTAGAAACTGGATGTGTCATTAGTCCTGACCTTTGTGCAACTTCAGACAGAGTGTGCTAAAGGAGAATTTGCTACTAAACTAAAGTAAG
>NC_057743.1:6414338-6458040 GCF_004010195.1 Chiloscyllium plagiosum | reverse complement strand
GATTCCTTGGTGTGGGTGACCCTGGGTGTAGGACTCCTGGATGGAGGGAGGGGCAGGTTGACCTGGGGTGGGTGGGTGTGACCCTCGGGGTGGGGTCCCTGGGGGGGTGCAGGTTGAACCTGGGTAAACAGCTCGAGCTGGTGTCACCGGCCCACCCGCCACTCTCTCAGGAGCTGGTGTTCAAGAACAATCACCTGGAGGAGAGTGAGGGCTCGGTGCTGGGCATGGGCGATGACGCAGCATCAGTGCCCAGTGAGGATGAGCGTTCCCAGGTGGCCCTCACTCAGCCTCCCCCCACTTCACGCCCCCTGGCTTGTTTGAGCAGAGCCCAGTTGGCTGTGGAGCCCTGGTCTGATCCTGGGCTGGTCTCTGGTCCACATGGGCACCCCACAGTGTGCACACGATGACTGGCAATGGTTCACAATGTCCCTCACGGACCTCTTGGCACTGAGGAGAACGCTGTATGACGTTCCTTCTCCTGTACACAGAGGTCTAGTTTGGTGATGGTTACACAGTGCTGATGGCATGAAGACTACCACAGCCAGCCTCAACACCCGCCAGCAGCAGGAAGTTGCAATGCCAATTCCAGAACATCCTGGTCCTCCAGGATGGGAAGTATGTGGTGTGCTTCCTTCGGGAAGCCCTCACCGATCTGGGAGACAAAGCCAACTGGCTCGTGGAGTGGCAAGGAGCGGTCGACATGTGTCACCACGCCACCTGTTCCAGTGGGGTGCCCATCTGGTTGGCTCTGCATTTCCAGCCAGAGATTTGGGGGTGTCAAGGAGCTGGTGCCAGGCCGTTATGGGGGTGCGGTGCTTTACTTTGTGAATGTCTAGGCTCCTCTGATCGGGCCGAAGCAAACGCCCTTCTTTGAAGAAGTGTCTGCTCACGTTGCCCCCATTAACAAAGGCCGGTGCCTCATCCTCAGGCCAGGGGGATTTTAACTGCCCTCTCGAGGAGCAGGAGTGCTGCAGTGCCCAGTCAGGCCTAGTGTCGGGGAGGAGGTTGGGGGATGTGGTGGACATCTGGCAGAATCTCCATCCTGGCTCGATTCTGTCCCAGGCCGGGGACGAGCCTCTGTACACCATGGGTAGTGGCTCCATTTTACTGTCCAGCAATCATTGATTTTCCCCCCAGGCTGGGCTTCCTGAGTTATTACAGCAATTTATCCGAATGGAGAGAAAGTCCACAATGCAGAGGGATCTGGGTGTCCTTGTGCATGGAAAACGAGAATGCAGGTATGAAGGAAAGCAAGCGGAATTTTGGCATTTATTGTTAAGGTAGTAAAAGGAGGAAAGTGTTGCAACTGTACAAGGCATTTGTGAGACAACATCTAGGATACTGCATATAGTTTTGGTCCCTGTACTTGAGGAAGGATTTCATTGCATTGGTGGCAGTTCAGAGAATGTTCTAGATTGATTCCAGAGACTAACGGCTTGTTTCACAAGCACAGATTGAGCAATTTAGGCCTAGACCCTATCGAGGTTAGAAGGATGAGAGGAAATTGAATTGAAACAATAAGTGGCCAAAAAGGTTAGAGAAAGTTGATGCAGAGCAGATAATTCCCCATGTGGGGGTAAGCTAAAACAAGAGAGCTTGGTTTTTGGCGATAAAAACACAGAGATAAGGAGGAACTATTTCCCAAAAAGGATTGTGAATCTGCGGAACTCAGGGTGCAGTACGTGCTCCGTGACTGAATAAGGATGAGTACAAGATAGAGTTAAAAATCACACAACACCAGATTATAGTCCAACAGGTTTAATAGGAAGCACACTAGCTTTCGGAGCGATGCTCCTTCATCAGGAGGTGAACTTTGTACACCCCAGTCCAACACCGGCATCTCCAAAATACAAAATAGAGAGATTTGTAATGAGTACTGCGTTGAAGTTTTGTGGAGAGGGCCAGGAAAGTGGAGCTGAGGTCAAGGTGAAATCCACCATGGACATATTTAATTGGAGAGCAGACTTGAGGGGCTGAGTAGCCTACTCCTGCTCCTAGTGCTATATTCCTATATTAATGTTCAACCCTTCACTCTCTTGGCACCGCTGCCCTTGCTGTGAAAACCTGTCTCTCTGAGTTTTTTTTTTGTCTGTCAGTCTCTATCTCTCTTTCTCTCTCCCTCTTCCATCTTGATTACAAATGGAGGGGTTAGAGCAGACATTTCCAAGCATTGTTAAATTTCAAACCAGGCAGGTTGCCTGGGATTGGCGTTGTCCTGAGAAATTTGCCACCATGACAGAGGAGTGGGACTCCCACACCAGAGCTCGTCCACTTTGACCGGGTTGTTTTATTCTTTAGTTTAAGCTTTTTTCAGCTTTTAACCATTTAAACGTTTTTTAAACTTACTTGGATGGGACTGGAGGAGGCAAGTCCCAGACTGGAGGCCGTAACGAGGAGGTCAGTCCCAGACTGGAGGGTGTAGCGGGGAGGTGAGTCCTGATCTGGAGGGGGTAGTGGGGAGGTGAGTCCCAGAGTAGAGGCCTGCATGGGGAAGCAGGAGGCCTTTGCAGATTGGAGGAATGGCCTCAAGTTTTGAAGCCCAGTGTAGTCTAGCAACTAGGCCTGGTGCAGTCTGGAAACTAGGCCCGGTGAAGTCTGGAGACTAGGGCCGGTGTGGTCTGGAGATGAGGCCTGGTGCTGTCTGGAGACTAGACCCAGTGTGGTCTGGAGACTAGATCCGGTGTGGTCTGGAGACTAGACTTGGTGCGGTCTGGAGACTAGGCCCGGTGCAGTCTGGAGACTAGGCCCGGTGTGGTCTGGAGATGAGGCCTGGTGCTGTCTGGAGACTAGGCCCAGTTCGGTCTGGAGACTAGGCCTGTTGCGGTCTGGAGACTAGATCCGGTGTGGTCTGGAGACTAGGCTGGGTGTGGTCTGGAGACTAGGCCTGGTGCAGTCTGGAGACTCAGCCCTGTGCAGTCTGGAGGCCAGGTACTGGCATGGTCTGGGGCTGAACGATGTAAATTGAGTATTTCTTTTTATTTTTCCTTCTTAGTCTTCTGCTGAACTTTTTATTTATTGTGTTTTCTATTTTATATCAGATACTTAAATGTCTGTACCAAGTTGCCTTGTACCAATGACGTTGCAAACATTTCACTGCAGTCATTCAAGTGCACATGACTACAAAATTAGTTCAATTGACAAGCTGCTCAAATGGACCTGCTTTCATCTGACAGGTAGCAGCACCATCCAAAACCAGGTGATGTTTTGATTAATTATTGCTCTCTGGAGTATCACGCTGATATGGATTTCCCACTGTTCCACAGTGCAACGGCCAGGATTAGCCTGTTTTATTCTTCTCCCTCAGTGTGACATATTTCAGAAAAAGATGTTGCCCCTCACCCACAAGAAGGCCACGAGTAATTCCTGAACAGCAGGGATGACTATTCAGCAGCTGAGGGAGAAGCAGGCGGCCTTGACAATAAAAATAAATTGAAACTCAGCTTCTGTAAAGTCACCATAGCATTTCCAGACCATAGGGCTGCTCTGCAATGAGAGAGAGCAGGAGAGAGAGAGAGAAAGAGAGAGCTGACTGGTGTTGTTTAACCTGAGGGTCACCAGTCTCAGACGAGGGCAGAGGTTGTGAAGGAGAGTTCCTTCATGGTAACCTCATCTGTTGGAGAATTGAACCCACGCTGCTGGCATCACACTGCATCGCAAACCAGCTGCTCAGCCAACTGAGCTAAAATATAAGAGCAATGATAATCATCCAGGAAGTGACATCGATCTGTTCACCTTAATGCTTAACATGTTTGGCCAGTGAGCACTCTTGGTCATGCAGCCAGGCCTTAGTCCTCAACTTCTGTATCCAGTTCGCACTGAGGGAGCTGGTCTCAGATGATCATTGGTTACCTCAGTCTTTCTGGGCAAGGGTAGAAGCCCTGGGTTTCTGTAGATCGAACACTTTGGGAGCCATTGTCAACACCTGTTTCGGGCGAGTTGTTGGGAATGAGTCTCAAGCCAATAGGAGAGGCAGCAGACTGAAACTGGTTGAGACTTGGCTACAGGCCATCAACCTAAGCTGATGGAACATTGGAGCACATAGA
This sequence comes from Chiloscyllium plagiosum, assembly GCF_004010195.1. Taxonomy (NCBI): domain Eukaryota; kingdom Metazoa; phylum Chordata; class Chondrichthyes; order Orectolobiformes; family Hemiscylliidae; genus Chiloscyllium; species Chiloscyllium plagiosum. The sequence continues at coordinate 6,453,997 of NC_057743.1, read as the reverse complement.
AACATAGAATGTAGGAGTAGGCGGAGGCCATTCTGCCTATCAAAGCGATACCGCCATTCAATATGATCATGGCTGATCGTCCAACTCAGTCCCCTGTTCCTGCTTTCTCCTTTAGCTCTGAGAACTATATCTAACACCTTCTTGAAAGCATTCAATGTCTTGGTCTCAACTATTTTCTGTGGCAGAGAATTCTGCAGACTCACCACTCTCTGGGTGACAGAATTTCCCCTCCTCTCCGAACTAAATGGCCTTCCGATATATCCTTAGACTGTGATGGAGAGATACGAGGCAATTGTCTTGTCAAGCGTCTTGAAATTCAATTCATTCATTCAATTCGTTCATTCATTCATTCAAGCGAAGGTCTGAAGGGAAATATTAGGAAAATGAATCATATTGGGACATGAATGTACAGGTCAGGTTGGATTTCTTGTCGAAGGTCAACAAAATGAGTTGAACCACAATGTCTTATTCTCCCATTTCACTGTGTTTTTCCTCCTGAAGAACAAGGAACAGAGACTTGACCTTCAGAGGAATGGAAGCTACTGTAGAGGTTAGGGAATGCTGCTGGGCAATGCAGAATGCTTGGGATAAGAATATTCGATTGATATTTCTGGGAGAATCTGAGAACCCAAACCAAACATGGCAGAGAAGCAGAGTTTGGATGATTTTGGGTTATGCTGTTCAGGGACGATGTCAACTGGAAGGATAAAAAGGCCAAAACTGAACGCTGAGGCCTGGACCATGTGCAGACCAAATCTCAGACAGTTGATAGTGGTGGGCAGGGGCTGTGTATGTTGTACGGGTTGAGATCAATACTCGTGAAACGGAAGGGATGAAAACTCATCACTGGCCTGCCTGTGAGGAAAGGAAATATAATAATCATTGTTGTGGTTCCGTTCGCCGAGCTGGAAATCTTTGTTGCAAACGTTTCATCCCCTGTCTAGGTGACATCCTCAGTGCTTGGGAGCCTCCTGTGAAGCGCTTCTGTGGTGTTTCCTCCGGCATTTATAGTGGCCTGTCCCTGCCGCTTCTGGTTGTCAGTTTCAGCTGTCCGCTGTAGTGGCCGGTATATTGGGTCCAGGTCTATGTGTTTGTTGATGGAGTTTGTGGATGAGTGCCATGCCTCTAGGAATTCCCTGGCTGTTCTTTGTTTGGCTTGCCCTATAATGGTAGTGTTGTCCCAGTCGAATTCATGTTGCTTGTCCTCTTCGTGTGTGGCTACTAAGGATAGCTGGTCGTGGCATTTCGTGGCTAGTCATCTCCAAGCAAGAAGGCAAAGGCTTGTGATACCCAGGGCCAAGTCAGCCCAAATCATTGGTTTAAACACAAGTGCTTGTTCCATGTATGTTTGGCTTGCAAGACAAGAATAGTCCAAGTGCATGGTTTGTTTCGACTCGTTTCCAAAATGCTCATCCTGTCCCCTTCCTGGTCACCTCACTCTGATATTCATTTCTGAGGATACCACCAGGCTAATGTAGATCAGGCACTAATTGCCAGTAAGTCTACAGCAGGACACGCTGTCTCCTGTTCTCAGTTACCACCCCATTCTGAGGGGTTCTCAGCAGGCACGACAGGACTTCTTTTGAGACAGGGGTCTCCTGCAAAAATCCTCCTGTCGATGCTCCAAGAGTAAGTGACAGCTTTCGTTGCAGATAAAAAAAAAGAGAGCACCCCGCAGCACAAGCTTTGTCTGATTTAATATGTCATTCAAATCCCAGACTAGTGACTGTCCCATCATTGTAGATAATCTCCAGATGAACCCATCTGGTTCACTACTGTGAACAGGACAGCAAGGTGGATCAGTGGTTAGCACTGTTGCCTCACAGCGCTGGGAACCTAGGTTCGATTCCAGCCTCTGACAACTGTCTGTGTGGAGTTTGCACATTCTCCCCCATATCTGCATGGGATTCCTCCGGGTGCTCTGGTTTCTTCCCACAGTCCAAACAAGTGCAGGTTTTGTGGCATTGGCCATGCTAAATTGTCTGTAGTGTTCAGGGATGCGTAGGCTAGGTGGGTTAGCCTTGGGTAATGCAGGATTACTTGGATAGGGTAGAGCAGTGGGTCTGGGTGGGATGCTCTTCAGAGTGTTGCTGTGGACTTGATGGGCTGAATGGCCTGCCCCCACACTGTAGGGATTCTATGTGACTGTACAGGGTTAGTGGAGTTGGGGGAGTGGGGTCAGATTCAGTTTGAGTGAGGGTAGGTTTCGGATGTGACTGTGAGAGGGTCAGAGTGTGTTGCTTGCTGGACAATGGGTACAATATTGGGGAGAGAGTGTGTGAGCTAGCAGAGTGAAGGTTTGCTTGAGACCCTCATGGAGCAAATCCTTGACCTCCTGGTGGCACAGTTGAAAACAGTGCTGCTTGGAAAAGCACAGCAGGTCAGGCAGCATCGGAGGAGCAGGAGAGTCTGGCCTATGCCCAAAACTTTGCCTCTCCTGTTCCTCCGATGCTGCCTGACCTGCTGTGCTTTTCCAGTCGCCACACCTTTCAACTCTGACTCTCCAATATCTGCAGTGCTCACTTCCTCCTTCTGGTGGCACTACTGAGCATTGATCCTGACTGTGAAAACAGCACTGACCTGGGTGGCAACTCTGGAGTAGGTTGGTGGGGTGGTCCTCAGGCAAGTGGACAGCTCTCCTCTACACTATCTCAACCAGCAGGATCTCCTGGTGTGTGTAGCATGCAGCTAACTTGCCTGTATCCACCTGTCTCCGGGGAGATTTGCTAGAGCTGTGCGGGGCAGCTGCAGTCTGACAGTACCTGAACTGTTGCAAACAGCATTTTTAAATATGGAGCCTGCACTGGGCATTGTGGTAAGTCCTGGCAGTGGCAAATCCTTCTGCCAATGATGAGTGGAAGATAGTGTGAGTGGGACAGTATAGCTGTGTGATGTCTCGCTAACAAGGCAAGCAATGGATTCCAGTGTGAGAAAACTCACAGCGAGAGAAACCCACCATGAAGCTTACTGAAATTGACACTTACCCACTTTCTGGTCAAATTCAGTCTCTGTCATGACTGTTGTAAAATCCCAACTGATTCACCTGATGTCCTTTGGGGAAGGGCAAATAGGAGGGATTTGGAGGGGTATGGGCCGGGTGCTGGCAGGTGGCACTAGATTGGGTTGGGATATCTGGTCGACATGGACGGGTTGGACCGAAGGGTTTGTTTTTCTGCTGTACCTCTCTATGACTCGATGACTCTATCTACCATTCTATATGGTGGCTCAGTGGTTCCATGGTTAGCACTGCCATCTCATAGTGCCAGAGACCTGGCTTTGATTCCAACCTCGGGTAACTGTGTGTGTGGAGTTTGCACGTTCTCCCCGTGTCTGTGTGGGGTTCCTCCGGGTGCTCCAGTTTCCTCCCACGGTCGAAAGATGTGCAGGTTAAGTGAATTGGCCATGGGAAATTACCCAGTCGTGTCCAGGGTGTGCAGGCTAGGCGGATGGACCATGGAAAGTGTAGGTTTTACAAGGATTGAGTGGGTTTGACTGGGTGGGAAGCTCTTCAAAGTGTTGGTGTGGATTTGATGGGCTGAATGGCCATTTTCAACACTGTAGGGATTCAGTCCTTACCTGGTGTAGCCCACGGGTGAGTCCAGACTCCCAAAAATGTGTTGTCTATTAACTGCCAAGTGAAATAGGCTACTGAGCCACCCAGTTCAAGGGCAATTAGGGGATGGGCAATAATTGGAAGCCCAGCCAGAGATTCCCATACCCTTGAGTACATATTAAAAAAAGTAAGAAACTCTGAATCTCTCCAATTTTAATTCCACATTGCAAAATAAATGTTGTGACATCAAGACGGGACTAAAATGTGTATAAAATGAATGAACACTACTTCTAAAAATTTGGAGTTTCTAATAATGGAGAATTTGGGCATTGAATTAACATAAAATTAGTGAGGGTGTTTTGTCATATTTATGAAACTTCAGCCACATTAAAAACAGTGTAAACTGCTCACAAACTAGGCTGAGAATGGGAAGGTGAAAGTTCTCACCAGTTTGTTGATTTTGCTTGAACATTGACAGCAATTTGGGGAATGCAGTGTTCAGCAACACCTATCCAGACTCCCCAAGTGCTGTACGTTTTAGGAGAGGAACACCGGTCAATGGGAAAGGTTTCACCATCAACCCCGCCCAAAGCAATGTCATCCACACATCTGAAAACGGCTATTGCTGCAAAAATGTGGCTTTTGTGCATTTGCTGTGACAGAAGTAACATGTTAATAAAAAGGGAGATCTTGCATTTATACAGCAACACATCTGAGCAATCCCTTAGAGAGAAAGAAAGAGACACCAAAGCACTTTACATCCAATTACTTATGTTTTAAGAGTCAGCAGTGAAAGTGAGGGAAAGAAGAACATAATGATTAAATCCAGTGTTATTCAATATTTATAATAATGCAATAGGTCAGCCTGCTAGACAGCTTAAGGAAACTTTTGTTGAGTCAGGAAATTGGACTCTACTGTAAGACAAGAGTACTGGAGATTTAAACCACTAAAGAGCAACAGAACGTTTCCAGCTTTGCAGCTTTTAACTCTGACTTCTAGCATCTGCAGTCCCTTCCTTTTCCAAAACACAAAGATATGATAGTGGTCAGCCCTGACTCTACCCACCCCAACCAATCCTGAGAGGAAAAAAGAACAAATGTCCTCTCCATCCAGAAATGGCTCCAGGGATTGGAAAATTGTGTATGTGCCCCTGCTGTATGAACAGGGAGGTAGAGAAACCAAGGAGTTGTTGATAAGCAGTACAATCAGAAATTGGCAGGGAATCTCAACAGTTCTGGCATTGTTTGTGGAATGTGAAATGGTGTTAATGTAAGGTGCCTGATGAGTTGGACTGAATCTTTTGAAGAGGTGACTAAAGAAGTGGACAGGGAGTGTCAATCAATGTTATTTATATGGACTTCAGGAAGGTGACTGATTAAGTTTCTCATAAAAGACCATTGGCTAATGTGGACGTCTATAGTACTGAAGACAAATGGCAAGCAAATTGGCTAAGTGACTGTGAACAGAGAGTAGGGACAATGGGCTGATGCTCTAGTTGGAAGGATATGGGGGTTGTTCCAGACCCCAATTTGTATTGGGTCTTAGATTTTCACTGTACTCATCAATGACTTAAATGATGGAATAGAAAGTCACATATCCAAAGTTTCTAATGATACAATGGAAAGCAATATTGTAAACAATGTAGGTTTGAGTGTAAATTTGCAGTGAAATAATTAAATTAAGTGAATGAATAAAAATGGGGTGGCATGGTGGCTCAGTGGTTAGCACTGCTGCCTCATAGTGCTGGGGACACAGGTTCGATTCCACCCTCAGACGACTGTTTGTGTGGAGTTTACACATTTTCCTGCGTGGGTTTCCTCCCACAGTCCAAAGATGTGCAGGTTGGGTAAATTGGCCATGCTAAATTGCCCATCGTGTTGTGTAGGTTAGGTGCATTAGTCAGGGATAAATGTAGAGTAATAGGGTAGGGGAATCAATCTGGGTGGGTTACTTTTTGGTGGGTTGTTGTGGACTTGTTGGGCCGAAGGGCCTGTTTCCTCACTGTAGGGATTCTGTGAAAGAATTATGGCAAATGGATTTTCGTGTAAGCACATGTGTGGTTGTCATCCAAACTGAACCTAATGTGGATAGAACAGTCTATCATAGAATCCCTACAGTGTAGAAACAGGCTATTTGGCCCAACAGGTCCACCCCGACCCTCTGAGGAGTAACCCGCCCAGACTCATTCCTTCTGTGAAAGTAGAAACAGCAGAGGTCCCAAGAGACTGACGAGGGGGAGCCAGCTACAGAAGACCGAAAGATGATTACAGTAAAGGTTTCGAGATATTAAGCAGAACGATAGAGTAAAATGGGAGAAATAATTTCTACAGGTTGGCAAATCTAAATGTTACAGCCAGGCGTAATGATAGTCAAATTAAAAATCACTGAAGAATGATACAGTTTGAAACTCTCTTACACCAATGATGCTCAATCAATTATTAATTTTAAAACTTTGTTTTGTCACCCTTTGTAGTTAAGGATATTGGCAGCAATGGTTATATGGTGTTAGGTTGTGAATCAGCCATGGTTCCATTGAATGATGAGACTGATTAGAGTGGTTAACATGCCTCCTCCTGTGGTACCTGGTTTCTGTTCACTGTTGTAATATAGAAGACATGGCAGCAAGTTCCAAGTGGCAACAACCTAATAATGAATAGACTATCTGCTTTGGCCATGTCAGCTGGAGTATCTTCCTTGGCAAGGAAACTGTACAGGAAGTCTCCTGCTTGACTTATTCTCGAGGAACAGTTCTTTTGGCAAATGGCAGTCCAACAATGTATTTGTACAGAGCAGGATCCCAAGACAGCAAATCAATGAACAAAAAAGGGACTCGAAGGATTTCCTGCTGTTCATACCTTGCTGTGGAACTTCTATGTCCACCTGACAGAGCCAACAGGAGCACATTTAACCACTCATCCCGCAGGTGACACCACCATCAGTGCAGGGCTCCCTCAGTACTACACGGAAATGGCAGCTGGGATTACACAACGTTGTCTGACTCAGAGATGGGAGTGCTGACAACTGAGCCAAGGCCCAGTAACTAGATTTTGCATAAATAAAGCAAAATTCAGAATACAGCCTCTCATGACAGTTTGCAGCCCTCAGATCAGCTGAATTTCACTGGCCTTTAGTCATATTTAGAAACTATGCTCATACATCTTAATCACCTCGTACAGAAATATTATTAGCTGTGGGATAAAATAGTCTTTTCTTAATTGGAGACTGTGGCTTGTGTCACTGCTGATTCTATTACATTCTAAATGGAGTTTACATTGGCTTTGGTGACATTTCAGTTTTTACTGAGTTAATTATTTTGGGCAACATGGAAAACAGCTCGCTGTTAATCTAAAAACAATACTTTGATTAACAAACTGCTCTCATACTCCCGGATTAATGCATCATAAATAGCACTGGAGATTTCTGGCCAGTAATATCTCAGATCAAGTTACCTCCCTTATGAGCAGACAGGACTCAGAGCATGAAGTGAGCATAGCTTTTGATTAATAAGCAGCTGTTTCAGCACAACATTAGGAGGTCTGTTGGGATGCAGTTTATTAAACCATAAATTTTACAGCGTCACCAGGTCTCCTGGGAATTTTGGCAGCTTCCATTCTGTGTGGGAATGCCAGGCTATCGAATACCTACAACAATTACATTCCGAATAGTAAGAATGTTTTGTTATACGAGGATCATAAATTCAAGTGCAAGACCTCATGAGATACCAAGTCACTGAATTTAAAAGGAATTAAATGTAGGATTATCAGCAAAGTTGTGTGTCTCACAGATAGTGGGCTTTATACCTTTAAGAGACAGGCTTGTGTTATCATCAACACATATCAACACGTGACTTGAGGCTATGGAATTCTCCGTCTCCTGGTTACTGGCACTATCTGAAGCATGACATGCAAATCAAAACATATTACTGTTTGTTACGGAATAGTTTAGCATTAGCCCAGACACTCAAATACCTGTGACGGTAATATAACTAGACACCAGAAACTACCACTAACTACTTTTAAATCTTTCACTCCTAATGTGTACTTCTGTTACGGGAACATACATGAACATTTTCTCTGTAGGATAGCTTGCTGGAGGCATAACCCACATCACAGTGGCAGATCCCAAATTAAGGCAAACTAGGCTTTCCTGCTTTGTAAATATCAGAGTTTCTTAAATCTAATTTCTCCTACGATTGTTCTACGATGAAAAGGAGAGAGTTGGAAAGGTTTTCAGGCAGAGGTGGATCAGCGCTAGGTGAAAGGTTGCCAGAGGTGAGTGTAAATTTGGAGTATTCAGAGCAGCTATGGCTTTACTGAATAGTGGGCTGGGATTGACGGGCTGAGTGGCCTAAATTGCATGTAGGTTCACAAAACCTGTTGGCTGATGGCTGAGGCTTGGGTGCCCCAATCACATTGTCAGAAGGGCATTTCACAACCAACAAAGGAAAGTGCTTATCAAGGAATAGTGGAGAGAAGATGAAACTGCGTGTTGGCTTGATTTCAGTGCAGCCCATAGAACATAGAACAGTTACAGCACAGGAACAGGCCCTTCGGCCCACAATGTTATGCCAAACATGATGCCAAATTAAACTAATCCCTTCTGCCTGTCCTTGGTCCATTTCCCTCCATCCCTTGCATATTCATGTGCTTATCTAAATGCCCCTTAAATACCCTTATTGTAATTACTCCTGGTTGACACGTTCCAGACTCTGTGCAAAAAACCTGCCCCTCACATCTCCTTCGAACTTTCCCGCTCTCACCTGAAAAGCATAAACATTTCAACTCTGCCCAGTTTGAGGTCAGGAGAAAAAAGGATTGAGCAGATGGTAGGCTGTTAATTCGCCATCATCAATCTGACCTTACCATCCATTTATAACAAATTGAGTGAAAATGACCATTGAAAAGGAGAGGTTTCAAACGGAATATTCAAAACACCACATTCGCAGGACCCCAAGGATTAATAAGCAAATAGCGGCTCACTGAGAACAGGAATGACTGTTGGCCCACTGTAGAGGCGTCATTAACGTTAGCCCAGCATCAAGATTGTTACCACATTGGTCCTGCGACCTTATAATCCTGTGCATGGATGTGGAAATGTGGACACTCTATTGAAGGCACACTCAACACCAGGGTATTGGACAGAATCAACAATAACAATGAAATGGAATATGCTGAGTAGGCCCAGGGGGCGGAGTTGGAGACGGGTTTGGGTTCCCAGTGACTTCTCCATCAACAAGATGGTCTTCGCGCTGACCGATACCTTTTGCGGTAGAGTTGAGTTGTCTCTGTTTCGGAGCTGGGAGTAGAGCATCTGTTCAGGGAGTCTCATGTTGGTCATGTGGACAATGTGCCCAGCCCATCGCAGCCGATCAAGGAGGGGTCAGTGCCTTGATGCTGGGGATGTTGGCCTGGTCGGGGACAGAAGCAATGGTGGCGTCTGCATTGGCGAGGACTCATAGTGGCGAGGGCATCGGTGGGGGCAAGATGGCGCAGAAGAGGAACAACTCTCATGCCAGCAGTGATGGCATGATGAAGGCGACTCGTGCCTGACCACCAGGCCCATGGCACTTCACAAGACGTCAAACACTTTGACTTTATTTATTCATATTTCTGCCTTTATGTTCTATTATTTTTCTGTGTTTTAAGATGGTGCTGGAGGGTGGTGGCACTACACAGCACTTTTCACTATGTTTTGTAACAGTAAATCGAGGTGGAGGTTGGATTTATAGCTGCTCATACCCAAATACAGCAAGAATGATGTCTCCACACGTTGCAGCCACTGAATCTGTAGTGACTATGGAGTTGAGCTTCTGCAAATACACAAACATATGAATGAGGAACAGGAGCAGACTCTATGGCCCCTCAAGTAGGCTCAGATACTCAGTATGATCACGGTGGATCTGATTGTAACTGCAAATCCATATTCCCGTCAAACTCCCAGAACATTTTACCCCCATGCTTACCAAGACTATACTCACCTCTTTCTCACAAATATTTAAAGACTTTGCTTCAAATACCTTTTCAGGAATAGAGTTCCAAAAGTTCTTGAACCATTTGTGAGAAAAAAGAACATTATTGCACCTCCGTTTTAACAGAGCAACCCGTTATTTTGTGACCCTCATTCTCAATTCTCCCCGAGAGGAATCATTCCCTCCATTTCCACACGTCCCCTCTGGATCATTTATCATCGAATCAAGAGCCTCTCACTTTTCTAAGCTCTAGCAGATACAAGCCGAGCCTGTCCAACCTCCCCCTGGAAGACAACCTACCCATTTCCAGATGAGCTTCCTATGAGCTGCTTCCAATGCACTTGTGTCTTTCCTTTATCATCCAGACATTTTCATTCATTCATTGGCCAGTCCCTCACAGACATGGATGACTCCCTTCCCTCTCAGGGTGAGTCCGTAAGTGGCAATATAGACTGACATGGCTTCCACGGATGGGGGCAGGTGGTGTTCATCGGTAGGGGTGGGGAGGGTGTTGGTGTGATAGCCCACTCCCTGTACATCCCCGGCTTTCACGTTTTCTTGACAGAATGTCTCGAGGTGCTTGAAGCCTTGCCGGATGCTCCTCCTCCAAAAGAACGGTCTTGAGCCAGTGATTCCCAGATAGCTGTGGGAATGCCGCACTTCCCCAGTGAGGTCTTACGGGTGTCCCTGAGGTGCTTCCTCTGCCCCACCTGAGGCTCACCTGCCATTTCGGAGCTGGGAGTAGAGCACCTGCTTGGATAACCTCGTGTCAATCACGCGGATGATGTGCCCAGCCCATCACAGCCGATCGAGGAGGGGTCAGTGCCTCGATGTTGGCTTGGTCGAGGACGCTGGTCTTAGTGTGTCTGTCTTCCCGGCGGATTTGCAGGATCTTGCACAGGCAGCGTTGGTGGGACTGCTCCTGGACGTCGAGGTATCTGCTGCAGACAGTCCGTGTCTCAGAGCCATATAGGAGGGTGGAAACCATAACAGCTCTGTAAACCATGAGCTTGGTGTTGGATCTGATGTTGTTGTCCTTAAACCCCATTTCCCTCAGGTGGATGAAGGCCATGCCAGCACACTGGAGGCAGTGCTGGATCTCTTCATCAATGGAAGCCTTGGCCAACAGGACACTCCCGAGGCATTGGAAGTGGTCAACATTCTCTAAGGCCAACACGTGCTCCTTGTTGTTTGGGACAATTAGAGCTGCAAATTCCCTGAGTCGTCTGTCATTTTAAATGGTTTTCAAGACAAGTCCTCCACCTGAACATTTCCATTAAATGGACTTTCCAGAGACACGCTTTGGTTCCTGTTGGAGTCTGTACATACCTGACCACTGGACATCATTTTGGGTCATATTCCAATTTGTTTTATGCTTGGAAGGTAAAATATAAATCATCTTAATTAAGATTTTTTTAAGATCACTTACAGTGTGGAAACAGGCCCTTCGACCCAACAAGTCCACACCGACCCACCGAAGCGCAACCCACCCAGACCCATTCCCCTGCATTTTACTCCTTCACCTAACACTGCAGACAAGTTAGCACGGCCAATTCACCTGAGCTGCACATCTTTGGACTGTGGGAGGCTGCTTTGGGAATGATGCTGTGATAACCATGCAAGCTGCTTTGGGAATGGTGCTGTGATAACTATGCAAGCTGCTTTGGGAATGGTGCTGTGATAACCATGCAAGCTGCTTTGGGAATGGCGCTGTGAAAACTATGCAATCTGGTTTGGGAATGGTGCTGGGATAACCATGCAAGCTGCTTTGGGAATGATACTGTGAAAACCACGCAAGCTGCTTTGGGAATGGTGCTGTGATAACCATGCAAGCTGCTTTGGGAATGATGCTGTGATAAATATTCTAGCTGTTTTGGGAATGGTGCTGTGATAACCAGGCAGGCTGCTTTGGGAATGGTGCTGTGATAACCATGCAGGCTGCTTTGGGAATGGTGCTGCGATAACCGTGCAGGCTGCTTTGGGAATGGTGCTGTGATAACCATGCAGGCTGTATTGGGAATGGTGCTGCGATAACCGTGCAGGCTGCTTTGGGAATGGTGCTGTAATAACCGTGCAATCTGCTTTGGGAATGGTGCTGTGATAACCGTGCAAGCTGCTTTGGGAATGGTGCTGTGATAACCGTGCAGGCTGCTTTGGGAATGGTGCTGTGATAAACATGCAAGATGCTTTGGGAATGGTGCTGTGATAACCATGCAGGCTGTTTTGGGAATGGTGCTGTGATAAACATGCAAGCTGTTTTGGGAATGGTGCTGTGATAAGCATGCAAGATGCTTTGGGAATGATGCTGTGATAACCATGCAAGCTGCTTTGGGAATGGTGCTGTGATAAACATGCAAGCTGCTTTGGGAATGATGCTGTGATAACCATGCAAGCTGTTTTGGGAATGGTGCTGTGATAAGCATGCAAGCTGCATTGGGAATGGTGCTGTGATAAGCATGCAAGCTGTTTTGGGAATGGTGCTGTGATAAGCATGCAAGATGCTTTGGGAATGATGCTGTGATAACCATGCAAGCTGCTTTGGGAATGGTGCTGTGATAACCATGCAAGCTGCTTTGGGAATGGTGCTGGGATAACCATGCAAGCTGCTTTGGGAATGGTGCTGTAATAACCATGCAGGATGCTTTGGGAATGATGCTGCAATAACCATGAAAGTTGTTTTGGGAATGGTCATGTGAGAATCATGCAGGCAGCTTTGGGAATGGTGCTGGGATAACCATGCAGGCTGCTTTGGGAATGGTGCTGGGATAACCATGCAGTCTGCTTCTGGAATGGTGCTGCGATAACCATGCAGTCTGCTTTAGGAATGGAGCTGCGATAACCATGCAAGCTGTTTTGGGAATGGTGCTGGGATAACCATGCAGGCTACTTTGGGAATGATGCTGTGATAACCATGCAAGCTGCTTTGGGAATGGTGCTGGGATAACCATGCAGGCTGCTTTGGGAATGCTGCTGTGATAATCATGCAAGCTGTTTTGGGAATGGTGCTGGGTTAACCATGCAGGCTGCTTTGGGAATGGTGCTGGGATAACCATGCAGGCTGCTTTGGGAATGGTGCTGTGATAACCGTGCAAGATGCTTTGGGAATGGTGCTGTGATAAACATGCAAGCTGCTTTGGGAATGGTGCTGGGATAAACATGCAGTCTGCTTTAGGAATGGAGCTGCGATAACCATGCAAGCTGTTTTGGGAATGGTGCTGGGATAAACATGCAGTCTGCTTTAGGAATGGTGCTGTGATAACCGTGCAAGCTGCTTTGGGAATGCTGCTGTGATAACCATGCAAGCTGTTTTGGGAATGGTGCTGGGTTAACCATGCAGGCTGCTTTGGGAATGGTGCTGGGATAACCGTGCAAGCTGCATTGGGAATAGTGCTGTGATAACTATGCAATCTGCTTTGGGAATGGTGCTGTGATAACCATGCAGGCTGCTTTGGGAATGGTGCTGGGTTAACCATGCAGGCTGCTTTGGGAATGCTGCTGGGTTAACCATGCAAGCTGCTTTGGAAATCGTGCTGTGATAACCGTGCAGGCTGCTTTGGGAATGGTGCTGGGATAACCATGCAAGATGCTTTGGGAATGATGCTGTGATAAACATGCAAGCTGCTTTGGGAATGGTGCTGTGATAAACATGTAAGCTGCTTTGGGAATGGTGCTGCGATAACCATGCAAGCTGCTTTGGGAATGGTGCTGTGATAAACATGCAAGATGCTTTGGGAATGGTGCTGTGATAACCGTGCAAGCTGCTTTGGGAATGGTGCTGTGATAACCATGCAAGCTGTTTTGGGAATGGTGCTGTGATAACCATGCAAGCTGCTTTGGGAATGGTGCTGTGTTAACCATGCAAGCTGCTTTGGGAATGGTGCTGTGATAAACATGCAAGATGCTTTGGGAATGGTGCTGTGATAACCATGCAAGCTGCTTTGGGAATCGTGCTGTGATAACCGTGCAGGCTGCTTTGGGAATGGTGCTGGGATAACCATGCAAGCTGCTTTGGGAATGGTGCTGTGATAACCATGCAGGATGCTTTGGGAATGATGCTGCAATAACCATGCAAGTTGTTTTGGGAATGGTGCTGTGAGAATCATGCAGGCAGGTTTGGGAATGGTGCTGGAAGAACCATGCAGGCTGCTTTGGGAATGGTGCTGGGATAACCATGCAGTCTGCTTTGGGAATGGTGCTGCGATAACCATGCAGGCTGCTTTGGGGAATGGTGCTGGAATAACCATGCAGTCTGCTTTGGGAATGGTGGTGGGATAACCATGCAGGCTGCTTTGGGAATGGTGCTGGGATAACCATGTAGTCTGCTTTAGGAATGGAGCTGCGATAACCATGCAAGCTTTTTTGGGAATGGTGCTGGGATAACCATGCAAGCTGCTTTGGGAATGGTGCTGCGATAACCATGCAAGCTGCTTTGGGAATGGTGCTGGGATAACCATGCAAGCTGCTTTGGGAATGGTGCTGTGATAACCACGCAGGCTGCTTTGGGAATGGTGCTGTGATAACCACGCAGGCTGCTTTGGGAATGGTGCTGGGATAACCATGCAAGCTGCTTTGGGAATGGTGCTGGGATAACCGTGCAAGCTGCTTTGGGAATGGTGCTGGGATAAACATTCCAGCTGCTTTGGAAATGATGCTGCGATAACCATACAGGCTGCTTTGGGAATGGTGCTGGGATAACCATGCAAGCTGCTTTGGGAATGGTGCTGGGACAAACATGCCAGCTGCTTTGGAAATGGTGCTGTGATAACCATGTAGGCTGCTTTGGGAATGGTGCTGCGATGACCATACAGGCTGCTTTGGGAATGGTGCTGGGATAACCATGTGTGCGAGGCGCTTGCAAATGTTGTTGTTTCTGCAAAAATCACAAGGCTGAATCATGAGGGGGGTGTATGTTAATCTAGATATGTTTGCACGAACAGCTACAAGTAGCTGCATCTTGCTTCTGCGGAAGTCAGGTACTCAGAAGTCATAAAGACTCAGTGTGCAGAGGTGATAAGACCCAGTGTTGCATCAGCAAAAGTAATAAGACTCAGCTATCATGGGGGGTTGCACGCTAACAACAGGCCACAGACAGATGTGGTAAACCGATTAGATTCACAGCTTCACAGAGCAATACAACTGTCACATATGAGGTAAAAAGGGAGGTGCAGGGAGGCTCATAGAAAACTGTATAAATGTGTAATAATATTCTTCAGAAGTGTGCCTACTTTGTGGTCACCTGGGCTTGCAAGAATGTATGAATAAAGACAGCTTCGGAATTTGGCTCGGACTAAAATTATTTGGCAGTGAGGTTTGTTTCTCACAATTGGGGGCTCGTCCGGGATCCTTTCATCACCACAGAGTAGGCACCATCGACAGCTGGGAAGAAGCCTCCCGTTCCCTTTTAGAATGCTCCTGTGTTTCTCGACGGTGGGTGCCCCTCCCGGTAGACTGAGCAGAATCCTCAGGGTGTCATTCTGAACCAGGAAAGCATTAAGTGGTAATACTTGAACACAGGGAGACATCAAGCCAGGCAACTCTGTGCACGGACCAAGGCAAGAAAATTGACTTTTAAGTACTACCTTGGTGGCTGGGATTGAGTTCCGGTAGTTAATAAAAGGGCTTAACATGGGTAGTGCCAGGAGTAAAAATGGAGCCTCCGGGGAAAAAGGAAATGGAAATGGAGGTGGGGTCCCTGACAACATACCTCAAGAAAGTCCATTAGGGAGGATGTTGAGGAGTTGGAAGCATAATTCTTGTACAAGGGAAAAGGATCAGAAGAAGATGATTAAATATTGTTGGTTTGTATGGACTAAGGAGCCATTCTTCGTCCCGCCGTCTTCGTCCCGCCATCTTCGTCCCACCATCTTCATCCCGCCATCTTCGTCCTGCCATCTTCGTCCCGCCATCTTCGTCCCGCCATCTTCTGGCCAAAGTACGGGTCAGACGAGGACTGGATTTGTCAATATTTGAACTTATATGTCAACAGCAATCAGCCCCTCAGTCAGGAGGAATCAGGTTATGCTTCATGTTGGAAGAGGGGTTCAGGAACAAATATTCATTATTTTAAACAGAGAAGAGAGACTCTCCCACGGCGCCGCCTCCGTGGGAAGTATTAGATAATCTGCCAACCCCCCCATATAACGAACCTGCAAGTAGGGCAGAAGGGGACTCAGGAGGAGCAGGGACAGGGGAATCGGTGGCAGGGACAGGGCCAGAGCCAGAGTCAAAGTCAGGACCAGGGTCAGGGCCGGGGGAAACTAGAACGACAGGGATGATTACCCGCAAACAAAAGGAAAGGCAGAAGGAAAAATTGGACAATGACCCACAAGGAAGTTTCACTATGTATCCCCTCTGTGAATGCCCAATAGGGGATAAGGAAATTGGGTTTGTAAGTGCACCCCTAATGAGCGGGGAGGTACGGACCTTTAAGAAGGAAATGAAGGTCCTCATAGAAGACCCAGTGGGATTGTCCGAAAATGCTGAATATAGACATTAGTTCCGCCCAGTTTATACACTTGGGTGGAACTAATGTCTATATTCAGCGTTTTATTTATTGGAGAGGGAAGAGGGCTCATTAGAGGAGCCGCGATTAAGATCTGGGACAGGGAACATCCAGTCGGGGACAAGCAGGCTGGAGAAGGTGAAGCGAAGTTACCCCTTAGGGACCCCGGGTGGGATAATCAAAATGAAGGTCAGAGAGAGGAAATGAAAGGGCTTAAAGACTTAATATTAAAGGGAATCACAGAGGCGCCGCCGGAGTCACAACATTTGACAAAGGCGTTTGAAGTGTGCCAGGGAGGGGATGAGACCCCCCACACCCCCTCGGCCTTTCTCCAAAGATTAAGAGATTCTATGAGGAAGTATTCTGGGATAGACCCAGAAGGGCTACTGAGGGTACATTTTGTAACAAACTCATGACCAGACATCCAGAAAAAAATTCAAAAGATAGAGGGATGGAGGGAAAAGCCCCGAGATGAGTTGTTGCGGGAAGCTCAGAAAGTGTTTGTGAGAAGAGAGGATGAGAAGCAAAAACAGAAGGCAAAAATGGTGGTCGCCACGGTTGATGAGGTAGTTAAGAAAAGAGTGGGACTGATCGTAAGCAACCGGAGTGGTGGCTGGAAGCATGTTGAAAATAGAGGTAGGGGAAGAGGACGAGGAGGACCCGTGAGGGGGTCCAGTCGACAGGGACAGTGATTAAGGTGGGAATCCCCACAGGCCGGGATGTTACTGCTGTGGAAGGACAGGTCACTTTAAGCGGGAGTGTCCGGATCTGAAAAGGGAAGACAGGGCGATACCGCTTGTGAAGTTTGATGAAGAATAGGGGTGTCAGGGGTTCCTGCCCCCGGGGACCCACCAGGAACCCTTGATAAACTTAAAGGTGGGACCTTATAAAGAGGATGTAGTTTTCTTAGTTGATACGGGGGGCAGTGAGGTCATCTCTAAATTTCAAGCCCAGGGGAGTGGGAATTTCGAAGCGAATATTAACTGACTCTGGGGTAAAAGGGGAGGGATTTACAGTCCCAGTTTTTGAACCTATGATGACTGGAAGTGGAGAAGAGATAGTCGAAGGTGAACTGTTATATATCCCTGATATTGGAAGTAATTTATTGGGGAAGGATTTAATCATACTCTTGGGACTGGAAATCGGCGTATGGGACCAGAGATTAGTGATACAAATGGCCAACCTGACCGAGGAAGAGGAGAGAGAAATAGAACCCATGGTATGGGCTCAGGAAGGGAATCGCAGAGGATTACAAATACCTCCTTTAGAGATCAGTTTAAAGACAGAGGGAGATGTAGTGTACAAAAGACAGTATCCAATTTCAACAGAGGGACGCAGGGGATTGCAGCCGATAATTGAAGGGTTGATTGAGGATAGATTATTGGAGCCCTGCATGTCCCCTTACAATATCCCTATTTTTCTAGTACAGAAATCGGACAGCACTTACCGTCTGGCACAAGACCTGAGGGTGTTGAACCAAATAATACAAATCCGCCACCCTGTGGTCCCTAACCTCTATACACTACTGAGTAAGATTCCCCATGACCATAAATGGCTCAGTGAAGTGGATCTAAAAGATGCCTTCTGGGCATGTTCACTAGCGGAAGGAAGTAGGAATATATTTGCCTTTGAGTGTGAGGATCCAAAGACAGGATGAAAACAACAGTACAGGGGGTGGACAGTACTTCCACAAGGATTCACTGAATCCCCGAATCTCTTTGGTCAGGTGTTGGAGCAAGTCTTTGAGGAATTCAGTAGTCTCGAAGGGACCACTCTGTTACAATATGTAAAGGATCTTCTGGTAACAGGCAAGAGGAGAGACAAAGCAATAGCGGCCACAAACAAATTACTAAACTTTCTGGGACAACAAGGAATGAGGGTCTACAAGAAGAAATTACAGTATGTAGAAAAGGAAGTTCAGTATTTGGGACATCTAACCAGCAAAGGTAAATGAAAAATAAACCCAGAAAGAATAAAGGGAATCATGGAAATGCCACTGCCCAAGACCCAAAGGGAGTTGCGAACATTATTGGGGTTAATGGGGTACTGTAGATTATAGATAGACACATATGCACAGAAAACAAAGGAATTATATCTGAAACTATTGGAGGAAGAACCTAAATTATTGAATTGGACAGATGAAGAGAGGGAATTGGTTGAAGAACTAAAGAAGAGCCTGATCCATGGCCCTGTCCTTGCATTACCCTCCCTAGACAAGCCCTCCCACTTGTTTGCCACCGTGGATAGGGGGGGGTGGCTCTTGGGGTCCTAACCCAGCGATGGGGGGGAATGAAACAACCAGTTGCCTACTTGTCTAAATTGCTAGATCCGGTCTCAAGGGCATGGCCAGAGTGTGTGCAGGCAGTGGCAGCAACAGCCTTATTGGTACCACACCACGTACGGACCATATTAAATCAGAAAGCAGGACGATGGCTCACAGACTCTAGGATCCTGAAATATGAGGCAATTTTAGTAGAGAAGGATGACCTCGTGTTAGTCACACATAGTTGCTTAAATCCGGCCACATTCCTGTGGCAGGGAGGGAGGGAGGCCCCGGTAATCCAGAACAAGACTGCCTTGATATTATTGAATATCAGATGAAAGGGCGGATGGACCTAAGGGACATCCCTCTCTATGCGAGAGCTCGGTTGTTTATCGACGGGTCCTCCCAGATGATTGAGGGCAGGAGGCATAATGGATATGCTGTAATAGATGGGATAGAGGGAAGCGTTATCGAGGCCGGGAGACTGCCTAATGGCTGGTCAGCCCAAACTTGTGAACTCTATGCCCTAGGAAGAGCACTCAGAGCCTTAGAAGACAAGGAAGGAACGGTGTACACAAACTCCAAATATGCATTTGGAGTGGTGCAGACCTTCGGAAAAATTTGGCAAGAAAGAGGACTAATAAATAGTTGAGGAAAAGAACTAGCACATGAGGAATTGATAGAACGAGTACTAGATTCCCTGTTACTCCCGAGGGAAATCGCAATAGTTCATATAAATGGACATCAGAAGGAGAATGATCCAGAAGTAAGAGGAAATACACTGGCCGATGAAGTAGCTAAAGAAGTGGCCCTGAACCCAACAAGGACCCACAATATACTCCCTAATACCTGTAATTCTGGATCCTCAGGGTACCCCGTTGTTTACTGCAAAGGAGGAAGAGGAACTAAAAAACGGAAAGACAGTGGTTGGGCGTTGGATGTTACCCGATGGGAGGGAGATGTTGAATAAAATGATGATGCGAGAGATTATGGCTGTCTTATATCAGGGGAGTCATTGGGGAATGCAAGCAATATGTGATTTAGTCTTAAGGAAATATGGATGCAAAGGATATATACGATAGCCACACAGATGTGTGAGGGATGTATAACATGCAGGAAGGTAAATAAGAAGGTGCTAAGGAAACAAGTCCCAGGAGGGAGAGAACCTGGGCTAAGACCATTCCAGAGCATCCAGGTAGATTATACCGAATTACCCCGAGTGGGAAGGCTGAGATATATGTTGGTAATAGTTGATCATTTATCTGGATGGATGGAGGCGTATCCTCTAGCCACTGCCACCACAAGTGGGGTGTCCAAGATAATACCTGAACACATAGTTCCCAGATACAGGATAGTGGGGTGTATAGATTCGGATCAGGGAACTCATTTCACTTCCAGGGTACTCCAGGGAGTGATGAAGGGGTAAGGGATCTCCTGGGAGTTCCACACTCCTTGGCACCCACCCTCATCAGGAAAGGGTGAGAGAATGAAACAGACTCTCAAGAGGCAGTTATCTAAATTAATAATAGAAACCAGACTCCCTTAGACTAAGTGTTTACCTATAGCTCTCTTGTGAGTGCGGACGGCCCCAAGGAAAGATTTGGGGCTGTCCCCTTATGAGATATTGTTTGGCCCTGCCCTATTTAGGAACAAAAAGGGAACTGCCAATCCCAGGAACTAAAAATTTGTTCATAAAGTATATACTGGGCTTGTCCTCCTCTTTGTTTTTCCTCAGGAAACAGGGTCTATTGGCACAGACTCCGGCCCTTGAATTCGCCGTTCATCCCATCCAGCTGGGAGATTGGGTCCTAATTAAGTCATGGACAGGAACTAACTTGCAACTGGATTGGGAGGGACCGTACCAGGCTCTTTTGACTCCTGAAACGGCGATAAGAATGGCGGAGAAAGACTGGACTCACTACACCAGGATTAAGGGACCAGTGGAATCCCAGGTTGGGAAAGAAGTCTGGATAGCCGAATCAATGCAAGAACCACTGAAACTCAGACTAAAGAGACTTTAAGTTACTGATTACACCGTGGCGTACCGTCTCTCGCATCATCATTTTATTCAACATCTCCTTCCCATCGGGTAACATCCAGTCCTGGTTTTTTTTATAGATTGCATGTAAAGTCTCTCGGTGCTTCAATACTATTGTAGAATGCTGGGGATGCTTAGGGTTATGATATTAGCTCTCTTAGTATTGGGAATTTGTCAAACATCTCTTCATACTTGTTATTAACGTTCCCTGAGTCTGAGAATCCACAAGTAATAGATTCTGATGCCTGCAGCCTCGTTGATTGTGGAAATGTAGAAAATCAGAGGCAGTACCACAGCTCAGAGATACATCTTAAGTCCTACAGGGATGGCCTTGGGGATGATACTTGGTATAATGGTCTCGTCACAGTACACCGGCCCCCCCCTTCCGACCAGCTCTCGATTGTCCTGATAAAAAGTGTTACCCAATATACCTAATTAAAAAGAAAACCACATGGCTCAATTCTGGGGGGGTGGGGGGGCATCTATTAGGTATAATTCAATTAAACATTTGGGATAGAAATGAAAACAAACGGGAATGATTTCTCAGGCTGTTGTTTCTGAATTAGCGTAGGACTGGGAAAACGGGCAGAACTACTGGATAATAAGTTACAACTTTTCACCCCTCCCGATGACCCTAAGGTGGTAAAAATTATAGAGGTGAAGGATTTGAAACAGACCATTGAGATAGAAACTGGGTATGGGGACGCAAATGCCTGGGTTGAATGGGTAAAGTATACTGTAAAACGTCTGAACAAGAGCAATTGCTATGGATGTGCCTCCGGTAGGCCAGTGGCCCAGGTGGTTCCCTTTCCACTCGGGTGGAAGCGAGACAGGAAGGGCATGAAATGTATGATAGCCCTGCATCAGGATAAGACTGCATGGAATGATAGGAATTGTACCTCCCTATCTATGATGTTCCCTCCCCCGGAGAAGAAAGACTAAAAGCCCCCCCCCCCACCCTCTACATTTCAGCCGCAGTCGGAAATCACACGTCGTGTGTGCGTAGACGAGGTACAAATCGGTCCAGAGACTTGGGGCAGCTGAAATTATGTACAGAGATTAAGAATGTCACCAAAACGGACAAGGAAGGGAGCTACTCAGCACTGAAGGTTCCCCGAGTGGATCTGTGACAGTACTGTGGAGGCAAAATATTGAGACCCTCCCTACCACCAGATTGGAGAGGGATATGTGCAGTTGTACAATTGGCAATCCCATTCACCTCGGCATTTGAAAAGGAGAAGATAGCAACAAAAAGGGGGAGGAGTAAAATATCATTATTAGACACGTGTTTTGATGATAGGATTTATCTAGACTCTATAGGAGTTCCTAGAGGGGTGCCGGATGAGGACAAGGCTTGCAACCAGATTGCAGCAGGTTTTGAATCGGCTCTATTCTGGTGGGTAACAGTCAACAAGAATGTGGACGGGATAAACTATATTTTCTATAATCAGCAAAGATTCATCAATTACACTAGGGATGCAGTCAAAGGCATAACAGAACAGCTTGATGCAACCAGTAGAATGGCCTGGGAAAACAGAATAGCCTTAGATATCATCTTAGTTGAAAAAGGGTGTATAAGCATGATGTTAGGATGGAGCTGTTGTACTTTCATTCCAAATAATACAGCACCTGACGGTCAATCACTCGTGCCTTGCGAGGTTGACCACCTTGGCGGAAGAACTGACTGAGAATTCAGGAGTAGACACATTACTCATGGGATGGCTGGAATCATGGTTTGGGAAATGAAAGGGAATGGTAGTCTCCATCCTCACCTCCCTGATAGTGGCTGTTGTATCACATCTTGTGTACAAGGACTAAGCCAAAGGCTGATTGAGACGGCCTTGGCAAAACAGATGCCCCTAAAAGATAATCAGGCAGAGGAACTCTACCTCTTGAACAATGAGGGGATGGGTGACCTTGAGGCCAAAATGGATGAAGTCTCGGGGATGATGCTTGAAACTTTGGGGGCAATATATGAGGGAAATGCAGAAAACATAAATTAATTTTTAAAAAGGGGCTTTTGTGAGAGGCGCTTGCAAATGTTGTTGTTTCTGCAAACATCACAAGGCTGAATCTTGAGGGGGGTGTATGTTAATCTAGATATGTTTGCACAAACAGCTACAAGTAGCTGCATCTTGCTTCTGCAGAAGTCAGGTACTTAGAAGTCATAAAGACTCAGTGTGCAGAAGTGACAAGACCCAGTGTTGCGTCAGCAAAAGTAATAAGACTCAGCTATCAAGGGGGGTTGCACGCTAACAACAGGCCACAGACAGATGTGGTAAACCGATTAGATTAGCAGCTGCACAGAGCAATACAACTGTCACATATGAGGTAAAAGCAGAGGTACAGGGAGGCTCATAGAAAAATGTATAAATGTGCAATAATATTCTTCAGAAGTGTGCCTACTTTGTGGTCACCTGGAATAAAGACTGTTTCAAAATTTTACTTGGACTAAAATTATTTGGCAGTGAGCTTCGTTTCTCACACCATGCAAGCTGCTTTGGAATGGTGCTGGGTTAACCATGCAGGCTGCTTTGGAATGGTGCTGGGTTAACCATGCAGGCTGCTTTGGGAATAGTGCTGCGAAAACCATGCAGGCTGCTTTGGGAATGCTGCTGCGATAACCATGCAAGCTGCTTTGGGAATGGTGCTGTGATAAACATGCAGGCTGCTTTAGGAATGGTGCTGTGATAACCATGCAAGCTGCTTTGGGAATGGTGCTCTGATAACCATGCAGGCTGCTTTAGGAATGGTGCTCTGATAACCATGCAGGCTGCTTTGGGAATGGTGCTGTGATAAACATGCAGGCTGCTTTAGGAATGGTGCTCTGATAACCATGCAATCTGCTTTGCGAATGGTGCTGTGATAATCATGCAGGCTGCTTTGGGAATGGTGCTGTGATAACCGTGCAAGCTGCTTTGGGAATGATGCTGGGATATCGATGCAGGCTGCTTTGGGAATGGTGCTGGGATATCGATGCAGGCTGCTTTGGGGAATGGTGCTGGGATATCGATGCAGGCTGCTTTGGGAATGGTGCTGGGATAGGAGTGCAAGCTGTTGTGCCCTGTCACCACCTATGGTGTGAAAGTGACAATGTCCCCAAAAGGTACTCTTTGGGAGTTCTGAAGTCATCAACCGTTTAGCACCTTTGCTCTGAGCACCAAAAGAGAGCCTAAATGATGTGAAAATAGAGATTATGACTATCAGTTTCTAAATTTTTATGTAAATGAACCTGTCAGAATACTGATTGCAGCCAGGGTTTAGGTATTTTCTAATCAACTGCACGTCTGGGACTTGTATGCAGGTTTCCTGGCTCAGAGGTAGGGGCACTACCACTGCACCACAACAGCCCTTGTGGTACCTGCAAACTATTTATCCTGTCCTCATCCACAAGTCCCCTAAAATTTGACCAGCAGAAATTTTCCCAATCAACCTGTTCAGAGATAGAGTCATGGATTCACAGAGTCATACTGCATGGGAACAGACCCTTTGGTTTCAACTCACTAGACATCCTACTTTAATCTAGTTCCTTTTCCAGCATTTGGCTTATATCCCACTAAACCCTTCCTATTCACGCCGCCATCCTGATTCCTTTTAAATGTTGAGGTTTTACCAGCCCCACATCACTTCCTCTGGCAGCTCATTCCATTTGTACACCACCTTCTATGTGAAAATGTTGCTTCTTGGAACCCTTTTAAATCGTTTCTCTCTCACCTCAAACCTAAGCCCTCAAGATTCTCTACCCTGGGGAGAAGATGTTGACTGTTATGACCCACCCCTGAGCAAGTGCGACTTGACCCTGGTCCTTCTGATTAAGGTCGCCGTTGCAACTGAACGCCTCTTTGTCCCCATCACCAAATCATCTACTGACATTTATTCCTCTCCTAACAACCACCAGTCAATCACTTGTGTTCCCAATTGAATAATTTATTTAGTTGAATGGGATTGACACAATGGGGTGGTGGTTAGCACTGCTGCCTCACAGTGCCAGGGACCCAGGTTCAATTCCATCCTTGACTGATTGGCTGTGAGGAGTTTGCATGTTCTCCCCCTGTTTGTGTGAGTTTGCTCTGGTTTCCTCCCACAGTCCAAGGATGTGCAGGTTAGGTGAATTGGCCATGCTAAATTGCCCATAGTGTCCAGGGATGTGTAGGTTAAGTGGATTAGCCATGGGAGGTGCAGGATTGCAGGGATAGGGAGGAATGCTGTTTGGAGGGTCAGCTTGGGCTTGTTGGGCCGACTAGCCTGTTTCCATACAGTAAGGATTCTGTAATTCTAATGTGTAAAGCTCATTAAAGGAAATGCAAGTGATGGATAGAGGGAGGGACTCTGGTTTAATTTCAGTACAGAAATAATAAAAGGTTGAGTAGTTATAGAAATGCTACTTCCACTTTAATACCCATGTGAAAAGGACAGTATCAGTAAACACTCAATTATGGGATATTTAAGGAAGTCAGTTGCATTGTGGTAATGTCCCTGGATGCTAATGCTCTGGGGTATGGATTAAATCCCATCATGGTATCAGAAATTGAAAGCCAGTCTCAGTAATGGTGATCATGACTATACCATTGATTGTTGTAAAAAAAAACCTATCTGGTTCACTAATGTCCTTCAGGGTGAGATAACTCCACAAAGGCCGGTATCCCTTCACCAAGTCACAT
Organism: Chiloscyllium plagiosum; assembly: GCF_004010195.1. Taxonomy (NCBI): domain Eukaryota; kingdom Metazoa; phylum Chordata; class Chondrichthyes; order Orectolobiformes; family Hemiscylliidae; genus Chiloscyllium; species Chiloscyllium plagiosum. The sequence goes on along the minus strand of NC_057743.1, from coordinate 6,429,011 downwards.
GACACTAACCAGCTCCCTCAGAGCCAGCTGTCAGAGTGAACAGAACCTCTGACACTCCTGTTTATATCTGTCAGCCAGGGCTCCCTGGTTGGACCAGATTAACAGCCCCAATCAGGGAAATCATATTCTATAAGATCCATCTGGCTGACCTCATTCCAATCACTACACAGGAGACTGAAGCTCCCAGTCCAGCCCACATGAGACTGACCTCTATCTGATTTCTGTAATGACTGAACCAGCCATTCAGTTCAAGGGCAGAAAATGTTGGCCTGGTTTGCCAATGAAAACATGTAAGAAGTCAGCAAATATCGTGAAGTATAAATATATCTTCATTTACTTAAGAGGTTAAACTAGGAAAAGGTTTTTAGTGGTCATTGACATCAATGGAGGGCTTTCAGTTTAAGATTAATAATGGAATTTTATAACTTAGATAGTCAGATTTTTTGTTTAACTGCAGCAGTTTTCAAGTTGTTGCATTAGTTAAAATCAACCTAGAGGTGAAAACTAGTTGATAAAAAACAATAATACTTGTAAAGGAATGAAGTTGTCATATTGGACCTCCATTTTGAAGCATACAGGGAGATGATCCTTTATCTGAAATTGTTGGGACCAGCTGTTTTTCAGAATTTGGAATTTTTCGTATTTCTGAATAAGTGACAGTTTGATGGTGAAATTTTTTAAAGTCTTACCGGAGGAGCGGACTCACTCAATAAAACAGGCCTTGAGAGAGAATCCAGGCCTGCTCATACTGGGTCACGCCCCCACATGTCACATCTGAGTGACGTGCATCGAGTGGGTGACAACTTGGGTTAGCTGTGTGCATGCCAAACAATCTTGTTAATGAGAGAAAAATTTCACAAATACCCTTCAGATTTCGGAGTTTTTTGGATTTCGGAACTTTGGATGAGGGATCGTCTACCTGTACAAGTCAGACAAGTTCATGATTTTCTTTCTGGAAAGTCAAGCTTAAGATTTGGGAGAGAATTGGAAAATAAGCAGAATGAAAGAGTATTGTGAACGGCAGGGGGATAAGACCCTCACCTGAAGAGTTGCAAGTGCAGAAACAATTTCCAGCCCAGTTCCACATAATGATAGTGTATAAGCTCTAAACCTCAAACCTTAGCTGAACAGGGCTCAAAGCACTGACAAGTAACTAGATAACAGGGGAATCAGTTATTAATTGTTCGATGTTAGCATCTTTGGCAAGGCCAACATTTCTTGCCCATCACTATCTTCCCTGGGTTGGTGGCAATGGACCTTTCCCCTCTGGATTAATGATTGGTTTAGTAAGCAGATTTCGAAGGCAGTTCAGAGTTCACCATGTCGTGCTGGAGTGGGTCGTATGTATACAGAGGAGGGGTAGGAGAGTTGGACTGATGGAATTGTTCAGTGGGCAGCTGATATGGGCTAGATGGGCTGAATAGTCTCCTTCTATGCTGGAAAAAAGACTCAATGAGTCTCTGACCTCGGTAAGGAAGACAGGTTTCCTTTTGTAAAGGACATTGTGACAATGCAGCTACTTTATCAAGCTTATGTTGTCCTTGGTTTTTTTATTCAGAGCGGTTGTAAAAGATCCAGGTTCTGAGATGTCTACTTTGAAGGGATTTTAGGGCCATTTTGGTTAGAGCTAACAGATAACTGACCATCAAGTTTAAAGAAAAACACTTGTACAATGAAAGGGGAGCGGCCAGTTCTCCCAGCTCAGTAGTTCTCTGGTTTGGTTTGGTTTGGGTTCAGAGCTGTTTTCGGTTTTGAGGCTGCTGGACAAAGAAACAGCAACATGGAGAAGGTGTTCCAGGCTGAATTTCACAGCATTCGCTCTCTCTCTCTCTCTCCTGATTTTACCTTTTGTGCCAAGGCATGTTTATGGGTATGGTTGCAAGTATATGGAACAGCATCATTAAGTTGAGATAATCTGTTGGGTTTTCGGATGGACTACGTTATTCTGTGTTCTGTTCTCTTTTGTTTATGTTTCATTCGGTAATCTTGCAAATAAATTCTGTCTTGTTTAAAACTAAGTAGTTGGACCAGCTGCGTCCCTCCTGGAATGTCCACTGTACATCTGCTTAAAACAGCTAACTAAGTTAGGATCCAGGCTACTTTCTTGGAATGTTTTGGGGGGTTCTGGCCTGGTCCATAACAGCATTCATAAACTGCTGGGGCTCCTACAAGAACTTAATAGCTTCGCTGTCATTTTTATGTTTTCATGATCAAACTGAGATCAAGCTCTCAAACTGCCAGGGTGGGACAATGTTACATTCTCTGGATTACTGAATTATTAACTATATCACCTATACCTTAACCAGCCAAACATTGGCTCGAGTAAATGGTTGGTTTCATTCTGTCCAATGTATCACAATATTTGCCTTATTCCCAACAATTAGAAAGCTTTGATAAGACAGCGCAGTTGGAATTTGGGATGTGTCAGAATGAGGGCCTTATTCACTTTTGGAAATGTCCTTTGCTATGGCAACCGTCCACAATGGATAGGAGCTCTCCCTGAGGAGACCTGGGTTTCATTTGCAATTTTTAGCTCTGTACATTCATTTCCTGAATAATTTAATTATGAAATTTCCTGAATAATTTAATTATGAAACAAAATAACAGCTCAGTATTAAGGAATGAAGACATGTTGTGACAGCTACTCAGCTTGGAAGTTTGGTGCGTGAGCACTTGATTACGACTGTGGTAGTTATGGCAGAAATGAGTAATGATAAATCAAGAACTGGAGGATCTCCCTGCCACCCAATAGCTTATTGAAAACCATGTTTAATCCCACATATAAATCCATACAAGTTCCTGTTGTACTGCCTCCCTGGCGAACCGAATGCCAGTGAGGGGTGAGCTCCATGATTTGCTAACCTGCCTGTTTCGAGATACTCACCTAACATTTGTTGAGTTAGCCAAAATCAAATGGAAAAATAAAGACCACCCTTCTATAGGAAAGCTGTTAAACTTGAGCAGGTGCAGAAAGGATTTGAAAGGGGTTGGAGGGTTTGAGCTATAGGGAGAAGCTGAACACGCTGGTACTTTTTTACAGTGGAGGGTCAGAAGCTGAGGGGTGACCTTATAGAGGTTTAGAAAATCATGAAGGACATGGATAGGCTGAATAGTCATGGCCTTTTCCCCAGGGTAAAGGAGTCCAAACCAAAGGGCATAGGTTTAAGGTGAGAGGGGAAAAACTTAAAAGGGACCTGAGGGGCAACTTTTTCACACAGAAGATGGTATGACTGTGGTATGACTGTGGTAGTTGGTATGTGATAGATGGTAGATGGTATGTGAATGAAATAAGCTGCCAGAGGAAATGGTGGAGGCCAGTACAATTGCAGCATTTAAAAGGCATCCAGATAGGTACATGAATAGGAAGGGTTTGGAGGGAAATGGGCCAAATGCTGGCAAATGCGACTAGATTAATTTAGGATGTCTGGTCAGCATGGACGAGTTGGACCAAACGGTTGGTTTCCATGTTGTACAACTCTATGACTCTGTATGCAGAGTCAAAAAGTGTGGTGCTGAAAACGTACAGTAGGTCAGGCAGCATCCGAGGAACAGGAGAGTCATCAGGAATGATGAAGGGCTTATGCCCGAAACATCATCTCTCCTGCTCCTCGGATGTTGCTTGACCTGCTGTGCTTTTCCAGCACCGCACCTTTTGACTCTGATCTCCAGCGTCTGCAGTCCTCACTTTCTCCGATCCTGTATGCAGTCTGCTTGTGAAAAGTTAATGGTTAGATGATGATCGAATGATCAGAAAAGTCTTTGGTTTTATTATTTCTGTCTCTGAATGAATGCGTATGCTTAAATTAAGACTCTGTCCCAGACGCCACTATCACCATCCCTGGATATACCCTGTCCCACTGGCAGGACAGACCCAGCAGAGGGGGCAGTGGGATACAGTTGGGACAGAGTTGCCTTGCGAGTTCTCATTATTAACTTTGGATACCATGAAGTCTCACAACTTCAGGTTAAACATGGGCAAGGAGACCTCCTGCTAGTTACTACGCATCGTCCTCCCTCTGATGAATAGATGCTTCTCCATTTTGAACGGTAAGGATAGCAAGGGTGCAGAACGTATGCTGGGTCAATCTGGTGAAGCTACAAAGCAAGATTTCTTGCATATCAAACAGCATAAGCAACAAGTCGCACACAAAGCTAAATGATTCCACAATCAATGGGTCAGATCTACACTCTGCAGTCCTGTCACAGCCAGTTGTGAATGGTGGTGGACAATTAAACAACTGACTGGATAAGGAAGCTCTACAAATATCCTCATCCTCAATGCTGGAAGAGCCCAGCCCATCAGTGCAAAAGGTAAGGCTGAAGCTTTCGCTGTGAATGTCCAGCAGAAGTGCCGAGTAGGTGATCTATCTCAGTGGTCCTCCTCTCGGTGGTCCCCAGTCTTCAGCCAATTCATTTCACTCCACATGATATCAAGGAATAATTGGAGGTATTGGATACTGTAAAAGCTACGGGCTCTAACAGCATTCCGGCAATAGAAGACTTGTGCTCCAGAACTTGCTGCTCCCCTAGCCAAGTTGTTTCAGTACAGTTACCACACTGATATCTACACGACAATGTGGAAAATTGCCCAGGTATGTCCTGTATATAAAAAGCAGGACAAATCCAACCCAGCCAATTACTCCCCCATCTGTCTACTCTCAACCATCTGTAAAGTGACGGAAGGTGTCACCAACAGTGCTATCAAGCAGCACCTACCTGCTCAGTGATGCCCAGTTTGGGCTCCTGACCTCATTACAGCCTTGGTTCAAACATGGACAAAAGAGCTGAATTCCAGAGGGGAGGGGAGAGTGACAGCCCCTGACATCAAGGCTGCAGTCGACCGAGTGTAGCATCCAGGAGCCCGAACAAAACTGGAGTCAATGGATATCAGGGGGAAAACTCTCTGTTGTCTGGAGTCATACCTGGCACATAGGAAGATGGTTGTGGTTGTTGGAAGCCAGTCATCTCAGCTCCAGGACATCTCTTCAGGAGTTCCTCAGGGTTGTGTCCTCGGCCCAACCAACTTCAGCTGCTTTATCAATGACCTTCTGCACAATGTCAGCGCCATTCGCAACTCCTCAGATACTGAAACAGTTCAGGTTCAAAAGCAACAAGACCTGGATAATATCCAGACTTGGGCTGACAAGTGGCAAGTAATATTCGCGCTACACAAATGCCAGGCAATGACCATCTCCAGTGAAAGACAATCAAACCATTACTCCTTGATGTTCAATAGATTTAGCTACAATCACTGAATCCCCCACTATCAACATCTTTGGAGTTAAGATTGACTAGAAACTCAACTGGACTCACCATATAAACACAGTGGCTATGAGAGCAGGTCAGAGATTAGGAATAATGCAGCAAGTAACTGCCTCCCTACAGCCTGTCAATCTACAAGGCACAGGTCAGGAGTATGATGGAACACTCCCCACTTGCCTGGATGGGTGCCACTCCAACAGCACTCAATAAACTTGACACCATCCAGGACAAAGCAGCCCATTGATTGGCACCACATCCACAAACATCCGCCCCTCCATCACAGACACTCACTATAAGCAGTGTGTCCTATCTACAAGATGCACTGCAAAAATTCACCATAGATCCTTGGACAGCATCTTCCAAACCCACAACCACTTCTATCCAGAAGGACAAAGGCAGCAGATATATGGGAACGTCCACCCCTTGCAAGTTCCCCACCAAGCCATTTACCATCCTGACTTGGAAATATGTTGTTGCCTCTTCAGTGTAACTGGGTCAAAATCCTGAAATTCTCTCCCCAATGGGCATTGTTGATTAGCCGAGTGCACGTGGACTATCAAGAAGGCAGTGCACCACCACCTTCATAAGGGCAACTAGGGACAGGCAATAAATGCTCTCCAGGATGTGCATATCCCAAGCGAATAAGAAAAAGCTGACCCGATGGACGAGGGAAAGTGGAAATGAAAACAAACGTATTCAAAGAGTCATAGAGATGTACAGCATGGAAACAGACCCTTCGGTCCAACCCGTCCATGCTGACCAGATATCCCAACCCAATCTAGTCCCACCTCCCAGCACCCGGCCCATATCCCTCTTCCTATTCATATACCCATCCAAATGTCTTTTAAATGTTGCAATTGTACCAGCTTCCACCATTTCCTCTGGCAGCTCATTCCATACACATACCACCCTCTGTGTGAAAAGGTTGCCCCTTAGGTCTTTTTTATATCTTTCCCCTCTCATCCTAAACCTATGCCCTCTAGTTCTGAACTCCCCCACCCAAGGGAAAGATGTTGTCTGTTTACCCTATCCATGCCTCTCATAATTTTGTAAACCTCTATAAGGTTTGCCTCAGCCTCCGACGCTCCAGGGAAAACAGCCCCAGCCTGTTCAGCCTCTCCCTGTAGCTCAAATCCTCCAACCCTCGCAACATTCTTGTAAATCTTTTCTGAACCCTTTCAAGTTTCACAACATCATTCCAATAGGAAGGAGACCAGAATTGCACGTAATATTCCAACAGTGGCCAAATGAATGACCTGTACAGCCACAACATGACCTTCCAACTCCTGTACTCAATACTCTGACCAATAAAGGAAAGCATACCAAACACCTTCTTCACTATCCTATCTACCTGCGACTCCACTTTCAAGGAGCTATGAACCTGCACTACAAGGTCTCTTTGTTCAGCAACACTCCCGAGGACCTTACCATTAAGTGTATAAGTCCTACTAAGATTTTATTTCCCAAAATGCAGCACCTCACATTTATCTGAATCAAACTCCATCTGCCACTTCTCAGCCCATTGGCCTATCTGGTCCAGATCCTGTTGTAATCTGAGGTAATCCTCTTCACTGTCCACTTCAATTTGCACCTTCAATTTTGGTGTTATCTGCAAACTTACTAACTGTACCTCTTATGCTCGCATCCAAATCATTTATTTAAATGATAAAAATTAGAGGACCCAGCACCGATCCTTGTGGCACTCCACTGGTCACAGGCCTCCAGTCTGAAAAACAACCCTCCACCACCATCCTCTGTCTTCTATCTTTGAGCCAGTTCTGTATCCAAATGGCTAGTTCTCCCTGTATTCCATGAGATCTAACTTTGCTAATCAGTCTCCCATGGGGAACCTTGTTGAACGCCTTACTGAAGTCCATAGAGATTACACCTACTTCTCTGCCCTCATCAATCCTCTTTGTTACTTTTTCAAAAAACTCAATCAAGTTTGTGAGACATGATTTCCCACGCACAAAGCCATGCTGATTATACCTAATCTGTCCTTGCTTTTCCAAATACATGCACATCCTGTCCCTCACGATTCTCTGCAACAACTTGCCCACCACCAACGTTAGGCTCACTGGTCTATAGTTTCCTGACTTGTTCTTACCACCCTTCTTAAACTGTGGCACCACATTAGCCAACCTCCAGTCTTCCGGCACCTCACCTGTGATTATTGATGATACAAATATCTCAGCAAGAGGCCCAGCAATCACTTGTCTAGCTTCCCATAGACTTAATTCAGATTTAATTATTTATTTTTAAGTTGTTCAAACGGTGTGGACATTGTTGACTTAGCCAGTGTTTATTGCCCTTCCCTAATTGCCCTGGTGAGCTGAGCTGCTTCTCAAACTGCTTCAGTCCTTGGATTACAAGGCCAGCCACACTGCTGTTAGACAGGGAGTTCCAGGAGTTTGATCCACTGACAGTGAAGGAACAGCAATGTAGGTCCAAGCTAATTTTACTCATAACTGTATATCAAAATACCCTGTTGATCAAAAACTTAACAGAACTGCCCCCTTTTAGTGTAGTACAGCTCATAGAAAACTAAACTGTAATAGAAAGAAAACATATGAAACGAACTAACAAAACTAACTAATGAAACCTACTCCAGTGCTGTTGAAAATGTGGTCTTAAATGTATCAGTGGATATTATGTGCCCCTTTTCCAGACAAGATGGTGGAAGAGAAACAGGCAGCCCGTTTCCATCGCTCTTGTGGGATTCAGTTTCTAAAATTGGATTTCAATCTAATCTGTGGTCAGCAGTATCAGCTCTCATGGAGTCAAAGAGCGTGCAAACAGACGCTTCAGTCTAACTGTCTATGCCCACCAGATATCCAAAATGAATCTAGTCTCATTTGCCAGCATTCGGCCCATATTTTTCGAAATGCTTCCTCTTCATCTACCCATCCACATGCCTTTTAACTGTTAAAACCTTGTGTACAGGTGGCGCTCTTTGTGGAGGTCTAAAATGGCTTCAGCACATTTTCTCAATGGGCCTGATCCACTTAGACCAGGAAGGACTCCAGTTCCCAGCGCTGAATTTATCACACTGACAGATTGAAAGGCTTCCAGTGGGATTCAATGTTAGTGAAACCACATCCTGGTGACACAATGAATTGAAGGCATGTCCCTTGGTATCAATGTGAGGCAGGTTCTGACTGATTTTAGTTCACTTTCAGACCTGTGGGATACTGGCCAGTGAGGGAAATGGCACAGTTACCTGTTGACTGACATGTGTCCCCATGACAACCATTGGTTACAGGAGTTTGGCAATGGATGCCAACACTTATAAGAGCAACAATCCGCAATGTCACCTGAAAACCATCTCAATAGTAGTAAAATTGGCCTCTTCCAGATTAGTCACTTTACCATTGACAAAAGTGCACCATGGGAAGCCTGACACATCGCCAACAGATTTGATACAAATTCATTACCTTATGTAGACGAAAGGATGCAATTGGCAACGACAACACTTTTAAAGACTCTTCTAAAAGTGTGAAAAGTATTTAGAAATTGATGACATCTTTTAAAATTCTGTAACCCTTTAAATACTGAGAGACTGAGACAGAGGGAGAAGGGGAGATAGAGGAAGGGAACCAGTTGCACAAAGAGGAGGGATAACAATGGACTTGGACTTTCCTCTTCCTTTTGACTAAAGTTGAAACCTGTTGTGTGATGGGATCAGTCCCACATGTAGCAATGGCACCTAATTCCTCTTCTCCCAATCCCACCAGCTCATTGGCTACCATGACTTTGCTGGCATCTCTCCTACCCCAGCTTCCACCACCCCCACAGCTCTCCTAGTCCCTCACCCCACAATCTGGCTCCGCGGACCCTCCAGTGTTAAGAACAGATCTGATCGGTGGGGCAAGAAGAAACACAGTGACTCAGTCTTCAAGATTAGAGAGTGGGATTGGCACTCAGTGGCAACACCTCCTGGACACAGAGGAACCGCGATTATCTGAAGGACACCGGCAGGGAGTATTTTGTTCGGTTAACCGAACACCGGATAATCGGGGTTCCTCTGTACATCACAAATTTGGGGTTTCACTGTAGCTCAGAACCCTGAAGATTGCAGAACTTTTATGGTTCTCACCAATGGGTGAAATTAGTTATCGTCATAATCGTAACGTCATACAACACGGAAACAGACCCTTTGGTCCAACATGTCCCACTTGCCTGCGTTTTGCCCCATCCCTCTGAACCTTTCCTATTCATGTGAGTTTTAAATGTTGTCGCTGTACCTGCGTCTACTATTTCCTCTGACAGCTCATTCCACATATGTACCACCCTCTGTGTAAAAATGTTGCCCCTCAGGTCCCTATTAAATCTTTCTCATCTCTCCTTAAAATTATGCCTTCTAGTTTTGAACTTCCCCTACCCTTGGGAAAAGACCTTTGCGATTTATCTTACTTCTGCCCCTCATGATTTTATAAACCTCTATAAGGTCATTCCTCAACCTCCTAAGCTCCAGTGAAGAAAGTCCCAGCCTTTCCTTGCAACTCAATATGATCAGAAGTGAAACATGGATGTGTTATGAAGTTGAAGGCATGTACTTTACCTTTACGAGAGAATGAATGCAAGTACCTGTCATATGATTGATAGCAGTCTCAGCGTATACTGGAAAATTGAAAGTATGTAACATTTAGCTGTGAAACAAATACCTGAGCTTGGTTGCTGTGTTTTCACAACAGTTCGAATTTAACCAAACAATTTAAATTATGCCCCAAGATACTAAAATCAAATTGAATTTGAATTTTACCATTTTGATAGCAACAAAGTAATGAGATTATCCGATGTTTTGGGGTATAAAAAGCATTTTAGACAGTTAGCCAGAAAAAGAGCACCACCTGCCATTGTCAGGCAAATTGTCACAATCCTTTTCTCTGAAACATACCTTTTCATATGAAACACCTGTGTAGCAGATGACCCTGGGAGATCTACAGCAGAAGATCAACACCGCTGTCTGGTTTTGAAAATTGATTTGCTGCAAATTTAATAGGGCCTTTATTGGATCAATATATTGTTATAGAGTGGGAAGTAGATAACAAGTCTTTAACAGAAAGGAGGCTTAGAGTTGGAAATGGTTGTTGTTTAATGTTCTCTTTTGGAGTTAAAGAATAAAATTGTTATTTTTTTCTTTAAATAGTGGAATTTGTTCTCTGTCACTCATATTTTAACAAATTACTAGGCAAGGTGAGCTTTCCTGTCTGTTTGGTTTAATTAGCAGCAGACTTTACCCTGTGTCATAACACATGTGTTGAGCTCATTCAAGATTGAGTTTGACAGTGATGGACCCTGTGGTTAAACACTGGTCATGGGTCAAATTAACACAGAGGAAGAACAAAGAAATAACTTTCATTTATATAGAATGTTACCCATCCCAAAGGGTTTTACAGCCCATGAAACATTTTGAAGTTGGGGAAGCACAGAAAACAATTTGAATGCATAACATTCCCCCAAATCGCTGCCAGGATTTTGTAAGTAACTCCCCCGCTCTTGTTTGACATGGTATTGTGGATTCTTCCACACCAACATGAGAGAGCAGCATGGACTTTACTGAACATCTTGTCAGGCAGATCATGCATCCAACAGTGCAGCACTTCCTGCGTATAGCACTGAAGCTCCAAGAGTGAGATTTGAAACTATGACCTGCTGACTGAAAGATGATAATGTGAGCAGTGAACCAAGGCTGACACAACAATGTGTTCCTCTGCAGCCAGCAAACAGTGCATGCCCTAAAAATCATTAACAGTGCCCCCTCTGTAGAAAGTCCCTGGTGGTGTATTTTTTCTTAATTGTCTTCCAAAATATTAAAAATGATTTTGCTTATTGGTTTAGGGAGTTTAATTATTAAGGAAATATGGACAATGATTTAGCTTTGGTATCATAAATAACAATGTAGTGTTGATCTGCAATATTAGATTAGATTACAGTGTGGAAACAGACCCTTCGGCCCAACAGGTCCACACCGACCCACCGAAGCGCAACCCACCCATACCCCTACATTTACCCCTTACCTAACACTACAGGCAATTTAGCATGGTCAATTCACCTGACCTGCACATCTTTGGACTGTGGGAGGAAACCGGAGCACCCGGAGGAAACCCACGCAGACACGGGGAGAACGTGCAAATTCCACACAGTCAATCGCCTGAGTTGGGAATTGAACCCAGGTCTCTAGTGCTGTGAGGCAGCAGTGGTAACCACTGTGCCACCGTGTCCCATATTACAGTGCTAACGTCTCAGTGCCCATTAAATCACTAGTGAGGAAATGGGAGAGTACTGGGATAGTAATCAGAGGCTCAGGCTAATTCTGGGTTTTGGGCTGGATTAACCTGAGATCAAGTTTGCTGTTTTGAAAGTTGCTTTGTTCTGGCATTGTAGTTTAATAAGCCCTGATACAATATACACTGTGATATTGCAATGCAACTATAGATCAACACTTTATAACCACATTGTTATTTATGACTCCAAAGCTAAATCATTATTAACATTCCCTTAATCATTAAACTCTCTAAACCAATAAGCAAAACCATTTGTTTAATATTTTGGGGCATGGTTATGAAACAAAATCATTGCAAGACCATATTCTTCAGTTGAATCACCACCTAATTTGCAACGTCTAATCTACTAGCTGTAGGGACAACAAATAATTCATGGTGCTTTTCTCTCTTATCTATGTCCCCTTCAGCAATCGCTATTCTTCAGGGCTATCATTTGTTCCACTCTTGCTGTGATACCAATGCACTCTTTAATTGGATCTGTGGCCGTTTTTTTTCATTGATACACGCACAGGGTAGAGAGACTGTGGTTCTAACAAGAATAAATGTGGTTACAACGAGAATGCTGGATGAAGCAGAGACGTTTACCACAAATTGGAGACAGCCCAGCTCCTCTACTTTGTAAGGCTGGCTCTGTGTCACCTTCACAAACACAGGCAAACTTCCTGGCCTTCCGAACTGTGCAGCTGAGAAGGACTGAAATGTGCTGCTTAGAAATGTCTCTTTCCATCCAGGATAATTAAAAGGCGCAAGGTATGTGATTAGCTCAGTGTCAGTATAATTTGTTTTGAATGATTCTGTCAAATAAAATCGAATGTCTACGGCTAAATTAAATGGATTCACTCAATTTCCATTCTGCAGGTTTAAAATGAGATAGGAGAAAATAGTAATCCGAATTGGGAATATGTGTTAGTTCCTGTTATTAAAGAAAGGTGAGAGAGAGAAAACAGGAAATTATAGACCTGTTAGTAGAACATTTGTTGGAGGGAGGTTATCTGAATTTATAATTAAGTACAGCTAGTGAGCACTTTGAGCCAGTCAGAAAGATCCAACATGGATTTGGAAAGGAGAGGTCCTCCTTAATTGATTTTCTTTTGAAGAAGTAACTAAAGTAATAGCTGGATAAAGTGAGGTCTGCAGATGCTGGAGATCAGAGATGGAAATGTGTTGCTGGAAAAGCGCAGCAGGTCAGGCAGCATCGAGGGAACAGGAGAATCGACCTTTCGGGCATTAGCCCTTCCTCAGGAATGTGGTCTTGTGGAGCAGTGGTAGTGTCTCCTCCCAGAGGTATGTCACAATGTGTTTTTTTTTTAATCAACCCGTTCACACAAGTTCAGGTAATAGTGAATACAAATGGAATGTTGGCCTTTATTTCAAAAAGGAATGGAGTACAAAAATGGAAGTTTCACTTAAAGTAAACTGGGCATTAGGCAGCTGATCCCTGGAATACCATGAACACTTCTGGCTCCCTTATCCAAAGAAATATATATTTGCATCAGAGAAGGTTCATGACATTGATCTTGCATATGGAAGTGATTTTCTGTAATCATTGGAGTACAAAAGAGCGAGATCTTAAAACGTGGGACTCTAAGGGGGATTGATGTGGTAGATGTTTAGAGATTGTTTATCCTTGTCGAGAGTCTAGGACAAAAGGGCATAGTCTCAAAGTAAGGTGTCACCAATTTAAGACACACGAGAAGGAAATTCTTCTAGGATAGTAAATCTATGGAATTCTTTACTGCAAAACTCTGTTGAGCTTGGTTTAGGTCTTTTCAATGCTGAGTGAGATTTTTAATCAGTAAGGGAAATGAGAGTTGTGTGAAAAAGACAGGCAAGGGATTGGTGAGGTATGATTAATTGAATGGCAGAGCTGATTTTGAGCCAAACAGTCTCCTTCTGTTCCTACATCTTATGGTTAACATTTGTGCACAAATTTGCAGTAACCTGTAGCTGTGGATACCTTCCATATTACACCCCGGTTTCCCTAGTCTGGTGGGGCTTCTGACATGACTTCTTGCAGACAGTTGCTGTTGTCTGTGTCATCTGCAATGCTCAGTCCACACAGATTTTAGATGACACATTTCCTAGGAAATACTGGCGACCACCACCCAGCATGATTGAAGCAGCAGGAGTCTTCATCAGAATGATTGCTTACTCTGTTCCGTGTTTTGTCTCGCTGCAAGGACAGCCATCGTCACCAGGGCGATCCTTTGATGTGTAGCCTTACTACAAATGAGTGTAGCATTTAGATTGTGATTGATGGGATAGATGCATGATGCTACTTGTGGCCAAAAATTAACTTACTCATGGAAGGAACAGTATCAATGTTAACAAACATGACCTGATGCCTTGACTGGTAAGTGAGGCTTTATATTGGACAGTTGCTTTACCCAAAACACTATTCAAGCAGTGTCTCCCACCCAATCTCCTCCTCTAACCAGAAAAACTAATCATGATTTGGAGATGCCGGTGTTGGACTGGGGTGTACAAAGTTAAAAATCTCACAACACCAGGTTATGGTCCAACAGGTTTAATTGGAAGCACACTAGCTTTCGGAGCAACGCTTAGTGTGCTTCCAATTAAACCTGTTGGACTATAACCTGGTGTTGTGATTTTTAACAGAAAAAGAAAGTTTCTGTGCACTGGATTGGTACGTGAACTATTTTTAAAAAAGTTTTCAGTAGTCTTGTTGGAAATTTAGAATAGTGGGAATGGAGGTTAGGGCAGTTGAATGTTCTTCCTGCAGAATATGGGAGGTAAGGGTCACCACTAGTGTTCCTGCTGTCTGCATCTGCCAGAAGTGTACCCAACTCCAGCTCCTCAAACTACATTAGGGAACTGGAGCTGGATGAACTTCGGATCATTCGGGAGGTGGAAGATGTTATTGAGAGGAGTTATAGGGAAATAGTCACACCTCCAGTACAAGAAGATGGGTTATTGTTAGGGGACGGAAAGGGAAGTGGCAGGCAGTGCAGGGGTCCCCTGTGGTTGTTCCCCTCAACAAGTATACTGTTTAGGATACCAGGGGTAAGTAATGGGGCACAGGTCTCTGACACCATCTTCCCTGTTGCTCAGAAGGGAAGGGGGAAGAGGAGAAGAACATTAGCTATTGGGGACTCCATAGTTA
>NC_057743.1:6403053-6414142 GCF_004010195.1 Chiloscyllium plagiosum | reverse complement strand
AGATAAAAGGTAGGGAGGAGGGACTTGGAGGAGGGGCGTTGGAAATGTGATAGGTGGAAAGAGGTCAAGGTGAGGGTGATAGGTCAGACTGGGGTGGGGGCGGAGAGGTCGGGAAGAAGATCTCAGGTTAGGAAGGCGGTGCTGAATTTGATGGATTTGACTGAGACAGGCTGGGGGGAGGGGAAATGAGGAAACTGGTGAAATCCTCTTCCCGACCTCTCCGCCCCCACCCCAGTCTGACCTATCACCCTCACCTTGTCCTCTTTCCACCTATCACATTTCCGACGCCCCTCCCCCAAGTCCCTCCTCCCTATCTTTTATCTTAGCCTGCTGGACCAACTTTCCTCATTCCTGAAGAAGGGCTAATGCCCGAAACGTCGATTCTCCTGTTCCCTCGATGCTGCCTGACCTGCTGCGCTTTTCCAGCAACACATTTCCATCAATAGCTGGATAAGGACTGGTGGATGTGGTTTATGTAGATAGCCAGAAGGCATTCAGTAAGGTTCCAGAGGGAACTGTTAACTGTCACTCCATCCTATTAAATTGCAGACAAATTATTGACCTAGTTAGGTGAATGGTTAGGCAATTGATGATGGAGAGTAGGGATAATGGATGCCTAATCGAATGGTGAGGAACGTGAAGGAATTGAAAGGGTGGACAGTGTCTCACAAGACTCTCTGTGGGAGCATTAACTATTCCTCATGTTTATTAATCAGAACACCTCTGTATGTTGATGCTTCTGAATTTCTTGCCCAAAGGGAATAGCAGTTTTGAAAACACACAGGACTTCTGTCTCATCACCATCATGTGCTCCCTTACCATCTGTCTCAAAAAAGCTACTTATGGGACAAGGTGTAGCATCTCCATTTGGGATTGGACTCAATGCACCACTTTACGGGTTAATGGCACTAATTGGGGTTCTTTGAGCTAGTGTGCTGCCACCAGTTGGCTTGGGCCTTTTTCTCCTCCTTTATTCTATCATGAAATTTGGGCATTGCTGGTAAAGCCAGTTCAAAGGCCATCCTTAATTGCCTTTGAACTGATTGGCTTGCTCAGCCATTTCAGAGGCTGATTGTATGTCATAGGTCTGGAGTCACATGTAGGTCAAACCAAGTAGGGGCTGCAGATTTCATTCCCCTAAAGGACAATGGTGAGACAAATAGGTGTTTACGGCAATTTATAGCTCTCATGGTCACTGTTACAGAGACTGGCTTTCATTAAATTTGAATTCCAACAGGTTCTGTGGTGAGTTTTTAACCCAGATCGCCAGACGATTTGCCTGAACCTCTGGATTACTAATCCTGTACATTAGCATTTCTTCACAAATGATTTAATGGGTACACAATATTATAGTGATACTACAGATCAACATTTTACAACCAAACTGTTATTTATGAATAAACACTATGCCATTATCAGTATTCCATCAATAATTAAACTCACTAAAGCATTGAGCAAAATAATTTTTATTATTTTGAGGTATGATTATGAAAAGATGCACAACCATAGTGTTTCTACAGGAGGCGCTGTTTTAGCATAGCGAGAGGATTTATTGTACGATAGCAACAAGTACACCTATGTTTAATCAGGCATTATTAATAACACCCTCGGAAGCTTGGACAGGGCCATCTGCTCTCTCCAAAAACTATAGTAGAACATTTTGGCTTCAAATCGAGTCTGTGTGATATTATGGACCTGATCAAACCCCGTTCATATATATCAAGGTTATAGCTTAGACCCTAACATTTATTGTATTTAAAGGTAAGTGTAAGGTGCTGTCCTCTGGAGGGAATTCAATTTGTCTTACTGTTCGACTCGAAGCAAAACATACTTTTTTTCTTACACCGAGCTAAACTACAAACTAAAGAAAGAAAAATTGGTATAACTTTACCTCTATTAGATAATGAAGAGATTACCTAATTACTAAACAGCAACTGTTCCAATATAGTAACATCCTATAAACACGCCCTTGGCAAAGGCAAATTCAGTGAATTAGATTGTCTCACAATCGATGTTTCTCTAGTCCAGGAGGAAAGAGCACCATAAGAAAACTCTGGCAGTAGAGACAAGTCCAGCTCTGTGCTATAGCTGAGAGAGATGTATACCAGCTTCTATAGTCAACTTCATGACCCTAATAGCAATTGAAATCTGAGCTAAAACCTTGGTACTGTGGGGACCTGACTCCACCCATTCATGCTGCTTCTAATGTTCTAACTGAAAAAAAATTTCCAAGAGATGTTTACTTTATTGGCTTGGAGGGATATTATCCCTGTCAGGTCCCTAAAGAATTGGGTATATGCCCAACCTGCTGAATACTTTTGCATCAGATAATCCTTTCATCCAGGGAATCAGTCAAGTGAACCCTTCTTTGAACTGCTTCTCCTAGGATTTGAGTCAGAAGGTGAACACTGTACACAGTGCTCCATTTGTGGTCTTACTAATCTCCAAACAATTTCCTCCTTTTATACTTGACTTCCCTTGCAATGAAAGCCACTATTTAGTTTCTGTTCCTCAAAACTTGTGGTACACGCATATCAACTTGTTTGTGATTTATCTCGCAGGACACCCAGATTTGGCTGTACCTCAGATTTCTGCAGTTTCTCTGTTCAAATACTATGCTTTTTTTGTAAACTTTCTGCCAAATACAAGCTTCCCACATTACACTCCCCCTTCCATTATTCTGGGTGAGATACTTATCTAAGTCACTGCACAGATTCTTTATTTTTGCTTTGGAACTTACTTCTGACTATCATAGTGTGAATAGCGAATCCAACTGCCAGACACTCAATTTCTTCATCCAAGTCATTGAGATAAATTGTGAACAATTTAAATACCAGCACTCAGCCCTGTGGTATTCTACCAGCAAAGCTTGCCAACTCTAAAATGACCCATTTATCCCCACTTTCTGCTTTCGTTGGCTAACCAATTCTCTATCAATACTATAACTTACAATACCTCCAACCTCACCACCCCACCTCAAGAATCATCTTCTCAATATACCACAAGATCTAAGTAATCTCAAATTGATTTGATTCATTCTTCAAGTAATGTTACAACTGTGAGAAGCACAGTTGGAATTATAACATCATTCTGTCACTATTGTGGGGTCAAAATCCAGGAACTCCCTTCTTAACAAGGTAGTGTGTGCCCCTATAGTCCATGAACTGTAGCAACTCCAGCAGGCTATGGGGTGGTGATGACATTAGTGGTATTATTGCTAGATGATTAATTCAGAGACCCTAATAATGCAGTACCTTGTTGAATGCCTTTAGGAAATTCAAATACTTCCAGCACATCAACAAGTTCCCCTTTATCCATCATACACATTACGCCCTCAAATAATTGTCAGATTGTAATAAGTTAATAAAACACAATTTCTCTTTCACAAGCCCATGAGTACTCTGCCTGACCACATCATAATTTTCTGAACATCCTGCTTTTTAATCTTGGATTTTTCCTTATGAAAGACATTACATGAACTGGCACAGTTGCCAACTTTCTGTGACAACATTTATGATTTTCTGATCTGTTGGAACCTTTCCAGAGTCGAGAGAATTTTGGAAGATCAAAACCAATGCATCTACTCTCACTGCAGCCAACCACAGAGGTAGAATGAACTCTTGCATGTCAGACTAGTATTTCATCACATTTTGGACATGAAACATTTCAATAAAGCTCAGCACTGCTTTGTAGGTAAATGAGATGAATTGTAATGTGTCTGAAGGCCATTCTGGTTCAGATGCTAAAATATGTGAGACTGCTGTTAAAACTGATAAATGCAAGGCAGACCCCTTTACCCCTTGATCCAAGAATGAAATACAATGGATATTGGAAATCCAAGTTCCAATGAAAGATCATTGACCTCAAATTCTTTACAGATGTAACCTGACCTGCTAATTGTTTCCTGTATTTCCATTTTTATTTCTTAATTTGCCATCTGGGAGAAAATGAGCTGAAAATGTGTTGCTGGAAAAGAGCAGCAGGTCAGGCAGCATCCAAGGAGCAGGAGAATCGACGTTTCGGGCATGAGCCCTTTTTCAGGAGCCATTCCTGAAGAAGGGCTCATGCCCGAAACGTCGATTCTCCTACTCCTTGGATGCTGCCTGACCTGCTGCGCTTTTCCAGCAACACATTTTCAGCTCTGATCTCCAGCATCTGCAGTCCTCACTTTCTCCATCTGGGAGAGAATCCTCAGGCTGTGTGGATGTCTTTTTGAGTACATTTGCACATAAGTACATTTGCATTAACTTTAAATTTCAACTTATCTTCTTAATTGCTTTTCCTTGTAAAGTTCCCTATGCACTTTCATTATAATTATTATAAATAGATGGAGTTACTTGTCTTGTCTAGAGTGCCATCTATTTCAAACTGTTTATATTAATTTCGTGACCTTAAATCAAGCCCAAATTGATTTGATTCATTTTTCAAGTAATGTTACTACTGTGAGGAGCACAGTTGGAATTATAACACCATTCCGTCACCGTTGTGGGGTCAAAATCCAGGAATTCCTGTCTTGACAAGGTGGTGTGTGTCCCTATAGTCCATGGACCTGTAGTGACTCCAGCAGGTTATGGGGTGGTGATGTCCGAGTGGTATTATTGCTGGACGATTAATTCAGAGACCATAATAATGTTCTGGGGATCTGATTTCAAATCCTGCCTTAGTAGGCAGTGGATTTCAAGGCAATGAATTTCTGGAATTCAGAATCTAATGGTAACTATGAAAGTATTGTTGGGAAAACCATCTAATTCGCTAATATCCTTCAGGGAAGGAAACTGCCATTCTAATCTAGTCTGGCCTACATGTGACTCCAGACCCATAGTAATGTAGCTGGCACTTAAGTGCCCTCTGGACAATTTGGAGTGGGTAATCAAAACCAACGAAGCAGATCTGACGCAGGGGTATATCCCATCTGAGAATCTGGTGCATCAATTTTCAGACAATGAATTTTCGTCATTATTTATAAATGATCTGGATGTGAACATCGGAGTTATAGTTAGTAAGTTTGCAGATAACACAAAAATTGGAGGTGAAGCGAAGAAGGTTACCTCAGAATTTAACAAGATCTTGATCAGATGGGCCAATGCGCCCATCTGAGGAGTGGCAGATGAAGTTTAATTCAGATAAATGTGAGGTACTGCATTTAGGAAAAGCAAATCAGAGCAGGACTTATACACTTAATGGTAAGGTCCTGGTGCGTGTTGCTGAGCAAAGAGACCTTGGAGTGTATGCTCATAGTTCCTTGATAGTAGAGTTGCAGGTCGATAGGATAGTGAAGAAGATGTTTGGTATGCTTTCCTTTATTGGTCAGAGCATTGAGTATAGAGGTTGGGAGGTCATATTGCGACTGTACAGAACGTTGGGTAGGCTACCTTTGGAATACTGCGTGCAGTTCTGCTCTCGCTCCTACTGGTAGGATGTTGTGAAACTTGAAAAGGTTCAGGAAAGATTTACAAGGAGATTGCCAGGATTGGAGAATATGAGCAATGGGGAGAGGCTGAACAGGCTGGGGCTGTTTCCCTGCAGTGTCAGAGGTTGAGGGATGTCCTTATAGAGGTTTATAAAATCATGAGGGGCTTGGATAGAGTAAATAGACAAGGTATTTTCCCTGGGGTGGGGGAGTCCAGAACTAGGGGGCATAGGTTTAGGGTGAGAGGGGAAAGATGTAAAAGAGACCTAAGGGGCAACTTTTTCACGCAGAAGGTGGTGCGAATATGGAATGAGCTGCCAGAGGAAGTGGTGAAAGATGGTACAATTGCAACATTTAAAAGGCATCTGGATGGGTATATGAATAGGAAGGGTTGAAGGCATCTGGATGGGTATATGAATAGGAAGGGTTGAAAGGGATATGGGCCACGTGCAGGCAAGTGGGACTAGATTAGGTCAGGATATCTGGTCGGCATGGACGAGTTGGACCGAAGGGTCTGTTTCCATGCTGTACATCTCTATGACTCTAATTGGTCTTGAGATTGATCTTGTAATTTAACTCCCAATTTGAAAACAGTTCTTTAAAGGTTCTGTGATAGAAGTGTCTAAATTTAATGTTTAGCTTTATTCCAAATACTGAAGCGAAAGGGGCTTTTCATATTCTGACAAATCTGAGATTCCACGAATAGAAAACAGTCGAACTGATCAGGGGGAGTTGTAGTAAAACTCAGAAATGTTCATGTTTGGACTCTAGAAACATCATGTGATGTTGGACTGTACTCATATATTCTCAGGAATTACTATCTGCTTGGTAGCTGAAGTCCTTGTAGCTGGCCCTTAGGGTGGCACGGTGGCTCAGTGGTTAGCACTACTGCTTTTATTAGTGCCGGGGAGCCGGGTTCAATTCCAGCCTCGGGTGACTGTCTGTGTGGAGTTTGTACATTCTCCTTATATCTGCGTGGGATTCCTCTGGGTGCTCCAGTTTCCTCCCATAGTCCAAAGATATGCAGACCAATTGAATTGGCTGTGCTAAATTGCCCACAGTGTTCAGGGATGTGTAGATTAGGGGTAAATGACAAGGTGTGCATGGGTTACTCTTTAGAGGGTTGGTGCGGAGTTGTTGGGCCAAATGGCTTTTTTCCACACTGTAGGGATTCTAAGTGCAGATGACTCAACTGGGTGACTATCTCTCCAATGACCCAAATTCCAGGAATATGGATCCTCTCAGTCTTGCTGGGTCAGTGTCACTGGGCCTGGAGTTTGAGTTGACAGTTTTGTTGATATCCTTCACAGCTGCTCCCTCACCACCAGATGCCTGGAGGAAGAACGCCTCATCTTCCACCTCGGAACACTTCAACCCCAGGGCATCAATGTGGACTTCAACAGTTTCCTCATTTCCCCTTCCCCCACCTCACCCCAGTTCCAAACTTCCAGCTCAGCACTGTCCCCATGACTTCTCCTTTTACTGCTCCTCGGATGCTGCCTGAACTGCTGTGCTGTTCCAGCGCCACTAATCCAGAATCTGGCTTCCAGTATCTGCAGTCATTGTTTTTTACCTAGTTTTGTTGATATGTTCTACTTATTAGGATATCCTACTGCTGATCACTCTACTTCTGCTTCTTGCCTGTGCACAGCCAGTGAAATATTGCAATCAACATTCTCTGAGATCACAACCAACTCAATGATTAGACTGGGAATCACATCTGATAATGGCTCCAGCTTGACTCTTTCAGCTGCCTTTATGAGCCAAAAGTATTTATTTGATGCAAAGCATGGGTGCTTCCACAGGTAGGTCCTCCTTGGATTGGAAACAGGATAGATACGGTGCAGACTGACTTGCTTGGTGACCTTCTGTTAGCCCTTGTCATCTTCAACTGCCCAAAAATAAAAGCAAGTCCCAGTGGGAAGCCTAACATGGGGAGGTAAAGTGACCAACCCATGATATGAAAGCAAGGGGGAAAGTCATTGGCAAAGCAAAACCCAATGATATGTAAGATGGCTAACCTGCAATTGGAAGTAGCATAAATCTTGCAACTTCTACAGGTGCTGAATGACCCTGGAAGCTGCTTTCATCCAGGTAAGGAGAGATAGTAATGGAAATGGCCCAGAGCAACAGAGAATGGAATGTAGGATACTGCCACATAAGTTGCTCCATTCTGTCACATAGCCAGACAGAAATGTTACTTCCTCACAATTTATGGCTGGACACCATTGTGAAAAGATATTATCGAGCTGGAGAGGCTTCAGAAGAGATTTAGACAGAAGTGGGTACTGCAGATGTTGGAGATTAGAGTCAAGATTAGAGTGGTGCTGGAAAAGCACAGCAGATCAGGCAGCATCCGAGGAGCAGGAGAATCAATGTTTCGGGCAAAAACCCTTCATCAGGAATGTTACTGTTATATTCCTCTGCTGTAGTTGTGAAGCATCAAAAGAGTGATTTTGTATAAGGTGGAACATAGAACATAGAACAAAGAACAATACAGCACAGAACAGTCCCTTCAGCCCACGATGTTGTGCCGAGCATTTGTTCTAGCTTAAGCACCCATCCATGTACCTATCCAATTGCCGCTTAAAGGTCACCAATGATTCTGACTCTGCCACTCCCACAGGCAGCACATTCCATGCCCCCACCACTCTCTGGGTAAAGGACCTACCCCTGACATCCCCCTTATACCTTCTACCCTTCACCTTAAATTTATGTCCCTTTGTAACACTCTGTTGTACCCGGGGAAAAAGTTTCTGACTGTCTACTCTATCTATGCCTCTGATCATCTTATAAACCTCTATCAAGTAACCCCTCATCCTTCGCCTTTCTAATGAGAAAAGGCCTAGCACTCTCGATCTATCCTCGTACGACCCCCCTGGTGGGGCTTTCATTCCTGATGAAGGGCTTTTGCCCAAAACTTCAATTTTCCTGCTCCAGGGGTGCTGCCTGACTTGCTGTGCTTTTCCACTACTCCTCTAATCTTTGGGGGGGGGGCATACTTTTAAAGTGAGAGGAGAAAGGTACAAAATAAACGCAAGGGCCAATTTAGTTATCCAGAGAGTGGATCGTATATACTAACCACGGTGCTGACCTTGCTTGGAGACACCACCAAACAACAGTATTCTGATTGTAGGCTCAGACGCAGGTAGTACACAGGTTCGTTACAAATAGCAGTTGGAGTGGGTGGAGGGCCGTGGGGATTGGATAATCCCTCAGCTAATGAAGTCCATTCAATATGCCTCTGAATGGATGAAGAGCTATTGTATTTCCACAATGTAATCTGATAGTAATTTAGTCATCCAAAATATGTCTTTATAAGATATTATTTTAAAAAATGAAATCCAAGTATGCTGCAAATGTTTTCATTTTGTTTTCCTTCCCCTTTCGATTGATCAACTTTTCCAAATGAAGGAAATTATTAAACTGTCAACTGCCATAACTGTACAACCCTTCATGAGTTTTCTGCTGTCACTCTATACATTGTCTCCTGATGAGAAGGTTTTATTAAAAAGTCCAAATGTTTAATTAGTTTTCTTGTCACCACTGCATTCAATATCTCCCGTTTGACAGCATTCCCTTCTCTCACAGCAGTACATACGTGGGGAACTCTCCCATTTCAGGTACCAATACATTTCCCACGCATTCAGCTCACTAATTACACACCATCCATCACATTTTCTGATTCATGGTGAGAATGGGGGGAGGAAACATTTTAATCAAATAATAAGCTGTTTGAGTGAACCAATCAAAATGGAAGATTAATTTAATTGTAAATATTGAACCAGGATAACTTAGCTGGTAAATAATCTGCAACATGTGTTTTGTTTCAAATGTAAATTGAATGTTGAATTAAGGAAAAAAAATCCAAAAGGCACAGACCAGAAACTGCAGCCTGATAAGCGACACAACTTCAATCTCTTCCTGTTGTAATTAGATTTAGATTACTTTACAGTGTGGAAACAGGCCATTCGGCCCAACAAGTCCACACCGACCCGCCGAAGCGCAAACCACCCATACCCCTACATTTACCCCTTACCTAACACTATGGGCAATTTAGCATGGCCAATTCACCTGACCTGCACATCTTTGGACTGTGGGAGGAAACCGGAGCACCCGGAGGAAACCCACGCAGACACGGGGAGAATGCGCTGTGAGGCAACAGTGCTAACCACTGTGCCACCGTGCCGCTCACAATCTTTCTTGCATTTCCCTACATTGTTTATCCCCCAGTGCTGCCTTGTTATTTCATTGAATATTCCTCTTTAGTTCCTCCTAAAATGCAAATATGTTGCACCCTCCAATACATCCTTACTCTCGTTACTTTATACAACTCAAGAGGGACTCCTTTCCTATTGCAAGTCTTTGCCTGTTAAACTTGAAAGGGGGCAGAAAGATTTACAAAGATGTTGTCGGGGTTGGAGGGTTTGAGCTGAAGGGAGAAGCTGAATAGAATGGGGCTTTGTTTTTCCAGGAGCGTCAAAGGTTGAGGATTGGCCTGGTAGAGTTTTATAAAATCATGAAGGAAATGGATAGGGTGAATAGCCAAGCTGTTTTTCCCAGGCTGGGGGAGTCGAAGATCAGAGGGGAAAGATTTAAAAGGAACCGAAGCGACGACATTTTTTCACACAGTGCATGTTTGGAATGAACTGCCAGAGAACAGGGGGGAGGCTGGTACAATTACAACATTAAAAAGGCAACTGGATGGGTACATGGATAGGAAGGGCTTGAATAGCTAGAATGGCAAGGCTCAGAGTTGGGACCCGACGGTCGGAGGAGGAGCGTCTTATCTTCCGACTGGGAACCCTCCAACCGCAGGGGATGAACTTGGACTTCACCAGTTTCTTCATCCCCCCTCCCCCCACCTTGTCTCAGCCGGATCCCTCCAGCCCGGCACCGCCTTCCTGACCTGCAGTCTTCTTCTTGACCTCTCCGCCTCCATCCTACTCCGACCTATCACCCTCACCTTGACCTCTTTCCACCTATCAAATTTCCAACGCCCCTCCTCCAAGTCCCTCCTCCCTACCTTTTATCTTCTCCTGCTGAACACTCTTCGCTCATTCCTGAAGAAGGGCCTGTGCCCGAAACGTCGAATCTCCTGTTCCCTGGATGCTGCCTGACCTGCTGTGCTGTTCCAGCAATAAAGTTTCAACTTTGATCTCCAGCATCTGCAGACCTCACTTTCTCCTCAGAGTTGGGACCACAACTTTTCATTTTATACATGAATGATCTCGATGAAGGGACTGAGGGCATTCTGTCTAAGTTTGCAGATGATGGTGGAGGAACAGGGAGCATTGAGGAGACAGAGATTCTGCAGAAGGATTTTGATTGGTTAGGAGAGTGAGCAAAGAAGTGGCAGATGGAATACAACTTGGGAAAGTGGGGGATCATACTCTTTGGTAGGAAGAATAGAGGCATCGACCATTTTCCAGACAGGGAGAAAACTCAGAAATCTGAAGTGCAAAGGGACTTGGGAGTTCTAGCCCAGGATTGTCTTAAGATCAACTTGCAGGTTGAGTCAGTAGTT
This sequence comes from Chiloscyllium plagiosum, assembly GCF_004010195.1. NCBI lineage: Eukaryota > Metazoa > Chordata > Chondrichthyes > Orectolobiformes > Hemiscylliidae > Chiloscyllium > Chiloscyllium plagiosum. The sequence continues at coordinate 6,403,205 of NC_057743.1, read as the reverse complement.
AGGAAGGCAAATACAATGATGGCGTTTATTTCAAGAGGACTAGAATTTAAAAGCAGGAATGTACTTCTGAGATGTTATAAGGCTCTGGTCAGATCGCATTTAGAGTATTGTGAGCAATTTTGGACCCTATCCCTCAAGAAGGATGTACTGGC
>NC_057743.1:6399801-6402553 GCF_004010195.1 Chiloscyllium plagiosum | reverse complement strand
ATCCACAATCTTTATAAAGCAGGACGTAGATGCTCACTACGTTAACTGTGAGGAAGGGAAACAAACCCATTATCCATCAGCCTGGAAGCAAAGGGACCCGTTTGATCAGGGACCCAGTGAGATTTTCAAATGTGTCACTGTATTCAGGGATTTAATAAAATAATTGGAGCTGGAATAACAAATGGGAAGGTCGGAATTACTGACAAAAATGTGACATAAACCACAAGAAACCCTCCCTCCCCAATCACACAGAGACACTCCCATAAGGACAGTTGGTTTCTAGAACATTCCCACACACTCGATCATTCGAGAGCACACACAGGTCACTCCTTCCCATTTCCTAATACGGAGGGTGGAAACGTTGCTGTCCTGAAAGATTCTCTCCCAGTTTCCTGAAGACACACGGAGTTTGGGAATTTCTGTATTTTGGTTTAAATTGTGATTGATCCTGTGTCATGAAGAAATGTAAACGCAGGGGAAAACATATTCACCCCTTTAACTGGCTGAGGGGCCTTCGGAATAGCGTCTCATTCTCCCTGGAACGGGATCTCTTTCCTCGGGATCTTATCGTTTGTTCAATTCACTGACGTCCGGCCGTTCACAAACAATGTCAGGGAGAGAACGTTCCGGGGAATGTCAGTTATAGAATGTTAGGGACAGAATGTTCCAGGGAATGTCGGTTATAGAATGCTGGGGACAGAACGTTCCGGGAAACTCCTTGATCTGTCCATCACGTTTCCCCCCCTACCCACCCCACCAACATGATGTACTGTGCCGGGGAACACTGTAAGATTAATGGGGTGTGAGACGGAGGGTACAATCACACGAATGGGAACTAAAGGCATTGCCAGATCAGCTGAAATGGTTAGATATACCACATTCTCAAACCACCTCACAGAACCAGCCCAGATACCATCAACCCAGAGGAGATATCTGTTCACTGTGGAACACTGTGCAGACCAGGCCAGTGTGCTGCTCAATACAGCCCAGCAATCTGTCCAGATCCATCCATTGCACTGGTCAATACAACTCAGCAATCTGTCCAGAGTGGAACACTGCACAGATCAGATCAGGGCATTGATCGATAAACCCAGACCATATATCTTTCCAGCGCGGTGTGCTGTGCAGACCACACCCGTGCATTGATCTACAAACCCAGACTAGATATCTGTCCAGCACCGAGAGCTGTGCAGACCACAGCAATTCACTAACGTGTAAACCTGAAACAAATATCTATTCAGCATAAGGAGCTAAACAAACCACATCATTGCATTATCTATAAACCTCAACCAGATAGCCTGACCAGCACAGCAAACTGTGCAGTGATCTCCCGTGAATTCATCTGTAAACCCGGGGCAGTTACCCTCTCAACATGTAGGACTGTGTACACCATGCCAGTGCATTGATCTGTAAACCAGGTGCAGTTACCCTCCCAGCATGTAGGACTGTGTAACCCACCCCAATGCATTAATCTGTAAACCAGGAGAGTTACCATCCCCCGCCCCCCCCCCCCCAGCATATAGAGCTGTGTACCCCAGCCCAGTGCATTGCTCAGTAACACTGTGTTAGATCACTGTCCAGCGTGGGGAAACTTGCATTCCATGCTGGAAGTGACAGGATGTGCAGCTCCCATCCATTTACAGCTCCATATCTCCATTTTTCCATGACAAGGGGGTGCTGTGGGTGTACACATCACTGCCAGAGAGAGATGGCTGGGGAATCAGTTTAAATATCGCCACATGGGAGGGGTTTGGGAAATAGACGGAGAGAGGAAGACTGAGGGACAGTGTCATGGAAAGATGTGTTCCCAGGTTTCAGAATGCTGAAAGGTAGACACTTGGATAGCACCCTGTAACATGAGCCAGTCTTCCCAGGAAAGATGGGAAAAGGGGATATTGGTGTGAGATCAGATGAGCATTTATTCTGCATCTTTTTTTAACTGGAATTGGTTTCAACACAATCTGTGACTCATTGGTCAGTTTCTAACAATAATTTGTCTCAGTGAAATTTTCATTCAGTGTGACAGAGGGATTATCTGCATGAGGCTAAGCTAGTTTCCTCGTGCTATCTTATCGAGCTCATTAACTACCCATTCCACCCATGGTGTCCCTTTCATTCAATACCAGCCCGATTCTCACACCCATCATGGCTGGAGGTACACACCATCGCCTGGTTATACCTGGATATTCCATGATCCCTGACACAGGTGCAATCTTTAAAAGGCAAATGAGCATAGAGTTGAGCTTTCTTATTTCGGAACTGCCCTGGACAGTTTACCCCGAGCATGGGGAAAAAGGGACAATTTCTCCAAGGTTTGTCGATAGGGGCAGGAGGTCCTGGTACAGAGGGGGACCATTCCCTTAACAGAGGGGGGCACACCACCAGACCCACCGAGCTCCCCACTCAGCTCAGTGCAGTATCTGCGGTCTGTAGAAATGCCCAGCAACACAGGACAAGGATCAATAACTTTCCCCTTTCTGTCAGGGTAAGGGTCGCTGTATTCTCTCTGCTCCCTCACACTCACGGTATATCTGTTATAGCACCGACCCCCGAACAAGGCTCATGCTCCACCACTCTCACTCCTGCATGCAGCACCTTCTCTCTGTCTCTGTCTCTGTCTCTCTGTCTCTCTTTCTCTCCCTTCCCCCTCTCTCTCACCCTTCCATCTCTCTCTCCCCCCTCTCTCTCACTCTCTCTCTCTCTCTCCCTCCACTTTACCTCCCACACCAATAACACTGCCTCGTTACAATAC
>NC_057743.1:6380967-6399088 GCF_004010195.1 Chiloscyllium plagiosum | reverse complement strand
TCCTGACACCCACCAGGCACAGTGAATGAAACATTGACAAACCATAGAGCAAGAGAAATCCGGATGTGCTCTGCTTATCTTCATTGACATCATGGTATTAATGTTATGAAGTTGAAAGTGTGTACTGTACCTTTCAGAGAGAGTGAATACGGTTCTGAACTGAGAGCATCCAAGCTCCTATGTATATAAGAGAATGGCAGACACAGAGTGTCAAGGACAACTGAAAATATGTCACATTTGGCTGTGAAATTGATCCCTGAGTTGGTTGCTCTTTGGACAACAATTGGAATTTTACCAATCCGTTTAAATTATGCCCCAGGATACTCAAACCAAATCAAGTTTGAATTTATTGGTTATCGATAAATTATCCGATGTTGGGGATATTAAGAATGCAGGCATTTTGAAAATTGCAAACTGGGCAAATGCCATCAACACAGATCCAAGCAATTGGAAAACAATCTCTATCAAAGGTACCTTTTCATATGAAACATATTCACAGTAAAAAGAAAGAAGATAACCCAGGGAGATCCACAGCTGAACGAAAACACCGACAACAACAGCTGCTGTGTGGTTTTGAAATTAAGTTGATGTAATTTTAATAAGTGTCTTATTGAAATAGTATATTGCTATCCAGTTGGAGTGGGGTAATAGGCGGTTAAGAGATTGGGGGTCCCACAGTTGTGAATAGTTGATGTAAAATGTTCACTTTCAGAGTTAAAAAATAAATTGATGTTTTTATTTAAACAGTGGAATTTGGGAGTTCTCTGTCACTCAGATTTAACAGTTTATTATGCAAATTGAGCTTTTCTTGGTGTTTAGGTTAAATTACCAGATGAGCTTCACGCCATGTCCCAACAATTGCTGTGTGTGTATCTATCTGTCTCCGTGAGGGACAGGTTCAGCAGTCACTGTGGTGTTTAAAGTGATGCAATGCTACCCCCTCATGGCCTCACCACGCCACTGCACAGGCATTGGCAGAGTGTGAAAACCAACAGGGATTCATTCAGAGACGGGGAGGGAGAGGGCAGCTGCTCACAGCACCATCCAAACTGATGTCTTATCTATGTACTGATCTAAATGTCCCTTAAACGTTGTAACTGTCACTGCTTTCATCACTTCCTCTGGAAGTTCATTCCGCACCCAAGCTAGCTTCTGTCAAAAGTTCCAGCCTATCCAGCCTCTCCTTATAGCTCACTCCCTCCATTTCCAACAACATCCAAGTTAATCTGTTCTCAACCCTCTCCAGCTTAATAATATCAAGGTCAATAATATCAAAGTGAATAGTGAAAGTATTTTCGAAGGGTACGGGAAATCCAAACCTAGAGGACATAGGTTTAAGGTAAGAGGTGAAAAATTTAACAGTGACATAAGGGGCATCTTTTTCACCCTGAGGATGGTGCGCCTATGGAATGAGCGGGCAGGATGACCAGACTGGACACAGTTTTCCAAAAGAGGTCTCACCAATGTCCTATACGACCTCAACATGACGTCCCAATTCTGATTCTCAAAAGACTGACCAATGAAGACAAGAGTGCTATACACCTTCTTGACCACACTATTTATATGAGATGCAAATTTTAAAGAATTATACCTGACGGTAAAGGTTTCTGTTCTACGACACCGCCAAAGGCACTACTTTTAATTGTATAGATCCTGTTCTTGTTTGATTTACCAAATCCAACACCTCACATTAATTCAAACTAAACTCCATCTGCCACTCCTCAGCCCAGTGAGTGATATTACTCCCTTATCATCCTCCCCGTTTAATTTTACAATTCTCTCCCCCTCTCCAGGAGGCCTGCACACTTCGGCTTTGATTTTCACAAAGACCCCGAGCTCGGTTTGCCTTGTGCGGTTGGTGGAGGAGGAACAGATTGCAGACACAGTCAGGAGGGAGGAGAGGCTGGACAGTAATCAGCGACCTGGTATCATTTCATGGTTTTAGGAAGAGGGTAGTCACACGTTAGAGGTGGGTAAGAGTGATTGCTGTTTTGGGACCAGACATTATAGTCTTTCTGGGTCTCTGGTGTTCAGTAATAAATATCTATTCGAGACACTTCATTGTGCAGAGGGTGTCTGTATGATTTATGTCCTTAATATTGCAAACTACAGATAATTGCGATTTAAAACAGAAATAAAAGCCAAACAATTACAGATGTGGTCGGCGGCACGGTGTTACAGTGGTTAGCACTGCTGCCTCACAGCACCAGAGACCTGGGTTCAATTCCCGCCTCGGACGACTAACTGTACGGAGTTTGCACTTTCGCCCCGTGTCTGTGTGGGTTTCCTCTGGGTGCTCTCGTTTCCTCCCACAGTCCAAAGATATGCAGGTCAGGTGAATTGGCCATGCTAAATTGCCCGTAGTGTTAGATTAGGGGTATGGGTGGGTTGCGGGTTGGTGTGGACTTGTTGCGCCGAAGGGCCTGCTTCCACACAGTAATGTAATCTAAATCTAATGTTCATGGTTTATCTTGATGGCACAACGCATGCACTCAGCATGTTACAGTTGTGACAAATATCTTGCATTTGTTTAACAATGAAAGGTTTTTTTGCGTAGTACAGCAATATTAAACAGATTTTAATAAATCCACACCGACTGAAAACTTGTAGTTAAAATGTGACCCAAATTCAAGGCATGGATTAGATTTTGCATCATGGTTAAAGTCCCTGCCTCTGAGCCAGAATTCTGGATTTGATTCCAATTACTGAACATGTGTGATATTCTCCCTAACTCTAGACCAGACGGTCTGGATTCAAGTCCTATCTGTTGTGGAGGTGTATCACAGCATGTCAGAACAGGCTGATGAACAAACACACAGGAGAATAATATTGCAGCTTTGGGTCTATTGCTCTATCTCTGGGTACAAGGTTCGCATTTCAAATCCCACAAAGGTGTTTCATGATGTGTTTAATCAAACTGATGGAGAAGGAAGAGGCTTCAGTATTGAATTTCAGAATTTAGGCCCAGGGTGACTGAAAGTACAGCCATTCTTGTTGATTGGAGTTACATTTCGCAGCAGTGGAGGTTTATAAAATATTAACAGTCATGGATAGGGTGAGCAGTCAGGGTTTCTTTTCCCCCAAGGTAGGGGCGTCTAAAACTAGAAGTCATTGGTAAAAAGTGAGAAGGCAAAGGTTTTGAAGAGGCCTCGGGGCACATTTTCATGCAGAGTGTAGAGTATTATGGAATGAGCTATCAGAGGAAGAGGTGGAGATTGGTATAATTACAATATTTAAAAGAAATCTGGAGGCTGTCAGATCTGCTGAACTTTTCCAGCAATTTCTGTTTGTGTTAATAATAAGATGCATTCATTTTAACTCAGGTATTCTGAATACATTAAACATGTTATTTTTAAATCACGCAGTGACATATGAACACATCTCCAAATCAACTCGGCCCATTTTCTGCTAAGGGTATGGCTCTGTGTATGACTGCAGAAATGCTGCACCTACACGGAACAGAGAATGTGATGGAGTCATAGTTCGGACAATGTGCAAGGAAACCTCACATGGTCCAGTTGGGAGTGGATGACATTACTGTGTGATTCAACTCAGAGGGGGAGAAAATGTAATCTGCCTAAGGAGGAATGGCCTGTTGAACTCTCTCGCACTCATTGATGCTCATCAGAGAAATGTTAGAAAAAAGAAAATCTCTGTCGTCTTTGCCACTCTATTTTTTTTATAAAATCCCCACAGTGTGAAAACAAGGCTTTTGGCCTCCCCAGACCAATTCTCACACCCTATATATACCCCTGACAAATGCAGCTATACTGGAAATCACTGAACACTATGGATAACTTAACATGACCAATTCACATAACCGACATATCTTTGGACTGCCAGAGGAACCTGGAGCACCCTTTACAATCCCATGCAGCCATGGGGAGAATGTGTAAAGTGCAATTCACACAGACAGTCACCCAAGGCTGGACCAGAACCCATGTCCCTGGCATTGTGAGGCAGCACTGCTAACCACTGAGCCACCTTCATGCAGGGCTCCTGACCAGAAATTGTTGGAATCTCCTGACTGCCTCAAAAAAGGGAATTCAGTCAAATCGATCTCTTCCAGAATAAAATCCCATCACTAGTACTTTGTGTGAGCAGAATCACCTGAGAAGAAGAATCTCATTTTGGACATTTTCTCAACTTTTCGTTTTGTCATGAATTGCACTCATGTCTGGACAAAGTTCTTTCAACTTAAAATTGCAGAGATTTTATGTATCGTGTGTATGTGTGTGTGTGTGTGCGCGTCAGTGTTTTTAGAAAGAGAAACGTCGATGATATACTTGCAATATTCAAATTGTTTGCCATGCATCTTTTCATCAGATTTTGATTAACATTGCTCTGGATCATAAACATCTTGTTTTAGCAGATTAAAACAAACCGCCTGACTTGTTCCTAAAACTTACCCTGACCCAGTCTGAGACCTATACCGTCCGGCATATCATCAACCTGGTTACATTTTACATTTATCGTGAGCCGTCGAGGAGTAGGATTTGAAAAGGAAACAGTGACCCAAAAAGTTGGGGAACTCTTAACAGGTGAGCCTGACTTCTGTCATGCTTAACTTGTTGGAATGAATTCTAAGGGATAGGATTTAAGTATATTTGGGAAAGCAAGGGCTGATCAGAGGTAGGCAACATGGCTTTTTGCATGGGCAATCATGGGTCGTTAATTTGATTGAGTTTTATGTAGAGGTGACAAAGAAGATTGTTGAAGACAGTTTGACAGACGTTGTCTGTATGGACTTCAGCAAGGTGTTCATAACATTCCGATTGGTATACAGATTAGTAAGGTTCGGTCACATGGGATACAGCGGAAGCTGGTCGGTTAGATTCAAAATTGGCTTGAAGGGCGAGGGTTGTTTTTCTGACTGGAAGCTTGTGACCAGCACTGTGCTGCGAGAATCAGTACTACGTTCACTGAATTGCGACACTTATATAAAGTATTTGGATATGACTGTCGGAGACATTGTTAATAAGTTTACAGATGACAGTGGTGGACTGAATTATGTCAGAGTACAACACGACCACAATTACACGGGCCAAAGGGGCAAGGAGTGACAGATTAAGTTTAATTTAGATAAATAAGAGGTTTTGCATTTTGGGAAGACAAATCAGGGCAGGAATTATATGCTTAATAGTAAGGTCCAGGGTAGTGTTCTGGAACAAACGGACTTAGGGCTGTGGGGGCATAGTTCCTTGAAAGTGGAGTCGCAGGTAGAGAGTATGGTGCAGAACCCATTTGGCACATTTGCCTTCAGCAGTCAGAGTACTGAGTATAGGAGTTGGGGTGGCAGGTTGCATCTGTACAGGATGTTGGCGAGGACACTTTCAGAAAACTGCATACAATTGAGTTGGCAGCAGAAAAGTTTGAAAGGGACGTTCCAGGACTGGAAAGTTTCAGCTTTATGGTGAGGCTGAATAAACTGAGATGTTTTCCCTGGAGTGTCACTGGCTGGCGGGTGACATTGTAGAGGTTTATAAAATCATCAAGGGCACGGATATTCTGAATATCCACGGTCTGTTTCCCAGGGTAGGGGTGTCCAAACCAAAATGACACAGGTTAAAGGCAAGAGGGAATGATTTAGAGGGGACTTGAGGGGAAAATGTTTCACACAGAGAGTGGTGGTGTGTACAGAAAGTGCTGTCAGAGGAAGTGGTGAAGGCGGTTACAATCGCACATTTTAAATGTATCTGAAAGAGGAGGGATATTGACCAAATGCTGACAAATAGAACTAGATCAGATTTGGTTCTCTGGTCCGAGTGGATAGATTGGACTAATGGGTCTGTTTCCATGCTGCATGACTCTCCGATTCTATATGAGGGATGAGGAAGAATTCTGAAAGGACGTTTGGAGAGGGAATTATCTTCACTGGAAGTTTATCGTGCCTCTATGATTGCATTGATTGAAAGCTGAGTTAGTTAAATGTTGACAGAGAAGTGAGTCATGGATAATGGGATACCACAATCTTAGTGCCTGTTGGAGAAGGGTCAAAATGTCTAATGACCGACTCCTGCTCCTCAGTCCAATATTTCTGTATTCCATTCAGCCCCTCATAGCTGCTAGACAGGAGCAGTTGGAGGCTACTTACTGCTATAACCTGGTGCACAGAAACAGAGGAGACCATTCAGCCCCTCAAGTCTGTCACACAGGTTTGGGGTAGTTTGAGTAAGATAATTGGAAAAACGCAGACTGAGTATGAAAGATGCCCCTCCTTTCTCTTTACTGAGCTCCACCTCTCTGCAACTTGTGTTCCATTTGTTGGTCATGTTATCGACCCAGATTCACTGTGAATACAGCCCCCATACCTCACCCAGAGACGGCTCACAAAATTCTCTGGTCTCCCTGGCTACAACATTCAATAACAGATTTTCGAGGAAAATAACACCCACTAACTTTGCAACAACAGAATGGGAAAACATGAGAAACGGGAGCAGGTCGTTCACCCCCCCAAGCCTGCCATGCCCTTCAATAAGATCATGACTGATCTGCTCTTGGTCTCTAATCCTCATTCATATCCAATTCTTCACAGTCCTCAACTCTCTGATTGGTCAAAAGCCATTTTCTTTATCTTTAAGTATTTAGCTCCCTTACCACTGTGGAAAAGAGAATATCTAACATTCAGAACTCTCTCTTCTACCTGTTGCTACGAATAAAAGAGGTGAACACAAGATCTCAGAAAAGAATGACTGGCCCTGATATCAAAGCAGTGTTTGACTGAGGAGGCCATCAAGGAGCGAAACATCTGTATTTATTTGGGAATCAGTGTAACTTCCCTACTGGTTGGAGTCAATCATAGAAAAACGAAGATATTTGTGGTGTGTGGATGTCCATCATCTCAATCCCGGAACGTCTCTACAGGAGATCCTCGGGGTAGCTTCCTCAGCACAATCTGTATCAGCTTCATTAATGTCTTTCCTCAAAATAAGATCAGAAATTGGGATATTTGTTGAAGATTACACAATGTTCAGAACAACGTGTCACCCCTCAGCTCCTGAACCAGTCTGTGTCCATGTGCAGCAAGACCTGGGCAATATTCAGCATTGTGCTGTTAAAGTGTTTGTAGCATTCATGTAACATTACTGCGAGATGCTGCTTTATTTCACAGGGGAAGGAGGACCTCATTCAGCACCTCAAGCTCGCTTCACAGGACTAGGAGGAAGCCATTCAACCCATTGAAACTACCGAACAAGAAGAGGAATGGCCCATTCAGACTCTGGTGCCAATTACATAGGAAGACAAGGATACAGTGTTACGGACCAGACCAGAGCCCCTTCAAAATATTTTAAGGTGCTAGCTTAAATCCAACAGTTTTGTTACTCTAAAGGCAAATGTAGCATAACTAGTTCAAATGCAATGTGATTGGTGAAACTACTCAATGTTAAGCACAACACAGTTTATTTAAACACTGTCATTAAAATACAATCAATTAAAGAGGAACTTAGAATAACTTAAGACAATTGTAAAACTTGGCAGAATAATAGATAAAGTACATTTTACTAACTAACTGTACTGATATAGTAAGATCCCGTTAAAACAACCACTTGGCAAAAAGGCAATTTCAGACGCAAATTCAAACATACATTCTCCAGGAGATTTTTTTTTTAAATCCAGAAAAATTCATAGAGGGTAGCAACCACAAGACATTCACTGGACCTTCCAACTCTGTTGAGAAGTAAAATCCCGTTAAGACAACCACTTGGCAAAAAGGCAATTTCAGACGCAAATTCAAACATACATTCTCCAGGAGATTTTATTTTTTAAAAATCCAGAAAAATTCACAGAGGGTAGCAACCACAAGACATTCACTGGACCTTCCAACTCTGTTGAGACCCCAATAGCCTCTGATATTACTGAGAAAACAAAACTTAGAAATTCTAATCTGTGAGAGCTGGTCACACTCATTCAGGCTGCATTAAAATAAACCCAACATTTCCAAAGTTGTTTACTTTAGTGTCGTAACTAGCCAGCTTGGTTTCTATTGTTCAATTTGTTTCTTAAAAGACATCAGGAGAAAATAACAAGTTACAGCATCATCATACCCGTCAACACATCGAGCTGTTCGCCAGGAACCGGGGTTAACCAAATCAGGCTCTTAATCTTGTCCAAACGGACGAGGAAGAAGCCATTCACTGATTTGGGTCACTTACACAGAAATAGAAGGAGTCAATTTAGCTTCTCGAGTCACTTACACAGAGACAGAAGGAGGTAGTTGATATTCCAACTTGACAAGCAAATGGAGCAGAGACTGTAAGACAGACTGCGCCATGGTGTTTCTTGTGCCTCCATTGCTCTTGGTACACACGTGGAACTTTAACGTGGTGTTCTAGCATTGAGGGGAAAGCAAATGTTATGTGTGAAATCTCAAGGAGGCACCTTCTATCTCCGAGAAGGCAGCCTGGAGTTCTCTATAGAGGGCAGAAGCTGGTGAGAATGGCTGACTCTGTCAGAAGGAAGGTGTTGTGGCTGCTGTCGAGGATTGTGAACAACATAATGTTCAATACACGGTCACACACCGACTTCACATTAATGTGGGGAGAGCTTATTGAGGCATATGAATTAGTCTGACTATCCAATTAGAACGGTGAATGGACTGTCTAACATCAACTAATGCTGATCTTGCTTATGTTGATCTTGTCTCGCGCACGTCTTGCGCAGTGTCATCTGGATGCATTACACTATCTGTTTATTTTCACCCTCTGATCTGTACGCCTTTGCTTACTATCACCTGCCTGTACCGATCACAAACAAACCTTTTCACTGTACTGAGGTACACGTGACAATTAATCATATCAATCAACCCTGCGTGAAATATGGAATGTATCACTTTATTAATGTCTCACTTGGAAATAAGTGATCATCGCTAACCCTCGAGTTTCAATGAAACATCCCTTCGTCTCTCACTGCTCTACTGACTAAACACTCAGTTTCTTCACTCTCTCCTCATGGTAACATCATCTGTGACTATGATAAAGGCGCCATTCCTTACAAAGGAGATCAAACCTGTGCACAGTGCAACAAATACTCTGTCATCAAGGCTCTATAATTATAGATAACTGGCTTTACTTAGGTACTTCAATAATCTTACAACATCATTTTATGCCCTCGTAATTTAGTTAGAGTTTGATTAAAACGAGAGCGTGTGTTGCTCGGAAAGCACAGCAGGTCAGACAGCATCTGAGGAGCAGGAGAATCGATGTTTCGGGCAGAAGTCCTTCATCAGGGTTGATTAGGAGTACTCAGCAGGGCGTTGTGAGTGGGAGATCATGCATTGCAAAGTTGTTAACATTCCTTCAAAACGTGACCAGGAAGTTTGACGAGGGCAGGGTGGCAGACGTAATTGATCCAGATTTGAGTTAGGCCTGTGATAAGGTTCAACATGGTCAGCCGCTTTGGAAGTTACATCGCATGGAATCCAGGACGAGCTGGCAAATTGTATGCACAATCGGCTTGATGGTAGCAAGCAGAGTGTAATAGCGGAAAGATGCTTGTTGGACTGGAGGCCTGTGACTAGTAGAGTGCCTCCCGGCTCAATGCTGGTCTTATTGCTGTTTGTTATCTATATCAATGATCTGGATGAGAATGTATAAGGCACGATTAGTAAGTGTGCAAATGACACTAAAATAGGTGGTATCGTGGACAGTGAGGAAGGTTATTAGAAATTGAAGTAGGAATTTGATCAGCCCTTGATGGGCTGAGAAATGGCAAATGGAGTTTAATATAGGTATGTGTGAGATCTTGAATTTTGGATCAACAAATCATGGCGAATATTAGGGCCTCAAGGAATGAAGTGGAACAGAAGATGCATGGTTCTCTGAAAGTGGAGTCAAAGGTAGACAGTAGACAGAAGGCTTTTGGCACACTGACCTTCATCAGTTAGGGCTTTGCATATAGAAATTGGGAAGTTATGTTCTGATTGTACACGTCTTTGGCGAGGCCGTGCTTGCAGAATTTTGTTCTGTTTTGTTTACCTTGTTATCGGGAGGATGCTGTTAAACTAGAAAGAGTGCATAAGGAATTTGCAAGGATGTTGCCGGGACTCAATGGTCTTAGTTATATGGAGAGTTTGGACAAGCTAGGACATTTTCTTGTGAGCAGAGGAGACTGAGCGGTGTCTTGGAGAAGTGTATCAGATCATAAGAGGCATGGATAGGGTGAATGCACTCATTCTTTTTCCATGGGTTGGAGAATCGAGAACGAGAGGGGCAGGAATAAAAGGGAACCTTAGGGGCAAGTTCTTTTTTTTTTACACAGAGGGTGGTACGCATATAGAACGAGCTAACAGCGGAAGTCGTTGAGGTGAGTACATTGTTAACATTTAAAGGGAATTTAGATGAATATTTGGACAGGGAAGGAGGAGAAGGGCATGCACCAAGTGCAGGGAAACAGGGTTAGTGTGGATGGACATTTACGATGAGGAGTCGAACCCCTCTGTTAATTAAACCAAACACCCAGAACGCCTCGCCTCACATCGTAATCTGTCAAAATATGAGTAACAGAGATTCCTAAATTCCATTATTTAAAGAAAATTAACAATTTATTTTCTTAAATCGAACGTTGAATACGAAACAACAACTGTTCAAAAAATTACGTTGAATACGAAACAACAACTGTTCAAAAAATTCAAGCCCTTTTTAACAACTTACTATATGATTCCACTTCTATAAAAATATTCTGTTCCACTTATTGAACATTACATTAACATAAGCTCAAGACCACACAGTCTCTGTCTTCTGCGCTGTCTTCAATAATCCATCTGCTGATTTCTCTGTGTTGTTTTTCCTTTTGTATTAACTTTTCTTATTATGATGTGATTTAATTGAGTAACGTAACTGCAAAGACATGAGGGAGGAGCTGGCCAGAGTTACTTGGAAAGGGGGCCGAGCAGGGAAGGCCATGGTACATCAATGGCAACAGTTTCTGGGGATTATTCGGAGGCACATCAGAAATTCATCCCAAAGAAGAAGAAACGTACACGGGAATGGACAAGGCAGCCGTGAGTGATAGGAGAAGTCAGGGACAGCATCAAACTAAAAGAGAAAGCATACAATGTAGTGAAGATTATCGAGAATCTGAAGGATAGACAGACCTTTAATCACCAGCAGAGGATAACTACTAAAATCAATAAGGAGGCGAAGATGAAATAGGATGGTAAGCTTTTAAATGATATAACAGAAGAGTGCAAGAGGTTTTTAGATATGTTACAGTGAAGGGAGGGAGGGAAGAGCAAACATTAGACTGCTAGAAAATGAGGCTGTGATAGTTTGTGGGAAAGAAAGAAAAAACAGAGGAGTTGAATAGATACTTTTCATCAGTCCTCAAAGTGGAAGACACAAGCAGCCTACCAGAACTTCAAGAGAGTCAGGAGGAAGAGGTAATGGTAGTGAACACCACTAAGGAGAAAGTGCTGGGGAAGCTGAAAGCTCTGAAGATGGATAAATCACCCAGGCATGATGGACCGCACCTCATTCTTCTAAGGAGATAGCGGAGGTGGTTTCAGAGGCCCTGTTAGTGATATTTCAGGAATTTTTCAGGAATCACTGGAGTCAGGGAGGACTGGCAAATATAACCCCTGTTTAAGGAGAGAGGGATGCAGAAGACAGCAAATTAAAGGTGGCCAGGCAAGTTGAAATTATTGTCAAGAAGGCTTGTGGATCCTTGGGTTTGTGAATAGTTGTATAAAGCATTAAACAAAGGGAAGGCACAGAGTTCTGTGTTTAATCTATGGCATTACAAGAGTTGAATTTACAAACGCTATTGCAAAGAGCAGACTTGCAAGTAGGTTTGAAACAAAGCAAATTAGTTCGAAACAGTCAGGAGCATATGTGACAAACAGACTTTTATCTAGACCCTGTTGTTAAGATGTGAGGAACAGCTTGTGACTAAACAGACAGAAAAATACACTGTCAAAAAAAAAACACGACTAAAGCTGTTGCCGCAGGAGTCCCAATTATGTAGTCTATTTCGCAAGATATTTGGAAAGATGGCTGACACATTCCTCATTCCTGAGCAAACCAACATATACCTTCCAGATTCTCTTGTACTCTTTAAATCCAGTCTCCTGTCATTGCTGCTCACAATGATGTCTCCCTTACATTTGGAAGACCAAACAGAGATTGCACTGAGGAACATTTTCCCTCTGCCTGGAGGAATAACCCTGACTTTCTCATTGCTTCCCATTCCAATCACCTACTTTGCTGACATCTTAACTTTTCGTTCTGGGCTGCTGCAAAGTTCGAAGGAAGGACATCCTAAGATCGAGTAACACCTCACTTTACACTTTGGTGCGTTAAAGCCTATAGATGTTAATATTCAATTCCATAACCTCACAAACCAACATTATTATGACTGTTAAAAAATTGGCATACATTCTTCCTTCAAGTCTACCAGTGACCGTGTCTTGTTTTTATTGCACACAATAGAGGGAACCCATTCGCACATTAATTTACAACTATTTTATATCTATTTCTCTTGCACCGTCATTGATTTCCATCACCTGAACATTCACCTCTGCAGGGGATGGAAAAGCTCATTTCAAATCCTTAGAGTTGTGAAGAAATGGCACCCTTGACTGGTAAGGTTAATTCTGTTTGTCTGTCTTCGCAGATGCTGCCAGACTTGCTGAGTTTCTCCAGAAAAGAATATGCACTTCAAATTTTCAATAAAAGAAGAACTATGGATAATGGAAATCTGACACAAAAACAAAAGTTGATGAAGAAACTAGAAACTTTGCGGGGTCACTGAACGTAAAAAAAATCTGCATTGACTCCAGAGTTGCAGAACTATGGATAATGGAAATCTGACACAAAAACAAAAGTTGATGAAGAAACTAGAAACTTTGCGGGGTCACTGAACGTAAAAAAAAATCTGCATTGACTCCAGAGTTGCTTCCCGGCCTGCTTAGTTTCTTCAGCAATTTCTGTTTGTGAATAAGTTCCACAGGCGTGTATCAAAGTTGCTCAAACGCCCTGTCCAACACAGAGCGCCACACAGCGGGAAATTAATGATAACGCAAACTGCAAAACTGCATTGGCTCTGAAACGACATAAGGCTGGCATCACTGACACTACAGAGCTCTTAGATATGTTCAGGGAGAGAAACAGAGGGAAACGCATACACTTCAAGCACAGAGGATGGCACAACTGGAATGAAAAAAGGTTCAGATGAATTGGTTTAAGGGTTTTTGAGGGGTGTGACGAATTGGAGCTGTGACACCATGGAGAGACCCTCAGCAGAATGAGAACATTAAAATGGAAGTGTTACCGCATCAGAAACCAGAGTAGGTCAATGGGTACAGGGCTAATGGGTGAATGGGTTTCGGTGTGAATTCGGAGCCGGCAATAGAATTGCACTGCAAATTTTGAAGCTAAAAACGGGACATTCATGTGGTGCTGCAGACCATAGCAGCAGAAGAAGCTGAATTACAAACAACCACAATCTGTAATTAATGCCCGAGATAAGCCCTCAGTCTGCCATTTCCATGAAGCCGATATGTGTTTCAGTGACAGTGTGGGTGAATATGACAGTCGGAACCATGTGTACCTGAACCTGATGATAACACATTAAAACAACCACACTTGACTGGTTACATTCTAAAGAGCAGAACTAACATCTGATCAAAGGGCCAAATGACCCTCACACCTATAGATCACATCAAAGCTCTGTAGCCTTGCCACATTGAGTCATAAATAGTAATGGATGATTAAGCAATTCACTGGAAGAAGGGTTTGCCAAATATTGGCATCTTAAATAACAGAACAGCCTTGTACATCATTTTAAAAGACAAATGTGGAGTAACTCCACCATCCTCAGCCAGAAGCGTTGCGTCTATGACCCACCACACCCTTCTCATGATCCCCACAGAGTCACCAGATGCCAGACTTCAACCAATTCGATTGGCTGCACGTGACATGAAGAAACAGCTGAACACAGTAAATAAGACAAAGGAAATGGGCACCGACACCATTCCTTTAATAGGCCTGAAGACTTGTGCTGCACAACAAGCCGTGTCCTGGGAAAAATGTTTAATTCCAGTTTCAAATCTGACATCTTTACTCAGTTCAGTCCACGAAGAAGCGAATAATTACAATCTCACCAATTACCACCCCCTCAGTCCCATGACGACAGTCAAATTGGTGGGAGTTATTTTTGACAGAGCTGTCAAGCAGCAAAGAAATAACCTGCTCAGTGTGGTTTCCAATAGATCCCCATGTGGAGATGGTGCTGTTGTGGAAATGTCACTGGATTACTAATCCAGACCAGGCTACTGCACTGGCAGTGGTGGAAGGTAAAAAACAATTAATAAAATATCGAGATGTAAAATCTGCTGTTTGTAATAGTGACCTTGAAGTCAATGGCGATTGTAAACATATGTTGCCTTCCTCAATGGACTTTCAGGAAGTAAATCTCCCGTGCTTTCCTGGTCTGGCCTAAAAGTAACTCCAGATGCACAGACATGTGATAACCTCTTCAATGGCCTCTGAAACAGCCAAGCAAAGCATTCAATTGGATCAAACTGCACTGAGGTCTTAATGGATAAAACCGATCAGAGCACCCAGCCACAGCCTCGGTATCAGAAAAGGGAACGGGAAACACAGTTCTGTTGACCCTGCAGAGACCTCCTTCCTAACATCTGAGAGCTTGTGACAATATTTGCAGAGCTTTCCTACAGACTGCACTGAAACGTCGGGAAATGAGTAGTCATACAACACATTGAGCCCTCCCACATTCTCGTTCATGGAGAAAATCTCCTCAATGCACTTATCCCACACAATGTACACATCTCTTAATGCGATGAACCACTGGAAAAATATAAAATAGGAACTGCTGTCGTTTCTTCGGTCCATAGAGCTTTCTAACCCATCCATTATAGTGATGGATGATCCTGTGTCTCCGCAGCATTCTCCTGCCCTTTTCATTCTTTTAGAAGCTAGAAATCCTCATTTTGTTTTCAGTGCCTTTGTTTCCACAGCCTTATGTGGGAGAGAATTTCCCAGGTACCCCAGTCTCTGAGAGCAGACATTTATTCTCATCTCAATACAATGCGACCTGCCTGTACCTAATACTGGGGCAACTTGTTTTAGAAGTCCCAGCCAGAGGAATTATCATTCTGCTTCCCATCTGTCTCACCCTGTCAGAGTTTTAGATATTTCACTGAGATCTCCACATATTTTCCAAAACACCGTGGAATACAGGCCCAGTCTCCAAACTCTGCTCCCACAACAAGCCTGTCATTCCAGTGATCAGTCTGGTTATCCAACGCTGCTCTCCCTCAATGTCGTGGTTGTCCTTTATTAGGTAAGTAGACTAAAATTGCACACAACATTGCACCATGTTCGAGATGCGGTCTCACCAAGGCCCTGTACAGCTGCAGTAAGACACCCTTATTCCTCGACTAAAATCCCCTTGAAATGAATGTCAACGCACCATTTATCTTCTGACCTGCTTTATTTTCCTGCAATATTACTTTCAGTGACTGGTGTACAGGGAGACAAGATGCTTTTCAATGTCACAGCTACCCACGTGGTGGGTCTGTATATACTGGTCAGCGTGCCAATGCCAATCCCAGTTTTCACTTCTGGATTCAGAACTCACTGCCCTGCATAGGCCTCGTAGGGCTGCACAGAAGGAAACAACAAAAGGGAGCACAATTCCCTTTGTAGATCAATATGTTTCAACTAATCCCTTTTCAATTGGTCAGCTGCAAGATATTGTTCCCAACAAAGGGCATAGCTTCACCTCGACATAATTTGGTCTCCATCTGCCACATATGTGCCCATTCACCCCATTGCGTCAGTCACCTTGGAGACTTTTTACAATCTCCTCACCCATTTACAATCCCACATCCTTTAGCGCTGTCCGCAGGCTGGGATATATTGCATTTAACTTCCTCAACCGAATGTTTAATTGGTATTGTGAACCGCTGGGGTCCAAGCACCGCTCCCTGCGATACCTCAGCAACCATCCTCTGTTAAAGAAAAGTGTTTTTTTCAATTTATATATTTTTTTGGATCTGGGTGTCACCAGCATTTATTGTCTGTCTCTAGTTGCCATTGAGAAGGTGGTGCTGAGCTGCCTTGTTGAACCGCTGCCGTCGTGAGTTGGGAAGATGGTGTCTGAGAATCTTTGGTATATATTTTCAGTGCAGCTTGTCGATAGTGCACATTGTTGCTCTTGAGCGTTGATTGTGGATGAAGTGACTTTCAAACTGGCTGCTTTGTCCTGGATGGTATCAAGCTTCTTGAGTGTTGTTGGGGATGCACTCATCTAGGCAAATGGGGAGTATTCGATCACACTTCTGACTTATGCATTGTAGATAATGGACAGACATTTGGAGGGAGGAGGTGAGTTACTCGCCGCAGAGTTCCTAGCTTCTGACCTGCTTTTGTGTTTATGTGGCAAGTCCCGTGAGTTTCTGAGCAATGATTACCTCCCAAGATTTTGGTACTGGGGGATTCAGAGGTTGTATCACCATTGAATGTCAAGGGGCAGTGGTTAGATTGCATTTTAGTGGTTATGTTCACGGTCTGGCATTTGTGTTGCGTGAATATTACTTGCCACTTGTCAGCCTGAATACTGTCCGGATCTTGTCGCATTTGGACTCTTCAGTATCTGAGGAGCCAAAAATGTTGCTGAACATTGTGCAATCATTGGCGAACATTCCTACTTCTGACCTTTTAATCGAGAGAAAGTCATTGATGGAGCAGCCCTGAAGATGTTTGCCCTAGGCCAATGCCCGAGGGACACCTACAGACTTGTCCTGGAGCTGAGTTGACTGATCTTTATCAACCATGACGATCTTTCTACGTGTCAGGTATGATTCTAATCAGCGGGGAGTTTGCCCTGGATACGCATTGATTCCCGTTTTGCTAACACCCCTTGATGCCTGCTTGGTCGAGGGCTGTCACTCTTACCCCGCCTCTGTAATTCAGCTCTTTTGTCCATGTTTGAACCAAGGTAATGAGGTCAGGAGCTGAGTGACCCTGGGGCAGCCCAGCCTGGGCGTCACTGAGCAGGTTGTTGCTGAGCAGGTGCTTCTTGAAAGCACTAACACCTTCCATCACTGTACGGATGATCGAGAGTAGACTGATGGGGTGGTAATTGGCTGGATTGTATGTGTTCTGCTTTTTATGTATCGGAGATACTTGGGAATTTTACATGAAATCGGGGAATTGTCGTTGTTGTAACGGTATTGGAACAGTTTGGCTCGGGCAGTGACAAGTTCTAGAGCACATGTTATCAGTACTATTGCCAGACTGATATCAGCATGTGTCCCGTTTGGAGTATCCAGTGTCTCCCACCAATTCTGGATATCAATTGGACTGAATCGAATTGGTTTTTGGCTGGTAAGTGAATTGCTGTGGACCACTGGAGGACGCTGAGATGGATCATCCACTCAGCATTTCTGACTGAAGATTGTTGCGATGCATTAGCCTTATCTTTTACACTGAAGTGCTGGGCTTTTCCATCGTTAAGGATGGGGATATTTGAAGAATCTCTTCCTCCAGTGAATTGTTTAATTTTCCCCACCGTTTCTCAACTAGATGTGGAAGGATTGCAGAGCTTAGATCTGATCCTTTGCTCGTGGGATCACTTAGCTCTGTGTATCACTTACTGCTTATGCTGGTTGGCGCTCAGGTAGTCCTGTTTGGTGGCTTCAACTGGCTGACACCTCATTTGCAGGTATTTCCAGTGCTGCTCCTGCCATCCTGCACACTCCATTGAACCAATGTTGATCCTCTGGATTGATAGAAATTGTTGTGAGGGGGATACGCCAGGCCATGAGGTTGTGTGGTGTACAATTCTGCTGCTACTGATGACCCACGGCACCTTATGGACACCCAGATTTGAGCTGCTCGATCTGTTCAAAGTCTGCCCTATTTAGCACCGTGATAGTACCATCCAAAATGGTAGAGGTTATTCTCAATGTGCAGGTCTGACTTTGTCACCACAATTACAATGCGGTGGCTGCTCTTACCGATACTGTCATGGATACAGGCAGATGAGTAAGGCTGTGGTCAAGTATGTAATTTCCTCTTGTTGGTTCCTTCACTACCTGCTGCAGAACCAGTCTCGCAGCTATATCCGTTGGGACCCGGCCAGCTCGCTCAGTATTGCT
>NC_057743.1:6374863-6378589 GCF_004010195.1 Chiloscyllium plagiosum | reverse complement strand
ACACAAACTTACTTATCACAACCCCACCCCCTCCGCCCACCCCCCTCCATTCACATCTGTACCACTCATGAATACTTCAAATAATAAGGGACGCAGCACTGATGTCTGTCGTACATCAGGGACACTGGTCTCCAGTGACTCATACAGCCTTCTCACACCACCCTCTGTCTTCTGCCACAAGACAATTTTCCTTGTAACTTGTTAAGTTATCCTTGATTCCATGAGATTGTACTTTATTCTTCACTTTCCCATGTGGAGATTTGTCAATGTCCTTGCTACAAAACTAAACAAGCGACCTCCTCAAACTAATTCAATTTCGTTAGTTTTGATGTCCCCTTGATAAAGCCATGATGATTATCCCTGATAAAACCTTGCCATTCAGTTTGTAGTTCAATTTTCTCCTTCCCTATTTTCTGCAGTTGTTTCCCTAACAGCGTTCTAATACTCGCTTGTCTATAGTTCCCTGGTCTATCTCTCCCACCCTTACTGTGAAGTGGAATCACATTAGCTGTTCTCCAGTACGCTGGCACCTCGCCTATGGTCATATTCTAATTATGATTTTCAGTCAGGGTCTTTCCTCCCTTGTTTCCAACAGCAGCCTGTGATACAACTCGTTTAGACCTAGCAATCAGTCCAATTTTCTACCAGCCAAAGCCTTAAATTCCTGCTAGCATTTTACATCAATCTGCCTAAGAGCTTCCCCATCCATCTTCTCGAATTCTGTCCCTGCATCCTCCTTCTGCCTAGTAAAACAGTTGTGAAGCTGTCATGTCACAATCTTTCAACGTTCTCGAGCTTCATACACAGATTTCCTCCTTGGTTTCTGATAGACACTAACTATTCACTGATTATTCTGCTCTACTTGTTGACCGTGAAGAATATCATGTGATTCTCCCTAATTGCGCCTGCGTTCACTTCTCCATGTCCCTCTGTTATTCAGTCCCCTCTATGTTTCTAAGTTTCTAAGATTCGCTACGATCACCTCTCATTATTTGAAATTCGAAATCACAGGCTGAGTTTCCCAATCAGACAATCTTGCCATTTTAGGGATTAATCTGGAGTATGCCTTTTGCAGTTTCTCTGTACTCAGTATATTATTTCTTAGATGAGGACCCCAAAACAGTACATAATACTCTCAGTTTTGTCTCATCAACACGCTATGCAAAGGGTGCATGACATCTTCTATATTCCAATTACATTCACATGAATGTAAACCTAATTTTTACTTTCCCATTTGCATATGTTCTTTCCAATGCATTTTGCTTGAACTTTTCTTAAGATATTAGTGTAAGGGTTCTTAATAAAATCTTTCTGAATATCCAACTATACGTTATCCATTGGTTCCTCATTGCTGATGTCTACAAGAACCATCTTCAACCATTCCAAAAGAAAATGTTTGCCACTTATGGATTTCCTTTCATCGATGCATTATCGTACTCCCCACTTTTGCCATTAGCTTTTATATATCTAGTAGCATGTTCTTTGTAATAGAATCCAACAGACACCCGACTGCAGATGACAAGTTAACTGGTCTATAGTTCACCATTCTCCATCTTCATCCGTACATAAACTGGCGGATTTGACCTTGTTTTTTCTTGTTGGTACATACATTTACAGAAGAATTTTAACAGTATTTTAACAGTACGTTGTATTTTGTTGGCATGCTTTTTCTCTTTTTGATTTTTTTCTCAGTTTCTTTGTCCTCCTTTGCTGGTTCCTACATTACTCTGAATCCATTAGCTTACTACAATACTTGGCATTTTTCTAAGCTGCTTGCTTTGATCTAATAGGTAAATGGTGGGGGGGGGGATTGAGAATGTGATAGGTCGGAGAGGAGGGTCGAGTGGATAGTTGGAAAAGAAGATGGACATACAGGAACATTCAAGAGGGCGGTGCCGAGTTGGAAGATTGGACTGGGATATGGTGGGACATGGGGAATGGGGAAAATGGCGAAATCCAAATTGATCCCTTATGGATGGAGGGTCCCTTGGCGGACGATGAGACGGACTTCCTCCATGCATCAGGTGGTTAGGGTTTGGTGATGGAGGAGGCCCAGAATCTGCATGTCCTTGGTGGTTTGGTAGGGGGAGTTAACGTGTTCAGCCACAAGGTGGTGAATTTGGTCAGTGTGTCTGTACCAGAGTGTGTCTCTGAAACGATCCACAAGTTGATTTCCTGTCTCGTCGATGTTGAGGAGACCATATGGGGTTGAATGGATGCAGGTAGGTGAAGCGTTCTGTCTCCCTTCATCACCTATCATTTTCAAACCCTCCTTCATCTACCTGTCACATTCCTGGCTATATCCCCCATCACACACCCCTCCCATTTATCTCTCAGCTCCCTTGGACCACAAGCCTCATTCCTGATGAAGGGATTCTGCCCAAAACGTCGATTCTCATGCTACTAATATGCTGGCTGACCGGCTGTGCTTCTCCAGCACCACATTCTTCGTCTCTGATCACCAACATCTGCAGTCCCCACTTTCTCCTCACATCTTCATGGCTTGCATGACTCAGATTCATAACCGTTACTTCAAATAAAACAAAAAAACTGTCGTGTACTCAAACAGCATAAAGGAAAACCAATAGAGGCAACACCGTGTCTTATTGTCTTGTACTGCTGCCATCAGAACAACAGGGACGCCTGTTTGATTCCAGCCTCGCGCGACTGTTTGTGTGGAGTTTGCACGTTCTCCCGCGTCTGCGTGGGTTTCTTGCGAGTGCTCCAGTTTCCTCCCACAGTCCAATGATGTGCAGGCCAGGTGAATTGGCCATATTTAACTGCCCATAGCGGTAGGTGCATTAATCAGAGGGAAACCGGTCTGGGTGGATTATCTTTGGAGGGTTGATGTGGACTTGCTGGTCCGAAGGGCCTGTTTCCATACTGTGGAGAATCGAATCTCATTAAAAGGTTGCGGTCACTGTTCCCAAAAGGTCGTTTACAGCAAAGTTTTCAATTAACTCTTCTGATCATCCAACACCAATTCCTAAATAATCTGATCTCGAGCTCGGTGATCGAAATAATGTTAATGCAAGCCATCTCACACGTGCTCATGAAATCCATTTTTCCCAGCATTAGCATTTCATTGGGTTAGCACAGCTTAGATATAATTTAAACAGTACATTATTACTGCAGTACACAGAAACGTATATATCCCATTTCCTGTTTTATAACATGCCCAACATTTGTATTTCAGCTTTCACTTTGATATATAACTCCCATCAATGTTTGCTCTTCCTTCCTGTTTCTGAGCTCCACCTTATATGATTCAGTGAAATCTCAGTGAAGTGAGTTCTGGGGAGATTAATGGTAGTAACCATCTCGCCACATCACTTATACTCTTCTCAAGCTTTATTGTGAGATTTTCTCCTGGATCTCCCGTTATGCTGATGGCGTAGAGAAGGACAATGATCATTCAACAATGCTGTGTATTCCCTGCGTTTTGATCAGAGTGGTGCTTGAAAAGCACAGCAGGTCAGGCAGCATCCGGAGAGCACGAAAAATGGACGTTTCGGGTAAAAACCATTCACAATCAATTCGTGATGAAGGGCTTTTGCCTGAAACATCGATTTTCCTGCTTCTCTGATGCTGCCTGACCTGCTACGCGTTTCCAACACCAATCTGATCTAAACTCTGGTTTCCAGCAACTGCAGTCCTCACTTTTGCCCTGCGTATCCCTGCAATAGCTGAGCCTGCTATAACCTCGGTGGGAACCGTATAGCAGGC
>NC_057743.1:6367905-6374363 GCF_004010195.1 Chiloscyllium plagiosum | reverse complement strand
TCCATCATCGCCCTCTGTCTTCTATGAGCCAGGAATTCTGTATCCAGACAGACAGGTTTCCTGTATCCCATGCCTCTCTACTTTCTGAATGAGCCATAAATGTGTTTTATCACATTCTCAAATGATTCAATAAGATTTGTGAGGCATGATCTGGCCCTACCAGACTATCTCTAATCAAACTGTGGTTTTCCAGAGAGTCATAAATCCTGTCTCTCACAGTCCTCTCCAATAATCTGCACACCACAGACAAAAGAACTTGTGGTCTGTAATTACCAGGATTATCTCCATTCCCTTTCATGAATAAGGGAGTAACATTTGCCACCCTCCAATCATCTGGTACGACTCCGGTGGACAGCGAGGGTGCAAAGGTCATCGCCAAAGGCGCAGCAATCCATTCCCTCGATTCGTGCAGTAACTTTGGGTACATCCCGTCTGGTCCAATAGACTTACCTATCCTAATGTTAACAAAATACTCAGCACATCCTTCTTCTTAACATCAACCTGTTCACATATGTCAGTCCTTTTCACGCTGTCCTCACAAATGACAAGGCCCTTCTCAGTAGTGAATCCTGAAGCACAGTATGCATTAAGGACCTCCCCAACCTCCTGTAACTCGAGGCACAATTTCCCTCCACTATCCCTGACCGGCCTTACCCTCACTCTGACCATCCTCTTGTTCCTCACATAAGTGGAGAATGCCTTTCGGTTTTCCTAAATCCTTCCCAACAAAGCTTTTTCATCCCCACTTCGGGCAGTCATAAGTCCATTCTTCAGTTCCTTCCTGGCTACCTTCAGAGTCCCCAGAGTGTGGAAACAGGCCATTTGGCCCAACAACTCCATACCGACCCTCTGATGAACATCCCACCCAAAACCATTCCCCCACCCTATTACTCTTCATTTACCCTAACTAATGTGTCAATCCTACACATCCCTGAACACTATGGGTAATTTAGTATGGCTGATTTGGGCCGTTGGTGGAAACTGGAGGAACCCCACGCAGACACGGGAAAAATGCGTAAACTCCACACAGACAGTCACCCGGGACTGGAATTGAAATCGGGTCCCTAGTGCTATAAGGAAGCCGTGCTAACTACTGAGTGACCATACTGCCCCCATATAAATCAACGTCTAACGATACTTGCGTCCTCAACATTATGTAACCTTCCATTTTCCTCTTGTCCAGATGTTCTACGTTGGAACTTTGTCAAATGCTTTGCTGAAGTCCATGTGGACGTTAACTGCTCTGTCTTCATCCATCTCTTGGCCACCTCATCAAAGAGTCACTCTGGTTTGTGAAACATGGTTTCCCACTCACAAAGCCATGCTGACCATCTCTAATCAGCCTTTGCCTTTCCAAATATGAATAGCTCCTTTCTCTCAGAATCTCCTCCAACAACTTACCCATGACTGGGCTCACTGCGCCGTAATTTCCTGGCATTTCCCCTGTAGCCATTAAGTGATGGATCAGCATTAGCCACCCTTTAGTCTTCCGGTACCTCACTGTTTCTGTTGATAATATAAATATCTCTGTTAGGGATATTGCAATCTCTTCCCGAGCTTCCCACAATATTCTAGGATAAGCTTAATGAGCTACTGAGGATTGATCTACCTTTATTTGTTTTAAGATTCCAGCGCTTTCTCTTCTCTGTTGAGCATTCTTTCCAAGACATCACTATTCATTTCACCAAGCTCCCGATCTTCCATGTCTTTCTACACAGTAACTTCAGACAAGATTTTTTTGGTTTAAAATCTCATTCATCTCCTCTGGTTCCACACACAGGCGACCTTATTAATATTGAAGGGGCACTATTCTCTTCCAAGTTATTCTTTCGCCCGTACTGAAATTTGCATAAAGGCTTCTGAACATTCAAATTGTACATTTCTGGGTTGGAGACAATTACACAGATGGGGAGGGTTGCACAAATTGGAAGAGGTTCCTGGGATCAGGCGGGTTGGTGGGGAAAGGGTGAAGTTTAAATAGATTAAGATTGAAGGTTTGGAGAACGATAAGGAAGTTACGATTTTTTCACGGAAAAGGAAGTGTTGTAGGAGCTGAGACGTTTACCAAGATAGGGACGGATGGAGAGGGAGGTGAAAGGCAAATACATTGACATAGAGAGTGGTTTTGTTACGAGGGGCTTACAGGGATAGACAGGACTGTGGGGTTTACAGAGATGAAGGAATTTAGCATCTCCTGGAGAGGTTTAGGGATTAGGGTATTAGGGATTGGAGAACCTGCCAGAGACAGAGAGCATTGTGTGGACTAGAGAAGCTTCCAAACAGACGAAGGATTATCAAGACTGGAGGATATTACAGAGATCGCTAATACAGCATGAGCCAGGATTGATGCCTGGGACCTCCTGTGCTGTCTCAGGGAGGACCAGTACAGCAAAGGTGAAAGCAAGATCCTTACTGGATGGTGGGAATGAAGCCTAGAATGTTGCTGTTCCTTGCCCAGCTCTGTATCTATGTCCTGTCTTCCGGGTCTGAATACAGAAGGCTACAAAACCCCCCTGTGCTGTTTACTGTGAGTGCTCTTACCGGCTGCAGGATTTACTGAAGGCTCCAGACCTCCCTCTCCATCTCTCTCTGGCTGACCAAGCATCTTCAATGAGGTGATGGATGAGAGAGGAGTTAGCAACATCCTGATTACCTGCATGAGACATAAATAGACAGAATGGAAAATTAGACTGATGCAGTGAGGATGACTCATGTAGAGTAGCACTGAGTCCAGCAGAGATCACGAAAATCCCAGTCTCTGTCCCTGGTCTGTGTTATTGCTGATCGGATGATTATTTTGGCTCAGGAGCTCAGACCAGCTGCAAGAGTGAGAGAAGCTGACAGAGGCAGCAATTAGACCCACACTGTGAGGGATACCACATGGACCGATACTGAGTGATATCACCAGAGTGCAGGAAGGTGTCAGGATCAAACAACGGTCATGGTGAATGGGTTTCGATTCATGGTGCACGGGGATCAGTACTCAGTGATGGGCGATCTACGAGTGGGACCGGTGATGACATCAGGTTCTTCTCACCCGACTGTTCATCCAGAATTTAATGCCGATGTCAGCTACACGCATCTAACTGCCTAATATCCATTAAGGAAGGAAATCGATTATCGACAGCAGGTCTGGCCTACATGTGACTCTAGACGCAGAGCAAGGAGGTTGACTCTCAACTACCCCCTGAATTGGCCTGGCAAGCAACTCAGCTCAAGGGCAGCTCGGGGGTAGGCATGAAACGCTGGCCAGAAAGAGACAGCAACATCCCACGATGGAATTAAAAACAACCATGCTGGGAGCAGTGTCCTGGCCAATCATGTCGGTAGGTTTATGGACAGGGCTTTAAACTGACAGAGAGAATGCAGAGAAAAGTTCAGGTGAAAGGAGCTTTCCAAATCCAAAGAGAAAAGGTGAAGCATCGGAACAGCATGGGAATGTGGCTGAAGACAAGGAGAAAGGAACCGAAAGGAACGGAGTTTAATTAAAACTGTACATCAGTGAATTAGGCCGTGACAGGACATTCTGGGAAAAAGTCAATTACAATGTTCTTTCTTTGGAATGGACAATGTATCTGCAATAAGGTAATAGACTTGTGACACAGAGATAAATAATATTCGGTCACCAGAAAGATGCAGGAGAAACAAAAGGTTGAATATAAATATTCAATTCCACACATCCTTGAGGGATCTCAGGAAGTGCAGGATGGGTAACCCTGACAGTAATGGGTAACAAACGGAATACAGAGAAAGCATTTGGCATCTGATGATGTAGCTGAATCAGCCTGAATGGAGATTCTGGGTAACACGTGTCAAACACACAAGCAGGAGAACACTTTTTAGGCTGCCTAACAATATTTCATTGCTCAGCCCTTTACATATTCCAATGAATTCCTGTATAATGCAAAGGCAATGTGATAATTTTGGAAGACTTTCAATTTTTGTCAAAAATGATATTCTCCGAACTCCTCTCCGAAATGTTTTTGTCAGTGTTTCTTTGAATAACACGTTGTGCAAATGACCAGGGACGTGACTATCTCAGATCGACCGTTGGGTGATGAAGCTGAATGAAGGAGTAATGTCACATTGAGATATCCTCTGGGAAATTGTAGTATAGTGGAATTCAGCGAGATGATGGGTTTTAAAGTGACCATAAAGCACACCTTACAATCACAACCAAAGCCATTGACGTGCTGACCAAGGTAAACAGGGAAAACAGTGAAGTGTATGGCTGGTAATGGACAGTGGAAAACATTCATAGTCATGGAGATGTACAGCACAGAAACAGGGCCTTCGGTGTCCAACCCGTTCATGCCACCCACACATCCTAATATAATCTCGCCTTATTTGCCAACACTTGACCCATATCCCTCTCAACCCTTCCTGTTCGCATACCAATCCATATGTCTTTTAAATGCGGTTACTCTACCAGTCTCCAACACTTCATCTGGCAGTTCATTCCATACACGGATCACCCTCCACATCAAAACGTTGTCCTTTACGTTCCTTTTATATCTTTCCCCATCTCACCCTGAAGCTAGGCTGTCCGATTCTGGACTCCCCTACCTCAGGGAAAAGACCGTGTCTGTTAAACCTATCCATGCCTCTCATGATTTTATAAATCGTCACCCATCAGCCTCAATCACCCCAGCCCATTTAACCTCTCCCTCTAGCTCAAATCTTCCAATCCGGGCAACGTTGTTGTAAATCATTTCTGAAACCTTTAAGTTTACACAACATTCTTCCGATAGGAAGGAGACAAGTATTGCACACAATATTCCAAAAGTGACTTATCCAATGTCCTGTACAGCCAGAAGATGACCTCCCAACTCCTCTACGCAATGCTCTGATATGTAAACGCAAACGTACCAAACACCTTCATCACTATCCTATCTACCTGCGACTCCAATTTCAAGGAGCTATGAACCTGCATTCCAAAGTTTCTTTGTTCAGCAACACTCCCTCGGAACATACTATTAAGTGCGTAAGACCTTTCCACCTCCTATGTTCACATCCAAATCATTTATATAAATAAGAAAAATAGTGGATCCACCCCTGATCCTTGTGGCACTCCACTGGTCACAGGCCTCCAGTCTGAAAAACAATCCTCCACCACAACCCTCTGTCTTCTAACTTTGAGCCAGTTCTGTATCCACATGGTTGGTTTTCCCTATATTCCATGAGATTTAACCTTGCTCACCAACCTCCCATGTGGAAACTTTTCGAACACCTTATTGAAGTCCATATCGCTCACATTGCCCGCTCTGCCCTCATCAATCCTTTTTGTTACTTCTCCAAAAACGTCAATCAATTTCTTGAGACATGATTTCCCATGCACAAAGCAATGCTGACTATCCTAATTAGACACTGCCTTTCCAAATACATAAAATCCTTGTCCCTCATGATTCCCTCCTTCAATGTACCCACCACTGATGTCAGGCGAAACGGTCTGTCATTCTCTGGCTTTTCCTTACCATCTTGCTTACATAATGGCACCACGTTAGCCAACCTCCAGTCTTCTGGTACCTCACCTGGGACTATCGATTATAAAAATATTTCAGCACGGGGCCCAGCAATCACTTCCCTAGCTTCCCACAGAGTTCTAGGGTACACCTGATCAGGTCCTGGCAAGGTCCTAGGGAGTGTTCCTGAATAGGTAGATAGGATAGCGAGGAAGGCATTTGCTTTGCATTCCTTTATTGGTCAGAGTTCTGAGTACAGGAGTTGGAAGGTCATGTTGCGGCTGTACTGGACATTGGTTAGGCCACTGTTGGAATATTGCATGCAATTCTGGTCTCCTTCCTATCAGCAAGATGTTGAGAAAGAGTTCAGAAAAAGATTTACAAGGATGTTGCCAGGTTTGGAGGATTTGAGTTACAGGGAGAGATTGAAAAGACTGGGGCTGGTTTCTCTGGAGTGTCGGAGGCTGAGCGGTGACCTTCTAGAGGTTTACAAAATTATAAGGGGCATGGACAGGATAAATAGACAAAGTGTTTTCCCCAGGGTCGAGGAGTCCACAACTAGAGGGTATGGGTTCAGGGTGAGAGGGGAAAGATATAAAGGAGACCTAAGCGGCAACTTTTTCACACAGAGGGTGATATGGGCATGGAATGAGCTGCCAGAGGAAGTGGTGGAGGCTGGTACATTTGCAACATTTAAGAGGCATTTGGATGGGTATATGAATAGGAGGGGTTTGGAGGGATATGGGCCGGGTGCTGGCAGGTGGGACTAGGTTCGGTGGGGATATCTGGTTGGCATAGACGGGTTGGACCGAGTGGTCTTTTTCCAGGCTGTACATCCCTATGATTCTATGACCTGATAAGGTCCTGGGGATTTATCCACCTTTATGCATTTCAAGACATCCAGCACCTCCTCCTCTGTAATATGGACATTTTGCAAGCTGACACCATCTATGTCCCTACATTCTACATCTTCCATGTCCTCCTCACAGTAAACAC
>NC_057743.1:6362912-6367806 GCF_004010195.1 Chiloscyllium plagiosum | reverse complement strand
GTACAGGAGTTGGAAGGTCATGTTGCGGCTGTACTGGACATTGGTTAGGCCACTGTTGGAATATTGCATGCAATTCTGGTCTCCTTCCTATCAGCAAGATGTTGAGAAAGAGTTCAGAAAAAGATTTACAAGGATGTTGCCAGGGTTGGAGGATTTGAGTTATAGGGAGAGACTGAAAAGTCTGGGGCTGGTTTCCCCTGGAGTGTCGGAGGCTGAGCGGTGATCTTCTAGAGGTTTACAACATTATGAGGGGCATGGACAGGATAAATAGACAAAGTGTTTTTCCAAAGGTCGAGGAGTCCAGAACTAGATGGTATGGGTTCAGGGTGAGAGGGGAAAGATATAAAAGAGACCTAAGCGGCAACTTTTTCACACAGAAGGTGATATGGGCATAGAATGAGCTGCCAGAGGAAGTGGTGGAGGCTGGTACATTTGCAACATTTAAGAGGAATTCGGATAGGTATATGAATAGGAAGGGTTTGGAGGGATATGGGCCGGGTGCTAGCAGGTGGACTAGGTTCGGTGGAGATATCTGGTTGGCATAGACGGGTTGGACCGAATGGTCTTTTTCCAGGCTGTACATCTCTATGATTCTATGACTTGATAAGGTCCTCGGGATTTATCCACCTTTATGCATTTCAAGACATCCAGCACCTCCTTCTCTGTAATATGGGCATTTTGCAAGTTGACACCATCTATGTCCCTATATTCTACACTTCCATGTCCTCCTCACAGTAAACACTGATGTAAAACACTTGTTTAGTATCTCCCCCATCTCCTGCAGCTCCACGTGCAGGCTGCCTTGCTGATCTTCAAGGGGCCCTATTCTCTCCCTCGTTACCATTTTGCCCTTTATGTTTTTATAAAAACCCTTGGGATTCTCCTTAACAATATTTGTCCAAGCTATGTCGTGCCCCCTTTTCACCCTCCTGATTTCCCGCTTCAGTACACTCCTACTGCCTTTATACTCTTCTCAGGATTCACATTCTCTCCTGAGATATGTTTACTCCCTTTACTGCACTGAAACCTCAATTTCTCTCCGTATCCAGTATTCCATACACCTATCAGCTTTTCATTTCACCCGAACAGGACTACTGTACACTGTCTCTGGACTGCCGTTTTCATTTTTAAAGGCTTCCCAATTCCCAATGATAAACGTTTCATTCTCTCAAAATGGCAACTCCCCAATTCCTGCATCTCGCGAAACCATCTCGCTTGACAATAATGACAAAATAAAGAACTTTCCAAAGCTCTGGACAGGAACATAGATCTGGAGGTTACCAGATGGACGGAGAGTGATTTCTACCAGAGCAGCACAGGTCAGTATCAGGCACAAAGACAGAATGGGCAAACAGATTCACATCTGATCTCACATCTCCCAGCCTGGGAACCTAAAGCTGTGGACAGCCATTCTGGAGAGTTATGCAGATATCAGGATTATTGCTGTGGCAAATAGAGGTTTCAGTCATTTTGAGGAAAGATACTAATAAAGGAGGTTACAGAGGTAAGGAGGATTGTCGGGACTTGAAGAGGTTTCCCAGTTTACGAGTGTTGGAGGGATTGGAACAGGTTACCAAGATAGGGAGGGTTTAAGATTGAACGATTCCGCAGAAAATCTTTACAGGGAGAAATGAAGGATTCTTGACAGTGTGGTGGAACAGAAGAATCTTAGGGTCCACGTCCATTGATCCCTTAAAGCTGGTACTCAAGCTGATAGCCTTGTTTAGAAGGCATGTGATGTGTTGGCTTTCATTAGCAGAGGGATTGAATTTAAGAGCTATGAGGTTATGCTGCAGCTTTATCGAGCCCTGGTTAGACAACACTTGGCTTATTGTGTTCAATTCTGGTTGCCTCATTATCAGAAAGATGTGGAAGCTTTAGAGAGGGTGCAGAGGAGATTTATCAGGATGCTCCCTGGACTGGCGGGGAGATCTTACAAAGAATATTTGAGGGATTTAGAGCTTTTCTCATTGGAATGAAAAACGATGAGAGGTGATTTCATCGAGGTGAATGAGATGATTTGAGGCTAAGATAGGGAGGATAACCACATACGTTTCCCATTGAAAAAATGGAAATGACGAGGTGGCATAAATTGAAGGTGATTGGAGGAAGGTTTATAGGAGATGTCGGGGTGGGTTCTTTACACATCGTGTAGCGGGTGCGTGGAATGCACTGCCAACAGTGGTAGCAGAGTCCAATACATTAGGGACATTTAAGCAATTATTAGATAGGCAAACTGATGATAGTAAAATGTAGGGTCTGTAGGATAAAAGGTCAGCACAACATTGAGGCCGAAGGGCCTGGGCTGTGCTGTACTGTTCTACGTTCTAAATAGGGTGGGTCACAATGGCACAAAGAGGTTTCAGAAAGCTGGAGAGGATGGAATCTGAATGAAGAGACACAAATAGGAAGGGTTGCTAGCATTGTCGAGGGTAACAGACACAGCAATGATCTGATATGGAGCAGACGACCCAGACTGGGAGGGGTATGAGGACGGGAGGTAGTTTCACAGGAAGGGAGGACCATAGAACCACAGGAGGTTACAGAGCTATAGGGCCTGCAGGAGTTCATGGAGATGGGGAGATTGGGAGGGATGAAGCAGTTTACAAGCATAAGGATGTTGGTCGACTGGGATGGTTGGAGACAGTTTCACAGATAAGGAAGTTTAAACCTCCTGCAGTTTAGTTAAAGTGGGAAGGTTTTTAGGGGAGGGTGGCATTTACACAGATAGAGGTGTAAGAACTGGAGAAGGTTATAGAGATGAGTAGATGGATGGAGAGACTGGAAGAACTTGCATTGACAGGGTGGGAGATAGCCACGGGAGGATGTTACACAGATAGTGAGTCTTTTCGGAACTGGATCAGGCGAGTAACAGGCATTGGAGTGAGTTCTCCAGATCCTGATTGCAGCAGGGACCTGAGAGGATGGCAAGGTCTCCACAGATTGATCGTGTCTTTCGGACTGGAAAGAGATATGAATTGATTAAACACAATGTATGCTGTTTTCTTTTTCCTGAACAGAGCCTCAATATCCCTCAGCAGACAGGGATCCCTAAACCTGCCAGCTTTTCCATTCACCCTAACAGGGATATACCGGCCCTGGATTCTTGAGATCACACTTTTAAAACCCTCCCGTTTGCCAGTCATTCCTTTTCCTTCAAACAGACTCACCCAATCGATGGTAATCATGATGTGGAGGAGCCGGTGTTGGACTGGGATGGACAATGTCAAAAATCACACAACACCAGCTTACAGTCCAACAGGTTTATTTGGAGGCACTGGGTTTCAGAGCACTGCTTCATCAGGTGGTTGTGGAGCACAGTCATACGGCACAGAATTTATAACAACAGGATAGCAGTGTCATGGAATGTAATATCAAACACATTTAGTTTCTACCTTTCACCATTTAGGATTATCACCTGTGCTTCGAAAGATGGTGCTTTGAAATAAACCTATTGGACTATAACCTGGTGTTCTGTGATTTTTAATTCACCCAATCCTGCCAAATGGTCCCAAACCTGGCTCTGCTCCAGTTTCATCTGGGGACCTGTCTGATCTTTTTCCATATCTATGTTAAGATCACTGGACCCGAAGTGCTCTCTGACTGACACTTCAGTCACTTTCCAGACCTCGTTTTCTGAGAGGAGGTCCAGTGCTGCTCCCGCCTGCGTAGAGTTAGGCCTTTTTAGAGTTACATCTTGATTCAGGAAACTTTCTTGGGCACATTTGACAAATTGCACTCTGTACGGGCCTTTCACTCTGTGGTGGCCCAGTGGAAGGGGAAGTTAACATCTCCAACCAATACTACTCTATTATTTCGATAGGTACCTGCATTCGCTCTACACGTCTGCTCCTCTAGTATCCGCTGGCTCTTTGCGAATCTGGAACACTGTCCTAAGAGAGTCCATCCCCTTTTTGTTTCTAACTACTAACCATATGACCTCATTTGATGATCCCTTAAGAGTATCCTTTCTGAGCACTGTTGTTCTTCCCTCCCTTATCAAAAGTGCAACGCTCCCATCTCACTCATTCTGTCAGACCTGTAGCTTCTGTATCCTGGAACAGTGAGCTGCCAGTCCTGCCCTTCCCTCAGCCATGTTTCTGTTATGGCTATAATATCCCAGTCCACAAAGCCAACCCATGCTCTGAGATCGTCTGCCTTACCAGTCAGGCCTCGTGTGTTGAAATAAATGCACGTTAAACCAGTAGCCTTTTCCCTCCCTTGACTGTGCCCCAGGATATCCAGAATAGAAAACTTGTTCTCGGTGGCTGACGTATTTTTCCCCTGACTGGCTGATGGTACCTCTCTTACTCAGAATCCCTGCCAACCTAGTTTAAACGTCCCCAGGTAACACTAACAAATCTCCCTCGCAGTGATCCTGGTGCCCCTCTGTTTTAAGTCAAACTTGTTCCCCCTTGTACAGGTCACCTCTACCCCAGGAGAGATCTCAACGATCCAAACATTACCCCATCCCCCAGCTCCTCAGCCACACATATATCTGGCCTATCTTTCTATTTCAGTCCTCAACGGGGCAGGTGGCACTAGGAATAATCTGTAGATCACTTCCCTTGAGGTCGTCCTTTTAAACCTCTCACTTAACTCCTGATACTCATTTCACAGGACCCCATCCCATTGTCTACCACTGTCATGTGGACTGATGTGCACAATGACCAATGGCTAATAAACCTCCCCTTCAGAACGTTCATTAACCACACAGAGACATTCTTGACCCTGGTACCCGGAAGGCAGCATACTATCCTGGGATGTCTTCTGCAGCCAAAGAATCTCCTGTCTGCCCCCCTCACAGTGGAGTCTCCGATCAGTATCATGATCATTAGAGAGGATCTGGCAAACATGGACTGGGAGGACTATCTGCAGTTGGGTCTATATTTGG
>NC_057743.1:6356695-6362808 GCF_004010195.1 Chiloscyllium plagiosum | reverse complement strand
CAAGGGGGTCTTTAGAAATGAGGGGAAAACAATGGCCATAAAATATCCTTGTCAGATACTATAAAGGAAAAGCCACAAGGTATTTTATCAATATAGTTAGAATAAGAGGATTACTGGGGAAAGAGTGAGGCCTGATAGAAACCAAAGGGAAAATCAGTGCATGGAGCCAGAGGAAGTAGGCGAGGTCTTCAATGAATACTTCCCATCTGTATTCACACAGGAGAAAGACTTTGTAACCAGGGATTTCAGTTGGGATGGTGAGGCTCTAGAACATATTAAGATCGATAAAGGGAAGATATTAAATGTTTTCACAGGTATAAAGCTGGAGAAATCCCCAGTGCCCAATAAAATGTATCCTAGGCTGCTTTGGGAGGTAAGGGAGGAGATTTTTGAGGCCCTGGTGGATATATTTAATACTTTGCTGGCCACAGGTGAAGTGTCAAATGACTGGAGGATATCTAATGTGGTTCCTTCGTTCAAGAATGGCAGAAGGGGTACGAGAGAGGAGAAGGACGCGTGGTGGTGGATTTTCATCGCATGAAACATCACAGCAATACTTAGAGAGGACATTCCTGTGGGATCACCCAATGTGTTGGAGGAACTGTGAAATAAGAATGGGTCATCACTTTGATACGAGTGTACTGACCCTGAATAATCTTTGGCAGACTGAGGAACAAATATGGTAAAAACAATGACTGCAGATGCTGGAAACCAGATTTCGAAATAGTGGTGCTGGAAGAGCACAGCAGTTCAGGCAGCATCCAAGGAGCGTTGAAATCGACATTTCGGGCAAAAGCCCTTCATCTAGAGGAGAGTAGGGGTGGCGTGAAAGTAGCATAGAGTACAATGGGTGAGTGGGGGAGGGGATGAAGGTGATAGGTCAGGGAGGAGAGGGTGGAGTGGATAGGTGGAAAAGGAGATAGGCAGGTAGGACAAGTCCGGACAAGTCATGGGGACAGTGCTGAGCTGGAAGTTTGGAACTAGGGTGAGGTGGGGGAAGGGGAAATGAGGAAACTGTTGAAGTCCACATTGAGTCCACATTGAAGTCCACAAGATTGTTTTATAGATTAGGAGAACAAACCGATATGTGGAGGGTAGTCGTGACTGAAGATGTTTATCGTTATTGAAAGGCTTTCTTTTCTGCCTGTTATAATGATATGGAGGGTGTGGTGTCTGACATTTTTACCAGGAGATAAGAACAGCAATTTTGGTTGGAGACAGTTTCACAGATAAGGAAGTATTGGTAACCTCCTGCAGTTTGGTCAAAGTGGGAAGGTTTGTAGGGGACGGTGACGTTAACACAGATAGGGGTGTAAGAGCTGGAGAAGGTTATGGAGATGAGTAAACGAATGGAGACAGTAGAGGAGCTTACATTAACAGGGTCGGAGATAGACACGGGAGGAATTTACACAGACAGTGAGTCTTTTTGGAACTGGATCAGATAGTCACAGGGATTGGAGTGAGTTCTCCAGATCTCCAGGAATGCTGCAGGGACCGGAGAGAATTGTAGGGTCTCCACAGATTCATCCTGTCATTAGGACTGTAAAACTCAATGTATGCTGTTCTCATTTTCCTGAACAGAGCCTCAATATCCCTCATCAGACACGAATCCCTAAATCTGCCATTTTCCCCTTCACTTTAACAGGTACATATTGGCCCTGGATTCTTGAGATCACGTTTTTAAAAGCCTCCCACTTACCAGTCGTTGCTTTTTCTTCAAACAGACTCACCCAATCAACGGCAGTCATGAAGTGGAGGACTCTGTGTTGGGCTGGGGTGTAAAAAGTTCGAAGTCACACAACACCAGATTATAATCCAGCAGGTTTATTTGGAGGCACTAGGTTTCAGAGAGCTGCTTCTTCATCAGGTGGTTGTGCAGCACAGTAATAAGACATGTAACTTATTGCAATAGGATAGCAGTGTGTGGAATGTCATATCAAACAAATTTAGTTTACACCATTCATCTTTTCGAATTCGAAAGCTGGTGCTTCGAAATACCTCAGTTGGACTGTAACCTGGTGTTGAATGATTTTTAATTCACCCAATCGACCTCTTCTCGATCCTGTCTGATTATCCTAAAACTGGCCCTACTCTAGTTTCAGACCTTAATCTGTGGACCAGTCTGACCTTATTCCATAACTATGTTAAACCAAAGACAGTTGTGGTCAATGGACCCAATGTGCTCTCCGACTGACCACTTCTGTCACTTGCCCGACCTCGTTCTCTGAGGGGATGTCTCATGTTGCACACGCCTGTGGAGTTAGGCTTTCTACATCTTGATTAAGGAAACTTTCTTGGACACATTTGGCAATCTGCATTCCGTTCAGGCATTTAACACTCTGGGTGGCCCAGGCAATACAGGAGAAATTAAAATCTCCAACTAATACTAATCTATTATTCCTACTGGTATCGTCAATCTCTCTACACATCTGCCCCTCTAGTATCTGTTGGCTATTTGGGGGTCTATAATACAGTCGCAACAGAGTGACCACCCCTTCTTGATTCTACGTTCTAAACATGTGGCCTCATTGTCATGCCTTATCTTATCAAAAGGACAACTCCCCCTCCTCACTTACTTGTCCTTCTGACATGCCTGCAGAGTCTGTATCCTGGAACACTGAGCTACCAGTCCTGCCCTTCTCTCGGCCAAGTTTCTGTTTTGTCTATAATATCCCAGTCCCACAGCCAATCCATGCTCTGAGTTCGTCTGCCTTACCAGTAGGGCCTCGTGCGTTGAAATAAGTGCCCTTTATACCAGAAGTCTTTTCCGTCCCATGGCTTTCTCTAGATGGCTGATGTATTTTCCCCTGACGTTTCGATGGTCCCTCACTTATTCAGAGTCCCTACCCCCTGCCAAACTAGTTGAAAAGCTCCTGGTTAACACAAGCAAATCTCCTCCCAGAGATACCGGTACCCCTCTGGTTCAAGTCCAACGTGTCCCCCTTGTCCAGGTCAACTCTACCCAAGAAAAGATCCCAACGGTCCAACAACTGAAAACCTGCCCCCTCCACCACCTCCCCAGTCACCCAACCACCTGGCCTTTTTTTCTATTTATATCCTCACTGGCACGTGACACTGGGAGTAATCTGGAGATCATTACCCTTGAGGTCCTGCTTTTTAAGTTCTTACCTAACGCCCAATACTCATTTCACAGGGCCCCATCCCATGTGGGTGCACAATGACCTCTGGCTGTTCACCCACCCCCTTTAGAATGTTCACTAACCGCTCAGAAATATCAAAAGAGAAAATGCTGGAAAATCTCAGCAGGTCTGGCAGCATCTGTAAGGAGAGAAAAAGAGTCTGACGTTTCGAGTCTAACTGACCGTTTGTCAAAGTTTTTTCTCTTGCGGTTTCAGATTCCAGCATCCACAGGAATTTGCTTTTATTTCGCTCAGAGATATCCTTGACCCTGGTATGCAGCACACCATCTTCTTCAGCCCCACAGTCTCTTGTCTGTCCCACTCACAATTAAGTCTCCTGTCAGTATTTTTAGATTACATTACAGAATGGAAACAGGCCCTTCGGCCTAACGAGTCCACACCGACCTGCCGAAGCGCAACCCACCCATACCCCTACATTTACCCCTTACCTAACACTACGGGCAATTTAGCATGGTTAATTCACCTGACCTGCACAACTGTGGGAGGAAACCCACGCACGGGGAGAACGTGCAAATTCCACACAGTCAGTCGCCTGAGACAGGAATTGAACACGGGTCTCTGGCGTTGTGAGGCAGCAGTGCTAACCATTATGCCACCGTGCCGCCCACTATTGCGATCATTAAAATTTTGCAAACAGTGACTGGGAGGAATTACCTGCAGCTATTTCTATATTAGCAAAGTGGGAGTATTTTAAAGTGATGCTGTGAGAACTCAGGGCCAGTGTGTTTCTTGAAAAGTGAACAGTAAAGGCTGCATGTCCAACGAATACTGTTCAAGTGCTACTGTGAGTTTGACCAAGACATTACAGTGCAATAAAATCAGGTGAAGCCCTTTGCAAGTCTGGATAGTGCAAGGGGATTGTCGGATATGAGGGGCAATCAATTATCATGAAATATATTTGGCAGATAGAATTGACAAAAAGCCACAGATTATTTTATCAGCATCGTTAAAGGGAGAGGATTCCCAGCTAAAGAGTGAGACCTGTTAGAAACTAAGGGACGATCTGCACATGGAGCCAGAGGAAGCAGGTGAGGTCTTTAATGAGTACTTCCCATCTGTATTCACACAGGACAAAGACATTGTAGCCAGGGATTTCAGATGGGATGCTGAGGTTCTATAACATGTGACGATCAATAAGAAGGAGGTATTAAATATTTTCACAAGTATACAGGTGGAGAAATCCCCCGTGCCCAATAAAATGTATCCCAGACTGCTATTGGAGGTAAGCGAGGAGATTGCTGGGGCGCTGGTACTTTGCTGGCCGCAGGTGAAGTGCCAAATGACTGGAGGATATCTAATTTGGTTCATTTGTTTAAGAAAGACAGCAGGGACAGACCAGGTAATTACAGAGCGGATAGTCTGACAGTAGGTGGGGGGAAATTATTGAAAACAATTGTGAGGATGAATCAACACTTGCAAAGGCAGGGATCAACTCGGATTAGTAATCACGGACTTGGTAGAGGAAGATACAGTCTAAGGAATTCAGTTTAGCTCTTTGAAATGGTGTCTCCAAATACTGAAGAGGGCAGTGCAGATGAGTTCATTAAGGCCTTTGACAAGGCTGGTCCAAAAGGGAAGAGCCCATGGGATTCAAGGCAAATTGGTAATTTGGATACAAAATTGGTGGATAGTCTTCTTCGTGTTTGAAATTCTTTCACCAGCGAGTGTACCACAACGGTCTGTGCAGGAACCATTGCTGATTATTTTGTGGAATAATGACTCTGATGTGAAAGCAGGAGATATCATTAGTCGGTTTGCAGAGGACTTGAAAAGTGAGGGCGTTGTTCACAGTGAGAGGGATGGTCTCAGGCTACAGTCTGATATGGATCAGATGATAGTCTGAGCAGAGTGTAGTCCTGATCGATGTGAGGTCATACCCTCTGGGAAGTACGATAAGCGAGGACAGACATAATGAATGGTTGGTCGCTGCGGAGTGCTGAGGAACACAGGGACCTGAGTGGACAATCCAAAGATCCCTGAAGGTGTCAGAACAGGTGGACAGGGTGGGAAAGGCACCTGAACCGGGAGCAGGAGGGGTACCCATATCCTAGTGGGGCGAATTGCTAGAGCTGCTTGAGAGGATATAATCTAATCTGGTAGGGTGTTGGACCTTAAACAGTCGTAAAGCCAGAAAGAAGATTGAGGCTGGTGCACATGGTAAAGACAGCAATTTCAACAGATAAGGCAGACAAGAACATAGCAGGGAATGGGGGAACACTGATGATTAAACTGCATTTATTTCAATGCAAGGGGCCTGACAGCTAAGGAAGGTGAACTCAGGGCATTAATTGGAACATGGGACTAGGAGATTATAATTATTACAGAAACACAGCTGAGGGAGGGGCAGGACTGGCAGCTCATTGTTTCAAGGTAGAGATGCTACAGGAAGCATCGAA
This sequence comes from Chiloscyllium plagiosum, assembly GCF_004010195.1. Lineage (NCBI taxonomy): Eukaryota > Metazoa > Chordata > Chondrichthyes > Orectolobiformes > Hemiscylliidae > Chiloscyllium > Chiloscyllium plagiosum. Next base: position 6,357,251 of record NC_057743.1, on the reverse strand, counting down.
GTGGAGGCAAGACAGGACGCGTGGTGGTGGGTTTTGATTTTGATTTTGATTGTATGAATCGTCACAGCAGTACTTAGATAGGATATTCCTGTGGGATCTCACAGTGAAGTTATATTCGTGGAACTGAGAAATAAGAATGGGTCATCACTTTGATTCGAATGTCCTACTAACCCCTAATAACCAGTGGAAGACTGAGGAAAAAATATGTCAGGAGATCACAAATATCGATCATAATAATAGGACTGTTATGGTAGGGTTTTTTAACTTTACATATTATCTAGGACTGTCAATATTCAGTGTTTGCAAGGGAGGAATTTGGTAATTGCGTTCCAGAAATCTCCCAGTCAATATGTAAATGGCCTGAAAAGAGAAAAGGGCAAAATCTGACCTCCCCTTGGGAAACAAAGTAGGGAAATGGACTGAGATGTTAGTGGGAAAGCATTTTCCCAAAGTGACTACAGTTCTATTAGTTTGAAAATAGTGATGGAAAAGGACAAGGTTGGTCCACAAGTTCAAGTTATAAAATGGGGCCAGACCAATCTTGATCGTATCAGCC
>NC_057743.1:6352707-6356195 GCF_004010195.1 Chiloscyllium plagiosum | reverse complement strand
TATCAGTGTATAGAGATTTAATGGCAGGAGACAGGGTGGTGGTGAAGTGTTCTGTGTGTGATTCGTTGTATGTTTGCTTAATGGCAGTAGACAGGGTGTTGGTGGAGGGTTGTGTTTTTCTGTTTCTGTGTATATCTGCTTAATGATAGGAGACAGGGTGGTGTTGGAGGTTTGTGTGTGTTTTTCTGTATGTATGTTTAATGGCAGGAGATAGGTTTCGTGGAGGGTTGTGTGCGTTTCTGTGCATACCTGCTTAAGGGCAGTCGACAGTGTGTTTGTGGCGGGTGCTATCTGTTTGTTTCTGTGCATATCTGCATAATTTCAGGAGACAGAGTGTTCGTGGAGATTTGTGTGTGTGTGTGTGTGTTTCTGTGTTTATGTATTTTATGGCAGTCGACAGGGTGGTGGTGCCAGGGTTGTGTGGATACGTGCGTGTTTCTGCGTGTATCTGTTAAATGACTGGAGGGAGATCGGTGGTGACATGTTATTTATGTGTTTGTATCAGTGCATATCTTTTTATTGGCAGGAGACAGGGTGGCGCTAGAGTTTTGTGTCTATGTGTGTGTTTCTGTATATGCTGCTTAATGGCAAGAGACAGGGTGGTGGTGGAGGGCTGTATGTATGTGTGCTCCTATGTATATCTGTTTCATGGCAGGAGACAGGGTGGTGGTGGAGGGATGCATGTGTGTTTCTGTGTGTATCTGTTAAATGGCTGGAGGGAGGTTGGTGGTGATGTGTTATTTGTATGTTTGTATCATTGTATAGCTGTTTATTGGCAGGAGACAGGGTGGCGGAAGAGTTTTGTGTCTGTGTATTTCTGTATATGTCTGCTTAATGGCAGGAGACAGGGTGGTGATGGAGGGCTGGGAGTGTGTGTACTTCTTTGTATATCTGTTTCACGGCAGGAGACAGGGTGGTGGTGGAGGGTTGTGTTTGTGTTTCTGTATGTATCTGTTAAATGGCTGGCGGGAGGTTAGTGGTGACGTGTTATTTGTGTGTTTGTATCAGTTTATAGCTGGTTATTGGCAGGAGACAGGGTGACTGTAGAGTTTTGTGTCTGTGTCTTTCTGCTTCTGTGTATATCTCTTTAATGGCAGGAGACAGGGTGGTGTTGGAGAGTTGTGTGTGTTTTTCTGTATATATGTTTAATGGCAGGAGATAGTTTTCGTGGAGGGTTCTGTGTGCGTTGCTGTGCATACCTGCTTAAGGGCAGTCAACAGTGTGTTTGTGGCGGGTGCTATGTCTTTGTTTCTGTGCATATCTGCGTAATTGCAGGAGACAAAGTGTTCGTGGACGGATGTGTGTCTGTTTCTGTGTGTATCTGTTTAATGGCGAGGGTTAGGTGTGCGTTTCTGTGCATACCTGCTTAAGGAGAGTCGACAGTGTGTTTGTGGCGGGTGCTATGTCTTTGTTTCTGTGCATATCTGCGTAATTGCAGGAGACAGAGTGTTCGTGGAGGGATGTGTGTGTGTTTCTGTGTTTATGTGTTTAATGGCGGTCGATAGGGTGGTGGTGGCAAGGTTGTGTGTATGTGTGTGTGTCTGTTTCTGTGTGTATCTGTTTAATGGCAGGAGACAGGGTGGTGCTGGAGGGGTGTGTGTGTGCTTTTGTGTATATCTGCTTAATCCCAGGAGAGAGGGTGTTGGTGGAGGGTTGTGTGTGTGCTTTTGTGTATATTCGTTTAATGGCAGGAGACAGGGTGGTGGTGGATGGTTGTGTGAACGTGTTTCTGTGTATATATTTTTAATGGCAAGAGACAGGAAATTGGTGGAGAGTTGTGTGAGTGCCTGTGGATTTTCTGTGAATATCTGCTTAATGGCAGAACACGGTTGCTGGAGGGATCTGCGGGGACAGGGTGGCGGAAGAGTTTTGTGTCTGTATGTATTTCTGTATATGTCTGCTTAATGGCAGGAGACAGGGTGGTGGTGGAGGACTGCGAGTGTGTGTGCTTCTTTGTATATCTGTTTCATAGCAGGAAACAGGGTGATGGTGGAGGAATGTGTGTGTGTTTCTGTGTGTATCTGTTAAATGGTTTGAGGGAGGTTAGTGGTGACGTGTTATTTGTGTGTTTGTATCAGTGTGTAGCTTTTTATTGACGGGGACAGGGTGGCGGAAGAGTTTTGTGTCTGTATGTATTTCTGTATATGTCTGCTTAATGGCAGGAGACAGGGTGGTGGTGGAGGACTGCGAGTGTGTGTGCTTCTTTGTATATCTGTTTCATGGCAGGACACAGGGTGGTAGTGGAGGGATGCGTTCGTGTTTCTGTGTGTATCTGTTAAATGACTCGAGGGAGGCTGGTGGTGACGTGTTATTTGTGTTTTTGTATCAGTGTATAACTGTTTATTGGCAGGAGGCAGGGTGGCAGTAGAGTTTTGTGTCTGTGTCTGTGCGCTTCTGTGTATGTCTCTTTAATGGCAGGAGATAGGGTGGTGGTGGAGGGCTGTGCGTGTGTGTGCTTCTTTGTATATGTGTTTCATAGCAGGAGACAGGGTGGTGCTGGAGGGATGCATGTGTGTTTCTGTGTGTATTCGTGTAATGGCAGGTGACAGGGTGGTGGTGTTTCTGTGTATATGTGTTTATTGGCAGGAGACAGGGTGGTGGTGGATAGATGTGTGTGCGTTTTTGTATATATCTGTTAAATGGCAGGAGATAGTGTCATGATGGATTATTGTGTGTGTTTGTTTCTGTGTATATCTGTTTATTGGCAGGAGACAGGGTGCTGGTGAAGAGTTGTGTATGTGTTTGTACCAGTGTATACCTGTTGAATGGCAGGAAACAGGGTGGTGGTGAAAGGTTTTGTGTATGTGTGTGTGTTTCTGTGCATATCTGTTTAATGGCAGGAAAGAGTGCGGTGAACGTTTGTGGGTGTGTGGGTGTGTTTCAGTGTATATCTGTTTAAGTGCAGGAGACAGGCTGGTGGTGGAATGTTGTGTGTGTCCGTAAAGGTCTCTGTGTGTTTCTGTGTATATCTGTTTACTGGCAGGAGACATGGTGGTGGTGGAGGGTTGTGTGTGCGTGTTTCTGGGCACATCCGTTGTAAGAAAGGAATCAGGGTCGTGATGGACAGTTCTGTGTGTTTTGTGCGTGTTTCTGTGTATATCTGTTTAATGTCAGGAGATAGTGTGGTGGTGGATGGTGTATGTGTGTTTTTGTATGTATCTGTTTAATAGCAGGAGACAGTGTGGTGGTGAAGGACAGTGTGTGTGTTTCCCTGTATGTATGTTTAATGGCAGAGGATAGATTGTGCATGGGTTTCTGTGCATATTTGCATAATAGCAGGAGACAGGGTGGTGGTAGTAGAGGTTGTGTGCGCGCGTGTGTTTCTCTGGATATCTGTTAAATAGCAGGAGATAGTGTGGTGGTAGATGGTTATGTGTGTGTGTTTCTGTGTATATCTGTTTATTGGCAGGAGTCAGGGTGGTGGTGGAAGTTTGTGTATCTGCGTTTCTTTGTATATTAGTTTAATGGCAGGAGACAGGGTGTTGGTG
>NC_057743.1:6342956-6352292 GCF_004010195.1 Chiloscyllium plagiosum | reverse complement strand
AGGAGACAGGGTGGTTTTGGAGGGATGTGTGTGTGTTTCTGTGTGTATATTTTTCATGGCAGGAGACAGTGCGGTCGTGAGGCATTGTGTGTGTTATTGTGTATATCTGTTTAATGTTAGGAGCTAGGGTGGTGGTTGATGTCTCTGTGTGTGTGTGTGTCTGTTTCTGTGTATATCTGCTTAATGGCAGGAGACAGGGTGGTTTTGGAGGGATGTTTCTGTGTATATCTGTTTAATTACAGGAGACAGAGTGTTTGTGGAGGGTGGTATGTGTCTGTTTCTGAGTATATCTGTTAAATAGCATGTGACAGGATGATGTTGGTGGGTTGTGTGTGAGTATATCTGTTTAAAGAAAGGAAACTGGGTGGTGGAGGCGGGTTCTGTGTGTGTTTGTTTCAGTGCATATCTCTTCTGTGGCCGGAGACAGGGTAGAAGTGGAAGGTTGTGTGTGCATGTTTCTGTGTTTATCTGTTTAATGGCAGGAGACAGGGTTGGTTTGGAGGGTTGTGTGTGTGTTTCTGTGCATATATGTTTAATTGCAAGAGACAGGTTGGTGGTGGAAGGATTGTGTGTGTGTGTGTGTATGTGTGTGTGCATATCTGTTTAATGGCAGGAGACAGGTTGATGGTGGAGGGTTGTGTGTGTTTCTATTTATATCTTTTTAATAGCAAGAGACAGGGAATTGGAGGAAAGTTATGTGAGTGCCTGTGTGTTTTCTGTATATATCTGCTTAATGGCAGGACACGGTTGGTGGATAGATATGTGTGTGTTTCTGTGAATATCTATTCAATGGCAGGAGACAGTGTGTTATTGGAGGGTTGTGTGCCTCTCTTTCTGTGTGTATCATTTTAATGGCAGAAGACAGGTTGGTGGTGGAGGATTCTGTGTGTACATCGTTTCTGGGAATGGGAATATCTGTTTAATGGCAGGAGTCAGGTGGGTGGTGGAGGTGTGTGTGTGTGTGTGTGTGTGTGTGTGTCTGTTTAATGGCAGGAGAGAGGGTAAAGGTGGAATGTTGTGTGTTGTGTTTCTGTGCATATCTGATTCATGGCAGGAGAGGGAGTGTTCTTGGAGTGTTGTGTGTGTGTTTCTATGCATTTCTATTTAATGGCAGTAGGCAGGGTGGTAGTGGCGTGTTGTGTGTCTCTTTGTATATATCTGTTTAATGTCCGGAGACAGGATGTTGCTCGATGGTTGTGTGTGTATGTGTGTGTCTAAACATATCTGTTTAATGGCAGGGGGCAGAATGGTCATGGAGGCTTGTGATAATGTTTCTCTGTATATCTGTTTATTTGGAGGAGACAGGGTGGTGGTGGAGGGTTGTGTGTATGTCTTTCTGTGTGTATCTATTTCATGGTAGGAGACACAGTGGTGGTGGAGGGATCTGTGTGTGTGTATGTTTCTGTGTAAATCTGATTAATGACAGGAGACATGATGGTCGTGGGGTGTTGTGTGTGTTTGTGTATATCTGATCAATTGCAGGAGACAGGGTGGTGGAGAAGGGATGTGTGTGTGTGTTTCCGTGTATATCTGTTTAATGGCAGGAGTCAGGTTCTTGGTGGAAGCTTGTGTGTGTTTGTTTCTGTGTATATCTGTTTAATGGCAGGAGACATGGTGGTCTTGGGGTGTTGTGAATGTGTGCTATTGTGTATATCTGTTCAATGGCAGGGGACAGGGTGGTGTCGGAGATTTGTGTGTGTTTCTTTGTATATCTGTTTAATGGCTGAAGACAGGGTGGTGGTAGAGTGTTGCTGTGTGTATCTATTTAATGATACAATACAGAGTGTTTGTGGTGGATAGTAAATGTCTGTTTCTCTGTATATATGTTTAATGGCAGAAGACAGGGCGGTTGTGAAGGGTGGTGTTTGTGAGTTGCCGTGTATACCTGTTTAATGGCAGGAGACAGGGAGGTGGTTGAGGAGTGTGTGTATGTTTCTGTGTTTATCTATGTAATTGCTGGAGACAGGGTGGTGGGGGAGGAATGTGTGTGTTTGTTTCTATGTATATCTGTTTAATAGAACATAGAACATTACAGCGTAGTATAGACCCTTCGGCCCTCGATGTTGCGCCGACCTGTCATACCAATCTGAAGCCCATCTAACCTATAACAATTCCATGCACGTCCATATGCTTGTCCAATGACGACTTAAATATACTTAAAGTTGGCGAATCTACTACCGTTGCAGGCAAAGCGTTACTATTCTCTTAGTAAAGGAACGACCACTGATATCTGTCCTATATTTAACACCTCTCAATTTAGAGCTATGCCCCCTCGTGCTCGCCATTACCATGCTTGGGAAAAGGCACTCCCTGTTACCCTATCTAGCCCTCTGATTATCTTATATGTCTCTGTTAAGTCACCTCTCAACCTTCTTCTCTCCAACGAAAACAGCCTCAAGTCCTTCAGCCATTCTTTGTAAGACCTTCCCTCCATACCAGACAACATCCTAGTAATTCTCCTCTGCACTCTTTCCAAAGCTTCCACATCCTTATAGTTTGGTGAACAAAACTGTACACAATACTGTACTGGTTCCGGAACTCGAATTTTGTACTGATTCCGGAACTCGATCCCTCTATTAATAAAAACTAAAACACTGTGTACATTCATACAACCCCTGTCAACCTGGGTTGCAACTTTCAAGGATCTGTGTGCCTGGACACTGTGATCTCTCTGCTCATCAACACTAACAAGAATCTTACCATTAGCCCAGTACTTTGCATTCTGGTTACTCCGACCAAAGTGAATCGCCTCACACTAGTCCGCATTAAACTCCATTTGCCACCACCTCTCAGCCTAGCTCTGCAGCTTAGCTTTGTGTCTCTGTAACCTACAACATTCTTCTTCACTATCTACAACTCAATCTTCATTATCTACAAACTTGGTGGGTGGCACAGTGGTTAGCACTGCTGACTCACAGCGCCAGAGACCCGGGTTCAAAATCCCGCCTCAGGCGACTGACTGTGTGGAGGTTGCACGTTCTCCCCGTGTCTGCGTGGGTTTCCTCCGGGTGCTCCGGTTTCCTCCCACCATCCAAAGATGTGCAGGGTCAAACGAATTGGCCATACTAAATTGCCCGTAGTGTTAGGTAAGGGGTAAATGTAGGGGTATGGGTGGGTTTCGCTTCGGCGGGACGGTGTGGACTTGTTGGGCCGAAGGGCCTGTTTCCACACTGTAATCTAATCTAATCTAATCTAATCTAAATCAATCGACCATAGTGTCGTTTGCAAATTATCTAACACACCCTGCCCCAGGTCCTTTATAAAAATGACGAACAGCAGTGCACCCAACACCGACCCGTGCGGTAAACCACTAGTAACTGGACTCCAGGATGAACATTTCCCATCAACCACCACCCTCTGTCTTATTTCAGCAAGCCCATTACTGATCCAACTGCTTTCTCTCCCACAATCCCATTCCTCCGCATTGTGTCCAATAGCCTACTGTGGGGAATCCTATCGAACGCCTTGATGAAATCCATATACACCATATCAACCGGTTTACTCTCATCTACCTGCTTGGTCACCTTCTCAAAGAACGCAATAAGTTTTTATTAACTATCCCTAATCAAATCATTATTTTCTAGATGATTATAAATCCTATCTTTAAAACCTTTTCCAACGCTTTACCAACAACTGAAGTAAGGCTTACTGGTCTATAATTACCAGGGTTGTCTCTAAACCCTTCTTGAACAGGGGAACCACATCTGACTTCCTCCAGTCTTCTGGCACTATTTGTGTAGACAATGAAGATTTAAATATCAACCCCAAAGGCTAGCAATCTCCTCCCTGGCTTCCCAGAGGATCCTGGGAAAAATCCCATCCGGCCCGGGGGACTTATTTATTTTCACACTCTGCAGGATTTCTAATACCTCTTCCTTGTGAATCTCAATCCCACCTAGTCTAGTAGCCTGTATCTCAGTATTATAGACAACATTCTTGTTTTCTAGAGTGAATACTGTCGAAAAATATTCAGTTCAAGCTTCCCCTATCTCCTCTGACTCCACACACATCTTCCCATTACTGTCCTTGATTGGCCCTAATCTTACTCTCCTCATTCTTGTATTCCTTAAATACCTATAGAAGTCCTTAGGGTTTACCCTGATCCTGTCCGCCAACAACTTCTCATGTCTCCTCCTGGCTCTTCTGAGCTCTAACTTTAGGTCTTTTCTGGCTATCTTGTAACCCTCAAAGGTGTCTCTTTAGGTCTTTCCTTGTAACCCTCAATGGCAGGAGACAGGGTGGTGGTGGACGTGAGTGTGTGTGTGTTTCTGTCTATATCTGTTTAATGGCAGCAGACAGGGTGGTGGTGGATGGTTGTGTTTGTGTGTGTGTGTGTGTGTGCATATCTGCTTCATGGCAGGAGACAGAGTCTTTATGGAGTTTTGTGTGTGTGCTTTTCTGTGTTTTACTCTTTAGTGGCAGGAGAGAAGGTGGGGGTGGAAATTGTGTGTATGTGTGTTTCTGTGTTTATCTATTAAATGGCAGGCGACAGGGTGGTGTTGCAGTGTTGTACGTGTGTTTCTGTGTATATCTGTTAAATGGAAGGAGAATGTGTTGTGGAGGGAAGGTGCGTGTGTGTATATCTGTGCGTATCTGTTATTGGCAGGAGACAGGATGTTGGTGGAGGGATCTGTGTGTATTTCTGTGAATATCTGTCTTCTGGCAGGAGACAGAGTGGTCGTGGAGGGACGTGTGTGTGTGTTTCTGTGTATATCTGTTTAATAGCAGGACACTGTGTGTTGGTGAAGGGTTGTGTGTCTGTGTTTCTGTGGATATCTGTGTAATGGCAGCAGACAGGGAGGAGGTTGTGGATTGTGTATGTTTCTGTGTGTGAATCTGTATTTCTGTTTAATGGCATGATACAGGTTGCTTGTGGAGGATTCTATGTGCCTGTTGCTGTGGATGTCTGTTTCATGGCTCCAGAAAGAGTGGTGGTGGAGTGTGGTATGTCTGTTTTTCTGCGTATACCTGTTTAATGGAAGGAGAGAGGGTGGTGGTGTAGGGATGTGTGTTTGTGTATATGTGTGTGTGTCTGTGCATACCTGCTTAATGGCAGGAGCCATGGTGGTAGTGGAAGATGGTGTGCTTGTTTCTGTGTTTCTCTGATTAATGACAGGAAACAGTGTGGTGGAAGAGATTTGTGTATATGTTTTTCTGTGTCTATCTGTCTAATGGCAGGAGACAATGTGGTTGTGGAGTGTTGTGTGTATGTGCTTCTGTTTATATCTGTTTAACGGCGGGAATCAAGGTGGTGGTGAAGTTTTGCATGTGTTTGCTTCTGTGTATATCTGTTTATGACTGGAGACTGGGTGGAGGCGTATGTATGTATGTCTATGTTTCTGTATATATCTATTTAATGGCAGAAAACAGGATGATCGTGGAGGGTTGTGTGTGTGTTTCTGTGTATATCATTGTTAATGGCAAGGGACGGGGTATTGGTGAAGAGCTGTGTGAGTGCCTGCATGTTTTCTGTGTATATCTGCTTCATGCTGAAAATGTGTTGCTGGAAAAGCGTAGCAGGTCAGGCAGCATCCAAGGTGCAGGAGAATCGACGTTTCGGGCATGAGCGTTTCTTTAGGAATGAGGAAAGTGTGTCCAGCATGCTAAGATAAAAGGTAGGAAGGAGGGACTTGGGGGATCAGCGTTGGAAATGCGATAGGTGGAAAGAGGTCAAGGCGAGGGTGATAGGCCGGAGTCGGGGTGGGGGCGGAGAGTCAGGAAGAAGATTGCAGGTTAGGAAGGCGGTGCTGAGTTTGAGGGATTTGACTGAGACAAGGTGGGGGGAGGGGAAATGAAGAAAATGGAGAAATCTGAATTCATGAGTCCTTCGTGATGGGGGATGGCAGGACACAGGGCTGGGGAGGGATTTGTGTGTGTTTCTGTGAATATCTGTTCAATAGTAGGGGACAGTGTGTTGTTGGAGGGTGGTGTCTCTCTATTTCTGAGTGTGTCGTTTTAATGGTAGGAGACAGGGTGGTGGTGGACGATTCTGTGCATCTGTGTTTTTGAGTATATGTATTTAATGGCAGGAGACAGGATGGTGGTGGAGGGATCTGTGCGTATGTGTTTCAGTGTATGTCTGTTTACTGGCATGAGACATGGTGTTGGTGACGGCTTGTGTGTTTGTTTCTGTGTATATCTGTTTAATGACAGGAGACGGTGTGGTGGTAGAGGTTTGTGTATGTGTTTTTCTCTGTCTATCTGTTTAATGACAAGAGACATAATCTTGGTGGAGGTTTGTGCATGTGTTTTACTGTGTCTATCTATTTAATGGCAGGAGACAGTGTGGCTGTGTGGTGTTGTGTGTGTGCTGTTGTGTATATCCATTCAATGGCAGTTGCCAGGGTGGTGGTAACGAGGTGTGTGTGTGTGTGTGTGTGTGTGTGTATGTGTATTTCTGTGTATATCTGTTTGTGACAGGGTACAGCGTCCTGCTGGAGGCGAATGCATGTGTGTCTGTGTTTCTGTATATATTTGTGTAATGACAGAAAACAGGGCGGTGGTGGAGGGTTGTGTGTGTGATTGTTTCTGTGTATATATTTTTAATGGCAAGAGACAGGAAATTGGTGGAGAGTTGTGTGAGTACCTGTGGATTTTCTGTGAATATCTGCTAAATGGCAGAACACGGTTGGTGGAGGGATCTGTGTGTTTGTGTTTCTGTGAATATCTGTTCAACGGCAGGGGACAGTGTGTTGCAAACCGACTAATGATATCTTCTGCTTTCACATCAGAGTAATTATTCCACAAAATAACCAGCAATGGTTCCTGCAAAGATCGCTGGTGAAAGAATTTCAAACACGAAGAAGACTATCCATCAATTTTGTATCCAAATTACCAATTTGCCTTGGATCCCATGGGCTCTTCCCTTTTGGACCAGCCTTCCACGCGGGAGCTTGTCAAAGGCCTTAATGAACTGCACTGCCCTCTTCAGTATTTTGAGACACCATTTCAAAGAGCTAAACTCAATCCCTTAGTATCTTCCTCTACCAAATCCATGATTACTAATCCGAGTTGATCTCTGCCTTTGCAAGTGTTGATTCATCCTCACAATTGTTTTCAATAATTCCCCTCCGCTACGGTCAGACTATCCGCTCTGTATTTATCTGGTCTGTCCCTGCTGCCTTTCTTAAACAGATGAACCATATTAGATATCATCCAGTCATTTGACACTTCACCTGTGGCCAGCAAAGTACCAGCGCCCCAGCAATCTCCTCGCTTACCTCCAATAGCAGCCTGGGATACATTTCATTGGGCAGGGGGGATTTCTCCACCTGTATGCTCGTGAAAATATTTCTTTTGATCGTAACATGTTACCTTCCCCCTTTAGAATGTTCAGTAATCACTCAGAAATATCAAAAGAGAAAATGCTGGGAAATCTCAGCAGGTCTGGCAGCATCTGTAAGGAGAGAAAAAGAGTCTGACGTTCCGAATCTAACTTACCCTTTTTCAAAACTTTGCACCAGTATCTCTGGGAGGAGATTTGCTTGCGTTAACCAGGAGCGTTTCAACTAGTTTGGCAGGGGGTAGGGACTCTGAATAAGTGAGGGACTATCGAAAGGTCAGGGGAAAATACATCAGCCATCTAGAGAAAGCCATGGGATGGAAAAGACTTCTGGTATAAAGGGCATTTATTTCAACGCACGAGGCCCTACTGGTAAGGCAGACGAACTCAGAGCATGGATTGGCTGTGGGACTGGGATATTAGAGACAAAACAGAAACATGGCTGAGAGAAGGGCAGGACTGGCAGCTCAGTGTTCCAGGATACAGAAGGTACAGGCATGTCAGAAGGACAAGTAAGTGAGGAGGGGGTGTTGTCCTTTTGATAAGGTAAGGCATGACAATGAGGCCACATGTTTAGAACTTAGAATCAAGAAGGGGCGGTCACTCTGTTAGGACTGTATTATAGACCCCCAAATAGCCAACAGATATTAGAGGGGCAGATGTGTAGAGAGATTGACGATACCAGTAGGAATAATAGATTAGTATTGGTTGGAGATTTTAATTTCTCCTGTATTGCCTGGGCTACCCAGAGAGTTAAATGCCCGTACGGAGTGCAGATTGTCAAATGTGTCCAAGAAAGTTTCCTTAATCAAGATCTAGAAAGCCTAACTCCACAGGCCTGAGATATCCCCTCAGAAAACGAGGTCGGGCAAGTGACTGAAGTGGTCAGTCGGAGAGCACATTGGGTCCAGTGACCACAACTGTCTTCGGTTTAATATAGTTATGGAATAAGGTCAGACTGGTCCACAGATTAAGGTCTTAAACTAGAGTAGGGCCAGTTTTAGGATAATCAGACAGGATCGAGAAGAGGTCGATTGGGTGAATTAAAAATCATTCAACACCAGGTTACAGTCCAACTGGGGTATTTCGAAGCACCAGCTTTCGAATTCGAAAAGATGAAAGGTGTAAACTAAATTTGTTTGATATGACATTCCATGACACTGCTATCCTGTTGCTATAAGTTACATGTCTTATGACTGTGCTGCACAGCCACCTGATGAAGAAGCAGCTCTCTGAAACCTAGTGCCTCCAAATAAACCTGCTGGATTATAATCTGGTGTTGTGTGACTTCGAACTTTTTACACCCCAGCCCAACACAGGCTCCTCCACGTCATGACTGCCGTTGATTGGATGAGTCTGTTTGAAGAAAAAGCAACGACTGGTAAGTGGGAGGCTTTTAAAAACGTGATCTCAAGAATCCAGGGCCAATATGTACCTGTTAAAGTGAAGGGGAAAACTGGCAGATTTAGGGATTCGTGGCTGAAGAGGGATATTGAGGCTCTGTTCAGGAAAATGAGAACAGCATACATTGAGTTTTACAGTCCTAATGACAGGATGAATCTTTGGAGACCCTACAATTCTCTCCAGACCCTGCAGCAATCCTGGAGATCTGGAGAACTCACTCCAATCCCTGTGACTATCTGATCCAGTTCCGAAAAGACTCACTGTCTGTGTAACATCCTCCCGTGTCTATCTCCTACCCTGTTAATGTAAGCTCCTCCACTGTCTGCATTCGTCTACTCATCTCCATATCCTTCTCCAGCTCTTACACCCCTGTCTGTGTTAACGTCACCCTCCTCTATAAACCTTCCCGCTTTGACCAAACTGCAGGAGGTTACCAAAACTTCCTTATCTGTGAAACTGTCTCCAACCAAAATTGCTGTTCTTCTCTCCTGGTAAAAATGTCAGACACCACACCCTCCATATCTTTATAACCTGCAGAATATAAGCCTTTCAATAACGATAAACATCTTCAGTCACGACTACCCTCCACATATCGGTTTGTTCTCCTAATCTATAAAACAATCTTGTGGACTTCAATGTGGACTCAATGT
>NC_057743.1:6325893-6342382 GCF_004010195.1 Chiloscyllium plagiosum | reverse complement strand
TTATCTCTCCACGCTTCAGGCTCACTGCCTTTATTCCTGATGAAGGGCTTTTGCCCGAAACGTCGATTTCAAAGCTCCTTGGATGCTGCCTGAACTGCTGTGCTCTTCCAGCACCACTAATTCAAAATCTGGTTTCCAGCATCTGCAGTCATTGTTTTTACCATTTTTTTCCTCAGTCTGCCAAGGATTATTCAGGGTCAGTACACTCGTATCAAAGTGATGACCCATTGTTATTTCACAGTTCCTCCAACACAGTGGGTGATCCCACAGGAATGTCCTCTCTAAGTATTGCTGTGATGTTTCGTGCGATCAAAACCCACCACCTCGCGTCCTTCCCCTCTCGCCACCCCTGCTGCCATTCTTGAACGAAGGAACCACATTAGATATCCTCCAGTCATTTGACACTTCACCTGTGGCCAGCAAAGTATTAAATATATCCACCAAGGCCTCAACAATCTCCTCCCTTACCCCCCAAAGCAGCCTAGGATACATTTTATTGGGCACTGGGGATTTCTCCAGCTTTATGCCTGTGAAAACATTTAATATCTCCCCTTTATCGATCTTAATATGTTCTAGAGCCTCACCATTCCAACTGAAATCCGTGTTTACAAAGTCTTTCTCCTGTGTGAATACAGATGGAAAGTATTCATTGAAGACCTCACCTACTTCCTCTGGCTCCATGCACGGATTGTCCCTTTGGTTTCTATCAGGCCTCACTCTTACCCCAGTAATCCTCTTATTCTAACTATACTGATAAAATACCTTGTGGCTTTTCCTTTATAGTATCTGACAAGGATATTTTATGGCCATTGCTTTCCCCTCATTTCTAAAGAGCCCCTTGCAGTCCCTAAACTTTTGGATGGCTTCGCCTGGATTTATTACACTGTATTTTCTTTATCAATCTCACAATATCGCTTGATCAGTATTCGCTAGACGTTCTGCCTTTACTATTCCCTCGTCAGTAACACACTGGCCCTGAATTCTCACTGTATCACTTTAACATACTCCCACATTCCAAATATAGACCCAACTGCAGATAGTCCTCCCAGTCCATGTTTGCCAGATCCTCTGTAATGATCGTGATACTGATAGGAGACTCCGCTGTGAGGGGGGCAGACCGGAGATTCTTTGGCTGCAGAAGACATCCCAGGATAGTATGCTGCCTTCCGAGTACCAGGGTCAAGAATGTCTCTGTGCGGTTAATGAACATTCTGAAGGGGAGGTTTATTAGCCATTGGTCATTGTGCACATCAGTCCACATGACAGTGGCACACAATGGGATGGGGTCCTGTGAAATGAGTATCAGGAGTTAGGTGAGAGGTTTAAAAGGACGACCTCAAGGGAAGTGATCTACAGATTATTCCTAGTGCCACCTGCCCCGTTGAGGACTGAAATAGAAAGATAGGCCAGATAGATGTGTGGCTGTGGAGCTGGGGGATGAGGTAATGTTTGGATCGTTGAGATCTCTCCTGGGGTAGAGGTGACCTGTACAAGGGGCAACAAGTTTGACTTAAAACAGAGGGGCACCAGGATCACTGCGAGGGAGATTTGTTAGTGTTACGGTTAAACTAGGTTGGCAGGGACTCTGAGTAAGAGAGGTAACATCGGCCAGTCAGGGGAAAAATACGTCAGTCACCGAGAACAAGTTCCTATTCTGGATATCCTGGGGCACAGTCAAGGGAGGGAAAAGACTACTGGTTTAACGTGCACTTATTTCAACACACGAGGCCTGACTGGTAAGGCAGACGATCTCGGAGCATGGATTGGCTTTGGGGACTGGGATAATATAGCCATAACAGAAACATGGCTGAGGGAAGGGCAGGACTGGCAGCTCACTATTCCAGGATACAGAAACTACAGGTCTGACAGAGTGAGTGAGATGGGAGAGTTGCACTTTTGATAAGGGAGGGAAGAACAATAGTGCTTAGAAAGGATACTCTTAAGGGATCATCAAATGAGGTCATAAGGTTAGAAGTTAGAAACAAAAAGGGGATGGACTCTCTTGGGACAGTGTTCCAGATTCACAAAGAGCCAGCGGATACTAGAGGAGCAGACGTGTAGAGAGAGTGCAGGTACCTATAGAAATAATAGAGTAGTATTGGTTGGAGATATTAACTTCCCCTTCCTCTGGGCCACCCACAGAGTAAAAGACCGGTACGGAGTGCAATTTGTCAAATGTGTCCAAGAAATTTTCCTAAACCAAGATTTAACTCTAACAAGGCCTAACTCTACGCAGGCGGGAGCAGCATTGGAAATCCTCTCAGAACACGAGGTCTGGAAAGTGACTGAAGTGTCAGTCAGAGAGCACTTCGGGTCCAGTGATCACAATTGTCTTTGTTAGAACAGAGTTATGGAAAAGGATCAGACAGGTCCCCAGATGAAACTGGAGCAGGGCCATTTGGCAGGATTGGGTGAATTAAAAATCACAGAACACTAGGTTATAGTCCAATAGGTTTATTTCAAAGCACCAGCTTTCGAAGAGCAGATGATAATCCTAAAAGGTGAAAGGCAGAAACTGAATGTGTTTGATATTACATTCCATGACACTGCTATGCTGTTGTTATAAATTCTGTGCAGTACGACTGTGCTCCACAACCACCTTATGAAGCAGTGCTCTGAAATCTAGTGCCTCCAAATAAACCTGTTGGACTGTAAGCTGGTGTTGTGTGATTTTTAACATTGTCCACCCCAGTCCAACACTGGCTCCTTCACATTATGATTACCATCGATTGGGTGAGTCTGTTTGAAGGAAAAGGGATAACTGGCAAACGGGAGGGATCATGAAAAGTGTGACCTCAAGAAGCCAGGGCCAATATGTCCCTGTTAGGGTGAAGGGAAAAGATGGCAGGTTTCGGGATCCCTGTCTGCTGAGGAATATTAAGGCTCTGTTCAGGATAAAGAAAACAACATCCATTGGGTTTAATCAATCCATATCTTTTTCCAGTCCGAAAGACACGATCAATCTGTGGAGACCCTGCAATCCTCTCAGGTCCCTGCTGCAGTCAGGATCTGTAGAACTCACTCCAATGCCTGTTACTCTCCTGATCCAGTTCCTAAAAGACTCACTATCTGTGTAACATCCTCCCGTGGCTATCTCCCACCCTGTCAATGCAAGCTCCCCCAGTCTCTCCATCCATCTACTCATCTCCATAACCTTCTCCAGCTCTGACACCTCTATTTGTGTAAATGCCACCCTCCCCTACAAACCTTCCCACTTTGACTAAACTGCAGGAGGATTAAACTTCCTTATCTGTGAAACTGTCTCCAAACATCCCATCCTACCAACATCCTTGTGCCTGTAAACTGCTTCATCCTTCCCAACCACCCCAACTTCATGAACACCTGCAGGCCCTACAGCTCTGTAACCTCTTGTGGCTCTATGGTCCTGCCTCCCTGTGAAACTACCTCCTGTCCTCACACCTCTCCCAGTCTGGGTCGTCTGCTCCAGATCAGACCGTAGCTGTCTCTGTTACCGTCGACAATCCTAGCAACCCTTCCTATTTGTATCTCTTCATTCAGATCCCACCCTCTCCAGCTTTCTGAAACCTCTTTGTGCCATTGTAACCCTCCCTATATAGAACGTAGAACAGTAAGCACAGCCCAGGCCCTTCGGCCTCAATGTTGTGCTGACCTTTTATCCTACAGACCCTACATTTTACTATCATCCGTTTGCCTATCTAAGAATTGCTTAAATGTCCCTAATGTATCGGACTCTGCTACCACTGTTGACAGTGCATTCCACGCACCCGCTACACGATGTGTTAAATACTCACCGCTGACATCTCCTATAAACCTTCCTTCAATCACCTAAATCTTATGCCACCTCATCATTCCCATTTTTGCAATGGGAAAAGTATGTGGTTATCCTCTCTATCTAAGCCTCAAATCATCTCATTCACCTCTATGAAGTCACCTCTCATCCTTTTCATTCCAATGAGAAAAGCCCTAACTCCCTCAAATATTCTTCGTAAGATCTCCCCTCCAGTCCAGGCAGCATCATGATAAATCTCCTCTGCACCCTCTCTAAAGCTTCCACATCTTTCTGGTAATGAGGCAACCAGAATTGAGCGCAATAAACCAAGTGTTGTCCAACCAGGGCTCGATAAAGCGGCAGCATAACCTCATAGCTCTTAAATTCAACCCCTCTGCTAATGAAAGCCAACACATCACATGACTTCTGAACAAGGCTATCAGTTTGAGTACCAGCTTTGAGGGATCAATGGACGTGGACTCCAAGACTCTTCTGTTCCTCCTCACTGTCAAGAATCCTGCCCTTCTCCCTGTGAAGGTTTTTTGCGGAATCGCTCAATCTTAAACCCTCCGTATCTTGGTAACCTGTTCAAATCCCTCCAACACTCGTAAACTGGGAAACCTCTTCAAGTCCCGACAATCCTCCTTACCTCTCTAACCTCGTTTATTAGTATCTTCCCTCAAAATTACTGAAACCTCCATTTGCCACAGCAATACTCCTGGTATCTGCATAACTCTCCACAATGGCTGTGCACAGCTTCAGGTTCCCAGGCTGGGAGATGTGAGTTCAGATGTGAATCTGTTTGCCAATTCTGTCTTTGTGACTCATACTGACCTGGTGCTGCTCTGGTAGAAAGCGCTCTCCGTGCATTTGGTAACCTCCAGATCTATGTTCCTGTCCAGAGCTCACCTCATCGAAGCCTTCATTTGGAAAGTTCTTTATTTTGTCATTATTGTCAAGCGGCGGTTTCGCGAGATGCAGGAATTAGGGAGTTGCCATTTTGAGAGAATGAAACGTTTATCATTGGGAATTGGGAAGCCTTTAAACATGAAACGGCAGTCCAAAGACAGTGTACAGTATTCCTGTTAGGGTGAAAGGAAAGGCTAATAGGGGTGCAGAATACTGGATATGGAGAGAAATTGAGGTTTCTGTGAAGAAAAAGAAGTAAACATATCTCAGAAGAGAGTGTGAATCCTGAGAAGAGTATAAAGGCAGTAGGAGTGTACTACAGTGGGAAATCAGGAGGGTGAAAAAGGGGCACGAGATAGCTTGGACAAATATTGTTAAGGAGAATCCCAAGGGTTTTCATAAAAACATAAAGGACAAAATGGTAACTAGGAAGAGAATAGGGCCCCTTGAAGATCAGCAAGGTAACCTGCACGTGGAGCTGCAGGAGATGGGGAGACACTAAAAAAGTGTTTTACATCAATGTTTACTGTGGGGAGGACATGGAAGATGTATATTGTAGGGACATAGATGGTGACAACTTGCAAAATGTCCATATTACAAAGGAGGAGGTGCTAGATGTCTTGAAATGCATAAAGGTGGATAAATCCCCAGGACCTTATCAGGTCATGGAATCATAGAGATGTACAGCCTGGCAAAGGTCCAACCCGTCTATACCAACCAGATATCCCCACCGAATCTCGCCCCACCTGCCAGAACCCGGCCCATATCACTCCAGACCCTTCCTATTCATATACACATCCAAATGCCTCTTAAATGTTGCAAATGTACCAGCCTCCACCACTTCCTCTGGCAGCTCATTCCATGCCCGTACCACCCTCTGTGTTAAAAAGTTGTCCCTTACGTCTCTTTTATATCTTTCCCCTCTCACCCTAAACCCATACCCTCTAGTTCTGGACGTCCCGACCCTTGGGAAAACACTTTGTCTATTTATCCTGTCCATGCCCCTCATAATTTTTTAAAACTCTATAAGGTCACCGGTCAGCCTCCGACGCTCCAGGGAAACCAACCCTAGTCTTTTCAGCCTCTCCCTGGAGCTCAAATCCTCCATCCCTGGCAACATCCTTGTAAATCTTTCACATCATCTTTCCGATAGGAAGGAGACCAGAATTGTATCCAATATTCCAACAGTGGCCTAACCAATGTTCAGTACAGCCTCATCATGACCTGCCAACTCCTGCACTCAGTACTCTGACCAATATAGGGATGCACACCTAATGCCTTCTTCACTAACCTATCTACCTGCGACTCTACTTTCGAAGAGATATGAACCTGCACTCCAAGGTGTCTTGATTCAGGAACACTTGGTAGGACCTTGCCAGGACCTGATCAGGTGTACCCTAGAACTCTGTGGGAAGCTAGGTAAATGATTGCTGTGCCCCGTGCTGAAATATGTGTATCATTGATAGCCACAGGTAAAGTGCCAGAAGACTGGAGGTTGGCAAACGTGGTGCCACTATTTAAGCAAGATGGTAAGGAAAAGCCAGGGAACGACAGACCAGTTCGCCTGACGTCAGTAGTGGGCACGTTGAAGGAGGGAATCATGAGGGACAGGATTTGCATGTATTTGGAAAGGCAGTGTCTAATTAGGGATAGTCAGCATTGCTTTGTGTGTGGGAAATCATGTCTCAAGAAATTGTTTGAGGTTTTTGAAGAAATAACAAAAAGGATTGACGAGGGCAGAGCGGTCAGTGTGAGCGATATGGACTTCAATAAGGTGTTCGAAAAGTTTCCACATGGGAGTTTGGTGAGCAAGGTTAAATCTCACGAAATACAGGGAAAACCAGCCATTTGGATACAGAACTGTCTCAAAGCTAGAAGACAGAGCTTGTGATGGAGGGTTGTTTTTCAGACTGGAGGCCTATGACCAGTGGAGTGCCACAAGATCGGTGGTGGATCCACTATTTTTGTTATTTATATAAATGATTTGGATGTGAACATAGGAGGTGTAGTTAGTAATTTTGCAGATGACACCAAAATTAGAGGTGTTGTGGATAGCGAAGAATGTTACCTCAGATTACAACGGGATCTGGATCAGATGGGCCAATGGGCTGAGGTGTGGCAGATGGAGTTTAATTTAGATAAATGTGAAGTGTTGCGTTTTCGGAAAGCAAATCTCAGCAGGACTTACACACTTAATGGCATATTTCTAGGGAGGGTTGCTGAACAAAGGATCTTTGGAATGCATGTTCATAGCTCCTTGAAAGTGGAGTTGCAGGTAGATAGGATAGTGAAGGAGGTGTTTGGTATGCTTGCCTCCTACACCACCACACGGCCTCTAATTCATCCACCATCCTTACAGACCTCTCTATCTGTATAAACGCCTTCAGTCCCTCCAGCCTTTCCTGCCTGTGTAACCTGGTCCCATCCCGATAGCCCTCCCTGTGTACAGTGTCCTGAAGCCACAATAACCCTCCCAATGTCTGCAGTCTCCTCTATCGCTGTGACCTTCTCCCATGACGACACTGCTCCATAACTCTACCCCTGTCGTCACGACCAGCCTTCCTATTTCTGTAACCACGAGGTCACTAAAACCATCCATGTACCTGAAACATCCTCTTTGTTGCTGTATCCAAGCACAGTCCCTACGGTTCTCACTTTCTATAACCTCCTTCAGTCTGAAGAACCATCCAGTGTCTACACCACTCTGTATTGCTAACTTCATCCAATCACAAAAATCATCACCACAAACCTCACTATCGCAGTAAATTCTTCCAGTTCATCCCTATCTCTGTACACCATCCTTTCCTTAGTCGTCATTCCTGATGAAGGGCTCTGGCCCAAAACGTCTATGTTCCTGATACTCGGATGGTGGAAAAGCATAGTGGGTCAGGCAGCAACACACTCTTGATTCTGATCTCAAGCATCTGCAGAGCTGACCTTCTCCTGGTGGGGCAGAATGGCCGACAATTGCCCCTCTTTCCTATGTTTCTGTTTAGCACTACCTGGCTCTGTATCTCTGTCAGTACCCACTATCCCCACTGACCGTGTAAACTACACAACCACCAATCACTGGAATTTTCTGAGACCATGGAATACTCCCCATCTGTCCATTCTCTTCCAGGCTCTCCAACATTCCCAATCTGATTCCTCCTGCAGCCCGATAAACCCGCCTTTATTTGTAACTTCCTTTAGCAGATGGAACACTCCCTATCTCAGTAACATCATATCCTATAGCATCCCTCCGTTTGTATGCTCCTCCAATCACTATGGCGGCACCTACCTCTGCGACGTTACCCCAGACACTGATTCCACTTCCAAATCTGAAACCTTCACTGTTTCTGTTACCTTCTCATGCAACCACAGACCTTGCTGTCGGTATGACCTTCTGACGTTCATCAGTCCACCATGTCTCTGCAATCTACACCAGCCTCCAGAGCCCTCCTTAAATCTGTCACCTGCTCCAGCAGCCATACCACTCCCCATCTGTCAGGCCAACTCTGTAACTGCTGCAGCTGCTATATCACTCCCCATCTGTCAACCCTACTCTGTATCTTCTCCAGTAGCTATGTCACTCCCCATTTGTCAGGTCTACTGTGTAACTGCTCTGGCCGCTATATGACTAGCCATCTGTCAGGCTCACTTTGTAACTGCTCCAGCAGCTCTATCACGCCCTATCTGCCAAGACTACTCTGTAACTGCTTCAATAGCGATATCACACCCCATCTCCCCAATTTTGTAACTGCACCAGTGATATTACTCCCCATCTAGCAAGCCTAATCTGTAACTACTCCAGCAGCTATATCACCTATCTGTCAGACCTGCTCTGTAACTGCTCCGACAGCTATAATACTCCCCATCTATCAGGCTTAACGTGAGCCCAAGCCTGGATATTGTCCATAACTTGTTGGACTTGGACTTCTTCAGTGCCTGAAGAGTCATGAATGGTACTGGACATTGTGCAATCATCAGCACAGATGCACACTTCAAACCATATGATGGAGGGACGATCAGGAAAGTAGCTGAAGATGGTTTGGCCAAGGACATTACACTGAGGATCTCCTGCAGAGATGTTCTGGAGCTGAGATGACTGACTTTCATCAACTAAACCCACCTTCCAATTTGTCAGGTATAACTCGGATAGAGTGTTTGCCCTCTGATACCCATTGTTTCCAGTTTTGCAAGGTTTCCTTGATGCCACAGTTGGTCGAATGCAACCTTGAAGTCAAGGGCTGGCATTCTCACCTCTCCTCCGGAATTCAGCTCTTTTGCCCATGTTTGTACTAGCGCTGTAATGAGATCAGGACTAAGTGTCCCTGGTGAAACTCGAATTAGGCATCACTGAGCAAGTTGCTGATGAGAAGGTGCTGCTTGATAGCACTGTTGATGACTCCATCGTCTGTTTACTGATGATCGACAGTAGAACAATGTGGCCGGGTTGGATTTGTCTTTTTTTTCTGTACAGGACATACCTGGTCGTTTTCCACATTGTGGTATAGATGCCAGTGTTGCAATTTAGTGGAAAAGCTTGGCTGTGGGGGGTGGGAGATGACAAATTCTGGAGCACTAATCTTCAGTACTATCGTCAGAATGTTGTCAGAGCCCACAGCCTTTGCAGTATCCAATGCCTCCAGCCATTTCTTAATATCTCATGGAATGAATCGATTTGGCTGAAAAGTGTTATCTGCAATGCCGGGGACCATTGGAGAAGACTGATGTTGATCATCCACTCGGCATCTATGGTTGAACGTTGCTGTGAAACACCATAAGACATAGGAGCAGAAATGAGGCCTTTGGCCCAGCGCGTCTGCTGCACCATTCAATCATGTCTGATTGGCTTTTCAATTCCACTTGCCCCTTTCTCCCTGTAACGTTTGCCCTTGACAATCTGGAGCGTGTCGATCTCTGTTTTCATTCACTGGATGTATGTGTCACTGGCTGGGGCAGCATTTATTACCCAATGGGCAGTCAGTTAAGAGTCAACCACATTGCTGTGGGTCAGGAGTCACATGTAGGCCAGACAAGTAAAGATGGCAGATTCCTTCCCTTAAGTACATCAGTGAATCAGATGGTGTTTTCCTGACAATCGACGATAACTTCATGTTCATCAATAGACTCATAATTCTAGATTTGTACAGAATTCAAATTCCACACCTGGTGGGATTAGAATCAGTGTCCCCAGAATATATGGCAATCTTTGGCTGACATCGAATTGGATAATTTGATCCGCGCCTTCACATTTATGGTGTGGTCGTGGACTGACAAAAGCGGAGAAATGACGATTTAAAATTTGAACTTATGCTGTTGTCAGGAACAACAAGTATATTTTCAATTAATGAAAAAAACACAACAAAATGTCTTCAAGATATGATTTGACACTGCAAGCATGCGTTTTTGCTTTGCTAAGTTAACTGAATTAGAAGATAAAGCAGACGATGGAGCTTTATGAATCACAAGACATTATGAATCACAAAACATTAAATGACCACTCGAACTAAGCTTGTTCTGCCACTATGAGATGATAATTTGCGCAAGACAGGAACCATTATCCAGGAATTATCATTGAATTCGCCTGCTGTCAACCATGTGAACTTATTAAATTTGATTTGTATTTCCTTGTAATTAAGACTGTTCTGTCTCTTATAAATACGAGAAATGATGTTTAGTTTTCGAATGCAATTGCGCAATTTCGCCACCGAACATACAAGCTTTAACACCTGTGTTGCGCCAGGTTGGAATGCGGCTTGGAGGGCACCTTGGAAACGCTGGTGTTGCCGTAAACCTCTTACTCCTCTCCTTCCGGCTTATAGTTGTTCTGGGTTTGTGAAGTGCAGTTGAAATATCTTTCCTTTGTGACCACGCAATTTGTAGATATTTTATTTATTCATTCATGGGACATGAGCATTGCAGGGTGTGTCATCATTTGTTGTTGATTTTAAATTGTCCCTCAGAAGGTGAGCCCCTGGACCAGGTGTTTGAACTGATGTCATCTGTGTACCCGCCAGCAAACACTAAAACATTCCTTATGCCTGTAACTGCGTACAGTCAATGCAGCTCTCCCTTTGATGTATGATATCCTCCTCAACCTACAACTCTTATAGTTCCTCATAATATCTCAAATCCTCCATTCCCATCTGCGCTGTTGATCTCTCAAATTTATTTGTTCTTATTTATACTTTCGACCACATATAACCTTTTCATTTTAAATTTATAACTCCTCTTTATCTGTAACAGTCCAAATCACTTCAACAAATTACAGCGCAGATTCCCCTCCGTATATCTCTGTGCATTATTGTGGCTGGAATTATTAAATTGGCACTTCTCACCGTCCGTATCCATCTCACCTCTGCCAGCCACTCCAAAACGACTCTTTTGATAATGTCTTCAACCCCTGAACAATGCTCGCATTCTCTGCAGTTGCTCATTCCTGAGAGGTCTGGATGTAACTTTGTTGGCTGAGCTAGAAGTTTCATTTTGCAAATGAACCTCCCAGCTCTGTGAACAAACCTGCATCAAGAACCTCAATTTGAGCTAAAAATCTTCTCAAAACCCACCACTCCTGAGGTTGTTTGAACACCACCAGTGTTTCAGATGCCTATCTCCCCCCCCCCCGACAGGAGAGTCAATGTTTATCGGGAACTGACAGGAGAAGGATGATCAGAGACAATTGGACCAACCATGATCATTCTGAATGTGTTGTTATCTCAATCCACCCTCGATGCTGTTATAGAGATATACTGCTGCCCCTACCCCATGTGTTGTTCCCTCAATCCACCATCGAGGCTGTTATGGAGATATACTGCTGCCCGGAACCTATGTGTTGTTCCTTCAATCCACTCCTCGATGCTGTTACAGGGTAGGGGACCACCCCAATCCGTCAGACTGGATCGCTACAATGAGACAAGAGGAGACCATTCTACCCCTCTAAGAAATTACACAAGAATATAGAATTAAGTAATTCAGATCGTTGATTACATTACACACCCCAGGACGAGGTCATTCAACCCGCCTGAACGGCTACACAGACAGGAAATATGTCGCTAGCAGGAAATAGATAGTAGAGAGAAATGTTTACTTTCAGGCTGCAAAGCTCTAACTGATGGAGTGCCTCAGAGATCACTGTGGGGTCATCAATGACCAATAATCTGTATCAATAATTTGGAGGAAGGGGAGGGAATGGCTTGGAGCTCAATTAGCTCGTACACCAAGATGGTCATTCATTGTGTCGTCAAATTGAGATGCTGAGTCTGCAATATGCCCGAAACGTCGATTTTGCCTGTCCTCGGATGCTGCCTGAATTGCTGTTATCTTTCAGCACCACTGATCCAGAAGATGATTATAGACAGGGAAGGTTAGTGCGGAAACCTTCAGTTGAAATAACATAAGGTAAATTGTCTATTTTGGCGTGAGGGATAAAATAATGGTAATCAATTTAAATGGAGAGAGATTGCAGAACTCTGTGATACAGGCGGTTTCCATGTTCCTGGGACATGAATCATGTGAAGCCAGTCTGCAGATGCAGCAAGTGATTTGGAAGGTAAGTGGAATGATGCTGTTTTTGACAAACGCTTAAGGTTTAATTGCAGGAATGTTTTACTGCATCTGTACAGGGCATCTGTGTGTGTGATGCACTGTGTGCAGTTTTGATCCCCGAAAACTAAAATAAAAGGATGTAATTATTTTTGAAATTTTCAAAGACGTTTCCCTTTTCTCATTCCTGGGATGGCGTCTTTTGATTATGGGGGATAATCAGTTCTGATCTTAGCCTAGAAATAGGATTGAACCACCATGACTTTCAGAAAAGTGCATCAGCTGGATGCATATTATCTCTTGACAGGGAGACTAAAACTAGAGAATAAATTTGAATAAAAAGATGCATTGCTATTAACACTAATAGTATGAAGACACCTACCAGTATTTACAAATTACACAGACACGTGTAAGCATGTCATCAAATAAGAAGAGTGAAGTGGTCTGGGAATCAGAATGTAGGAAGCCAGTTGGATGGTTAGTAAACAGGACCTCAAATATAGCAATCCCTGGAACACTTCCAGCGCCGTGTACAAGTTAGAACAGAACTAGGAGATTCGCGTAATTATGAGTGTGACTGGAACGAAAATGCCACTGGAAAGGCTTCATATTTTGGGGTCATTGGGACAGATTCTGAGAAAGCAGCAACTGTAAAATCTAGTTCGGTTAACATGTGACGGAACCGGTACTTAATTCCTGGTGGGGTGTGTGGAGGGGATTGAAAATAACCTGGTGTGTGTGCACGATCCGAAAAGGAACAGTAGAGGAGATCACTAGGATTCACAATGTATTTGAAGGTGTATCTGATATTAATTTACAAAAACAAATTTAACACTGGATTAAGAGACAAAGTCTAAATCTTCGTTACTCTGAATTGACGTGAATACTTTGGAGTTTGGGGCGTTCCAGATGCAGATTGGTGTGTGGGAATCTGACGTACTGATAACCCAGAGCGGGCTCAAGGAATGGCAGGTCGAAGTGTGAAGGATTGCTGATTATAAAGTAATCAGAACTATAGAAGGGAAGGGATAGAATGAAGGGAGGCAATATTGGTTCAGATTAGCATTCGGTAACGATGCCGAGAGAAATAAAGAGATCTGTCCAAGGAGAGAATGAATTGGGCTGGAGCTACAGAACAGAAAGTCAATAGTTCCACTATGAGGTCCAGTCTGTAGGCCACCAACCAGTGGAAGGAATGGAGGGGACATTTGAGAGCGATGAAAACACTACAGAGGAGTCATATTGAGAAACTTAAATAATCCAGATAATGACTGGGAACCACTGGTGGTTGGGGATCATTAGGGGTGCGTGTTCCAGTATTATATGGAGGAGAGTTGATGCAGAATAAGTGTCCAGTTCAAGACAGCATGTACTGTTGAACGTGATCCTAGGGATATAGTTGTGGCAAGAGAACCCAGTGTCAATTGAGGAATGTTTTGGGGCACAGTGATCACTTTATTGTCAAGTTCAGGATGATGGTAGAGAATAATATGCAGTAATACAGAGTGAGAAAAATCAACTGCCTCAGAGCAGCCTTTAGTTGGACAAGAATGAAGCTGAGATGGTTTGACTGGAACATCAAGTTGGTCAGAATAAAAGTAAACAGTGGGATCTCTTCAAAGGGGAGATTATTTGTGTCCTGTGGAGGAATTGTCCGTCAAATAGGAACGGCAGGCTAAACAAATACAAGGCTCCCTGAGTGACGGAGAACAACAATGGATTCGGTGTCGGTTGGAGAATAGATTGGTAACCAGGACGAATGCTGAAGGTTCAGAGAGGAGATAGCAGAGCGGGGGTCTGCGGGGAGGGGGGTGGCGGGAATTATGGGAAAACTGAGAGCCAGCATGGAGCTGTCACATAAACCACAGTGGGCACCTCAAAGGGAGCGTGTTAACAGATGGAGGAAAGCTGGTTTGAAACTAGAAAGAGCAGTTATATCTGGAAAATGTTCTCTGCAAGTAGTTAGGATGCACTTGGATCAATTGAAGATGCACACTTCAATAGAAACGTCAAATAGGCGACTGGATGATTATTGATGCAAAAATAATATGTAAGGATATGGCGGAGTAGGAGCCCCTTTCTCAGCAATGAGTTCAGTTATTGTAACCATGGTCGGCCAAATGACATGCTTCTGTGCCAGAATGCGAGTGTATCGTTCAGTATGATGTCTTGTGAGTCCTCAACATCCAATAATATCTTGTCTGTATGATATATTTCCAACTCTGCATAGAGCATGATGACTCAGTGACTTCCACTGATGCCTTGCAGCCCGAGGGAGGTGTATTCAAATCCAGCCTCGAGCAACTGTCGGTGAGGAGTTTGCACATTCTCTCAGTGTCTGTGTGAGTTTCCTCCGAGTGTTCAGGTTCCTCCACAACCCAGCTGAATTGGCCAAGCTAAATTGCCCATGGTGTTCATGAATGTGTGGGTAAGTTGCATTAGTCAGGGGTAAAAGTAGAGAAATACGTTAGGGAATTGTGTCCTAGTAGATTATTTTTTGCAGGGTCCATGTGGACTTTTGGGGTCGAATCGCCTGTTTCCACACTGAAGGATTCAATGATTCATTGCAATCTCCATCAGCCAATGCAGTCCTCTTTACCTCTGTAACTCATACAGGCCATGTTAACCTTTCCTCTCTGAAATCTCCTACAGCCCCTACAGTCCTCCCTCTCCAAATAATGTGTATCAAGTCTTTACAGTTCTCCCTTTTTCTGTAACTACTGGATCCACACAAACCTCCCAATCTTTGTAATATCCTCCAGTTTACACCACCAGTGCCACTAACTCTCTCCTGCCATGATCTTCCACAGGCACTGCAATATTAATTATATCTGCAGCTTTCTCCAAAACCTACAACTCTGCACATCTCTTTTCTTTGCTCCAGTCCCGACAATTTTCACTGTTGTGTAACCTCCTCCACTGCCTAACCAGCGATGTAATATCCTGTCACCCTACAACCCTCCCGATTCTGTAACCAGCTTGCACCCCAACACAGCTCACTATCTGTGCAACCGACAGATTCCAAATCTGTCCCGATCTGTGAAAACAACTTCGGTCTATCTCTGTAATATCTACCAGATGTTTAAACTGAAATATCTCAACAGTGGCCAATACCCGTCAACAAATCATCTATTCTTTATACTTGGATGAGACATAGCTCTGACCCACGCCAGCTCACAGCTTGCTCCGATATTGAACAGAGCTCCTGATTGTCCTGCTTATTCCTGTCAGCCAGGATTCCCTGATTCGACCAGGCCAATACTGCCAATAAAAAAACGTATTTTAGTCAGACTTACCTGACTGACCTCGTTCCAATCACTGCAAAAACCCTCCACATATCTCCAACATTCATTCAAACCTACAGATTTCCCAGTGTCCGAAACGACCTGTCGTGGCTACAATCCTCACATTGTAAAATAATCCAAGGAAAGTCCCATACCTGTCAGTGCATTCTCTTTTTACCAATCTCCTGTTTTTTTTTTTTTTGTTTTCTGCTCGATCTCAAACCTCTCCACCCAGAACGTCTCTTACTGATCTCTAACCGGTTTCCAAAAGTCTGTGGCCTTCTCCAGAAGGAGGAAGGGGTTTTCGAAAGAGGAAGCTTCATAGGGGATGGAGAATTTTACGGAATGATGTTGCAGAGACTGCAATTTGTAGGCACAATAGACAGAATTATCACTCTTGGTGCTGACAGACACAGAGAGCTAATTCATGAGGTAAATAGATCAGTCAACATTTTCATCAGGTTTAGTGGCAGGCTTCTCTCGAAAAGGCTCTTGAAACCAAAATATTGATCTGGCTGGTCCAACTCCATTTTGATTTCAACCAAAACCTAAAACTATCCTTTGGCCCCTACAACAACCCATATCCCTGTCGTATTATCCAGCCTTCACACCCCTTTCTCTCTCTGTAACCTCCTCTGGACCCGACAACCTTCCTGGTCTCTGGCTATTGCTGCTATCCCTGAATTCCTTCCGAACCTTTCAACAAGGCAAATGAAATGATTGTTTTAAATGACATGCTTCCAGGTCAGATGTAGCTGTCATTATGAAGAAGTGGCTGAAGTGTGACCAAGACTGAGAACTGGGCATTTTAGGGTTTACAACGTGTATACATTAAGGATAAATAGGCCAACACAGTGAAGTTGCACTGTGTTTCAAGGATGAGATCAATATTATTGTGATGCTCATCAATTTACACGCTGCTCCGATATCCCCACCTCGCCCTCTCCGCTCATCCCTGCACATTGATCCTATTAGATTTTGGTAACCTTTGAAAACTTCAGAAAATATGAAAAGATAG
>NC_057743.1:6320364-6325267 GCF_004010195.1 Chiloscyllium plagiosum | reverse complement strand
CCCGGACTGTGATCTGAGATTCCCCTTGATACTGTGTTGGACACCGTGACTGACTGTGGATAATAATATCAAGCTTCCTGGTTTTGTTTCTGTGCTAAGTAACAAGACAATACAGTTGATGGCTGACCCTGGTAGCGCTGGCCGAAGAGAAATACTGCTGATGGCAGTGTAAGGCAAATGGATAATTCTGTAACCATTCAAGCCAGCTCAAAGTGAGTACGCAAAAACACTAAGTGAACTGGGTGTGTATTCGTCAGCACAATGTCCTTACAGTTGCATTGAAATGAGAGTTGTCAGTGCAGTCTGAGCTGCAGCATTGGTGTACAGAAGCGTACTGTCAGTGGGTCGGTGATATGTTGTGATGACATGGTGAGTCTGGCTTGTGACAGATGCCAGCTTTGATGGGTGTAGTGTACGTGCAGTTTCTGACTGTGCATTGTCTCCCGAGATGTTGGTGTCCGAAATAGGAGTCCGCATAAGCGAGGGGCGAGATGGCATCGCCAGTCAGAATTTCATGGAAAAGTCTCCATGTTGAGTTTCCCCACTGTGCCAGGGAGGATATGAAGCTGCAAATTAATGAGGACAGAACTACATGAATGTGACTGTTGATCATCAGTCATCATTCAGTCTGCATCTCACCACTCCCGCGCTCAAATCTTGGTTTGCAGAACAGAATTACACAGGGACAGGCCCTTCAGCCCAGGAATCCTGATGCGTTTCTAAAATTAGAAAGGAAGCTTATGCTTCTACACATTCTATGCCATTCTATTCCCTGTCTACTCACCTCTGTACCAAGATACCTCTTAAATATTGCTATTTTATCTTCTTCTCCCCGTTCAGTGCATTCCAGGCCATTTCACATGCTGTCTGCAAAATAAAAATCTTGCCTATCATACCTCCTTCAAACTTTCTCCCATTTGCCTAAAACCTATGGTCTCGATTAAATGATATTTCTACTCTGAGATAAAGCCCCCAATTATCCTTCTATCTCGGCCTCTGGTAATTCTGCAAACGTATATCAGGTAGACCATCAGCCACTCATGTCCAAGGGAAAACAAACCAAAATTGTCAAATTTCTCTTTTTACTTGGATTTAACAGCCTGACCCATTTTACTTTAGGGAACATGTTTACATGTAGCCGCTTTAATCTCCCCTCAGAATACCTGCCGCAGCTCTGATTCTGATTTATCTTCTCGCTATTATTTCCTATTCATAGAGTCATAGAGATATGCAGCATGGAAACAGACCCTTCGGTCCAACCCACCCATGCCGACCAGATATCCCAATCCAATATAGTTCCACCTGCCAGTACCCGGGCCATGTCGCTCCAAAGCCTTCCTATTCATATGACCATCCAGATGCGACTTTAATGTTGCAATTGTGCCAGCCTCCACTACTTCCTCGCATTATCTGATTTAAATTTCATCTGCCACTTATCAGCCCATTGGCCCATCTGATCCAGATCCTATTTTATTCTGAGGAACCCATCTTCTGCCCACTGCACTTCCAATGTTGGTGTCATCTGCAAACTTACTAACTGTGTCTCTTATGTTCACATCCAAATCATTTATGTAAATGACAAAAAGTAGAGGACCCAGCACCGATCCTTGTGGCACTCCACTGGTCACAGGTCTCCAGTCTGAAAAACAACCCTCCACTACCACTCTCTGTCTTCTACATTTGAGCCAGTTCTATATCCAAATGGCTACTTCTCCCTGTATTCCATGAGATCTAACCTTGCTAATCAGTCTCCCATGGGGAACCTTGTCGAACACATTACTTAAGTTCATATGGATCACATCGATTGCTCTGCCCTCAACAATCCTCTTTGTTACTTCTTCAAAAAATAATCAAGTTTGTGAGACATGATTTCCAACGAACAAAGCCGTGTTGACCATCCTAAATCAGTCCTTACCTTTCCAAATACATGTACATCCTGTCCCTCCAACAACTTGCCCATTACAGAGGTCAGGCTCACCGGTCTCTAGTTCCCTGGCTTGTCTTTCCCGCCCTTTTTAAACAGTGGCACCACGTTAACCAACCTCCAGTCTTCCGGCAACTCACCTGTGACTATCAATTATACAAACATCTCAGCAAGAGGCCCAGCAATCACTTATCTGGCTTCCCACAGAGGTCTGGGGTACCCCTGGTCAGGTCCTGGGGTTTTATCCACCTTTACCAGTTTCAGGACATCCAGCATTTCCTCATCTGTAATCTGGACATTTTGCAAGATGTCACCATCACTCAAACAGAATCTCTTCTCTCCTTAATGAAATTAGACTGGGTCATACTCACAGTCTAACTCTTAGTCCATCTTTGTCCTTTACAATACTTCCATACAGTAATGAGTTATGATCAGTGTTATGATCCTGAAATGCTCCTCTTTTCCATTCACTGGGCAGTC
Source organism: Chiloscyllium plagiosum (assembly GCF_004010195.1). Classification (NCBI taxonomy): domain Eukaryota; kingdom Metazoa; phylum Chordata; class Chondrichthyes; order Orectolobiformes; family Hemiscylliidae; genus Chiloscyllium; species Chiloscyllium plagiosum. The sequence continues at coordinate 6,322,863 of NC_057743.1, read as the reverse complement.
GTAATGAGTGTGAATGATGGTATCTCAGCAGTGCCATGGTATTCACACCTGCGGCTGAGTGTCGGTAGTGGTGGGTGGGAGTGATTGTAGATGGGGACCATTCAGGCAGGCTGCTTAGTTTTTAACTGATTTTGAGATCTGGGGAGTTGAACATGGTAAAACCATGAGCAAACTTCATCACGTTTGACCAAATGAAGGAGCAAGCTTGCAGATAGCTGATATATGTTTTTTTCGAAGTACCTCGTACTTTTGTGTTTTCAGAAGGCAGTGGGTTGTAAAGTTTCTGCCTAATAAGCCTTGGTGAAGTGAATCTTGTAGATGGTATGTACTACTATTGCTGAACATCAGTGGTGAAGGGGATGAATGTTCATGGAAGTGTGAGCAATTAAATGGGCTGGTTTTGTCCTGGGTTATTCCTGGGATGTAATCCATCACAGGCCTTGGGGAGTCACCAGATGAGTTTCTCACTGCAGAATTCCTAAACTCTGATATGCTCTTGCAACCAGTATTATTTATGTGGCTAGTCCAGGTCAATTTCGGGTCCATAATATCACAGAGAATGTTGATAAACACTGTGTTTTTGACTCAGTGATGGTAATTCTGATCAAAATCAAAGAAGAACCGTTTCATTCTTTATTGTCATATTTGACTAATATTTGTATGCCGTGAACATTATTGTTATTTGTAAGAGTAAACCTGGGTGTTTTCAAGATCTTGTTGCATTTGAACATGGACCGTTTCAGGAATGGTATAATTAGTGAACATTCCCACGTCTGATCTTATGATGGAGAGAGGGTCATCGCAGCAGCTGGAAATGCTTGAGCCCCGGACACTCTCTTTCCTGAGGAACAGCTGCACAGCTGCCCAGGAGTTCCAATTACTGACATTATAAACAACCTTTTTTTCGCTGGTGATTGCTCAAACCAGGAGAGTATTTTGCCCAAATCCTGATTAACTATAATTTTACTGGGGCTCACTCTCAATGCTCCTTTGAAATTCCACTCTTTTGAACTGAGCTTGCAATACGGCCATGAGCTGAGTGATCTGAGTGGGACTCTAACTGAATGACAGGTTATTGCTGATTGGTCACATTATTGCTGACACCTTCCATTACATTTACATGGTAGACCGTGCACCGATGATTCAGTGACTGGCTGCAATGCAATTGTGCTACATTGTTGGCAAATGTTAGTGTTGTTGCTGGAATGGAAGAGTTTGAATAGAGATGTGGCAATTGTGGAGTTAAATCACAGTTTCCAGTGTTTCCAGCCATTTCTTGAAATTGTGTGGAGTGAATCGAATTATCTGAAGTTTGGCGTCCATGATGCTGGGGCCCAGTGAAGGAGAACATTGTCCATTTACATTGTCCATTATCATTTATAACTACAGGTGGCAAGACTAAAGAGATCGACTTGAACCATTGATTATGGGAATTCAGAGCTCTGTCCATCACTTGCTGATTCTGCTGGTTAGCATGCAAGTCAGCCTGTTTTGCAGCTGAAGGCAATCAGAGCTTCTCCAGGTCATCCCCTCATATCTCGGTCAGTTTGGTGCTGCTCCCATCATGTTCTTCTACATTCTTTGTTGAACAAAGGTGCATCCCTGGCTAAATGGTTACTGTGGAGTAGGAGATATATCGGTATGTGAGCTTGCAGAATGCATCAGTTGCACAGAGTATGATCCGACTGCTGCCGATGGCCCACTGCACACCATGGACACCTCATGATTACTTGCTCGATCGTTTGAAGTCTGTCATATGCAGCACAAAGGTTGCGACATAACATAGTGGGGAGGGTCTACAGAATGCGAAGTGGCCCTTCCTCCCAGCAGGACTGTGCAGTGTCTGCTATTAGCGATATATTAAATGGAGAGGTGTATTTACTGGAGACGAACTGGTGATGATGTGCTCAATCATTTATTGCCATTTCATTGATTCCCTCATAACCTCCCACAGAACAGCCGAGAAGCCACAAGATTCACCATTAATGTTGAGCACTATATGAACTGAAGACGAAGGAGCTGTCCCCCTCTGCCTGGTCCTGCCCTGTTAGTGGGATGGAACCTACTAGAGAGGGTGGTGATGTTCACTGGGACATAGTCTTCGTCACAGAATCCTGCTTTACAGACAATGTCTGATTGCGGGTTGATTAGTCTGTGGGAAATGTATGAGACACCAATTTTATATTTTGTATAATGAAGAGTTAATGTCATTTTATTTTTTACATATTTTGAAATAAAGAAGAAAATGTCATTTTTTAATTGTAAACAATTGAAGTGAACAGTAATTAACTTACTCGAGCATACACCTAATTATTGCACAATTCAGTGACTGTAGTAAACAACTGATTCATGTTGAGATCAGCGAACACACCATCTTGAAGTCAGCAAAGCTGTTGAAAATGGTTCTGAAAAAATAAGCCCGAATTCAGAGGCATGTTACTCGGTCTGGATAGTTACTTACACACTCAATCAGAACAGACCACTTAGACACATACCTGA
>NC_057743.1:6313863-6316719 GCF_004010195.1 Chiloscyllium plagiosum | reverse complement strand
TAAGATAGATCATCCCACTGACCCTTCTGTCTGAACATTTTTGTGAATATTTCAGCCTTATCTTTTGCATTGGTGTGCTGGGCTCTTCCATCATTGAGGAAGGTGATATTTTTGGATCCTTCACCTCCAGTGAGTTGTTTGATTGTGCACCACCATTTATCCAGGCTGCATGTGACAGGATTGCAGAGATAAAGTCTGATTCATTGGTTTGCTGTGCAGATCGCTTGCAGCTATTTGATGAATTAGGGGCCCTGTTTTGTAACTTCATCTCATTTTAAGGTAGACGTGGTGCTCCTCTTGGCAGGCCGTCCTGTATTCGCCATTGAAAAAGGTATTCCCCTTGGCTTGAATGTCAACGTAAAGTGGAGATTATGTGGGGCTGTGTCAGGTAATGACCCGAATCACCTCACACAGCTGAGTGCTGAGTTACTAGATCTTTTCGAAATCTATCCCATTGAGCACGGGTATAGATTCACACTCCCAGCCATGATCAAACACACACACACACGATTAACAATATAACAGTTGTAATTTGTCTGCAGATATATTGTGTGCGCCAGTTACCATTATCAATATGGTCATCGGTCAATGTGTCTGCAGCCAGTCGATGGTGAGAAGGTCAAAGCTGCTTCTCCCTCTTAGTAGTTCTCTCCCTACCGAGTACAGAACCAGTCGAGCAGCTATGTCCTTTTGGACCGACCATCTTGATCAGTAATGTTGCTGCTGAGTCTTGGTGATGGTTTTGAAATGGCCCACCAAGTATACATTCTCTAACTTTGCCCCTCTGTCTGTGCTTCTTCCAAGTGTTGTCCAATGTGGAAGGACACTGATCCATCAGCTAAGGGAGGGGAGACAGCAGTAGTTTTTCGTATCAGTGTTTGATCTGACAAAATGGGACTAAGGGAGAGGAATCACGTGGAGTTTTGTGTCATTGTTTGATCTGACATCATGAGGCTTTCTTATGTCATGTTGCTGCTGAGCCGTCTGTAGGATAGTTCTCCCTTTTCTGGCCCGAGCTCCTAGATGTCAGGAAGGAAGAGTTTGCACGGCCTGCATTGATTTATATTTTTGTTACTGTTGACTGAAGTGCCTCTCCTGCAATGTATTACACTGACTTTATGAATAGTGTGTTTGGGCCATACAAGGACTCACTCATAATGTTTTCCCAGTCTCTTTCATTGAACAATTCTGTTTTAAAACTGGCCACTCGCCTCTCTGTAACTTTCCATCATCTCCTCCAGCTGTGACATTCATTTTTATTGCAGTAATCAACCCAATCTCCTCCAAAACTTACACCCCTTGCTATCCCTCTACCCTTCTCAAAAAACAACACCCCTTCCTATCTTTCTAAACTCCTCCAAACTCTATACCCTTCCCTATCTCTCAAAATTCCTCCAACCCTTACAGCCCTCCCTACCTCTCTAAAGACCTCCCTTGCCATACCCATCCCTATCTCTGTAACCTCCTCCAAGCCTACATTCGTTACAACTCTCTAACCTCCTCCAAACTTCGCACCACTCTCTATCTCTCTGACCTCCTCCAAAATCGATACTGCTCGCGATCTCTGTAACCTCTTCCAAACCCTGTACTCTCTCATATCTCTCTAATCATCGCCAAACCTGTGGAGTTTGCACGTTCTCCCCGTGTCTGCGTGGGTTTCCTCCGGGTGCTCCGGTTTCCTCCCACAGTCCAAAAAGATGTGCAGGGTCAGGTGAATTGGCCATGCTAAATTGCCCGTAGTGTTAGGTAAGGGGTAAATGTAGGGGTATGGGTGGGTTTCGCTTCGGCGGGTCGGTGTGGACTTGTTGGGCCGAAGGGCCTGTTTCTACACTGTAATGAATCTAAATCTAATCAATACAAGTCCATCTCTCAAAACTCATCCAAACCCTATACCCCTCCTTACGTGTCTCTAACCTGGAACAAAGCCTACTAATCTCCCTATCTTTGTCACCTCCCCGCCTGTTAAGACACTCTCTACCTCGTTAACCTCATCGAGCTGCCACACCCGTTCCAATCTCTGTAGCCTCTTCCATCCGTTTTATCCCATGCCATCTCTCTTAATTCTTCCAGCCCCTACGCTCCTCTATATCATTTCAACCTCTTCCAAACCCTACAGCCCTCCCTTCTTCTCCAACATCCTTCAAACCTTACACACCTTTCTGTCCCTCTAGCCTCCTCGAAGAACAACACCAATCCCTATCAAAATAGCTTCCTACAAAACCTACCACCCTCACGATCTCTCTAACCATCTCTTTTCACGAGACATATCCCTATATCTGTATCCTCGTCAAAAGCTTACAGTTCTCACAACTCTCTAAGGTCCTCCAAACCCTCAACGCTCTCTATCTATCTAAGCTCCTTCAAACCCTACAAGCTTTCCTATCCTTCGAATATCCTGCAAACACTAAACGCCCATCTCTCTAATCTCAGCCAAACCCTACACCCTTCCCTTTCTCTACAAGCTCCACCAAACTGTACAGCCCTCCCTATTTCTCTAACCTCTTCCAGCTCATGCACAGCTCCCTATTTCTCTAACCTCTTCCAGCCAATGCACCGTGCCCTATCTTTCCAATCTCTTCCAAACTCTACAGCCCTCCCAATTTCTCTAACCTCCTCCAAAGCTTACACCCCTTCCTAACGCTCTAACCTCCTCAATGACCATCACCTCACCCTATTTCTATGACTTCCTCCAAACCCTATAACCCTCCCTGTCTCCTTAACCACCTTTTTCCCTACACCTGTCCCTATCTCTGTAACCTCCTCAAAACTCTACACTCCTCACACATATCTAACCTCCTCTACAACTTACACGCTTTCCTATGTCTCTAAACGTTTCCAAACACTACACGCTCATCT
>NC_057743.1:6307086-6313363 GCF_004010195.1 Chiloscyllium plagiosum | reverse complement strand
GTATAGAATTCAATCTTACGTGATGTTTTTTGCTGTAATTTTCAGTTCTGATGGAAGATATCTAAACAGAAATTACACCACTCAGTCTGGACGGCTTGTATGGGTCCTTATCTTTACTTTGCAAATTGTCTGAACCCTGTTTCCTATCTTTCTCCCAGACTGACAACAAGTTGCCTTTACATAGCCTTTAACATATGAATGGGAGCCACAGTGGGGTGGTGAGACAAAAATTAGCATCCGTCCAAAAACAGGTATGAGGAGGAGTGTCTCAAAGGTCTATCAATGTGACTGGTTTTATTGTATTGAAGGAGGAGAGTGGGGCAATGAATTGGAGAGATTTCAAACATAGAGCAATGGGAGCTGCGGCCCAGGCCATTCCATTCCTGCTTTTGAGTCAACAGGTTGTGATTCCATGCAAGTGATATGATTGGAAGGTTCCAGGAAGTGTAGCTCCGAGTGCGGTACTCTAAAGGCTCCTTCTTTCAAATGAGGAGTTCAGCTGAGGCACATCTACCCTCCCGGGGGGATGTCAAAGATCTCTGGCACTATGTTAAAAATCACACAACACCAGGTTATAGTCCAACAGGTTTAATTGGAAGCACTAGCTTTCGGAACGCCGCTCCTTCATCAGGTGGTTGTGGAGGACACAATTGTAAGACACAGAATTTATAGCAAAAGTTTACAGTGTGATGTAACTGAAATTATGCATTGAAAAATACCTTCATTGCCTGTTGAGTCTCTCATCTGTTCGAATTCCATGATAGTTTCACTTCTTTCACAAAACGTTTTTTTAAAAGTTGCATTCTCAGGTTAACTGTAGCAATTGGTGTTAGCTAGACAATATGTTGAAGGTGTTAGTCCCCTGTGTTCTCTGTCTATGCCATGATGTTTAGATTGATTCTAATCTAAAAAGTGAGGTAACGGAGTTTTACATGAATTCATACAGTTTTTGAGCAAAGTACAATGTGACTCTGCAAGTACAAATCTCTGGCACTAGCTTGAAAGAGAGCAATATAGTTGTTCATGAGTATTCTGACTGATACTTATCCCTCAAACAACATTATTAAAGCAGATTATCTGGCCATTATCATGTTGTTGTTTGTGAGATCTACCTGTCTTTCCCCACAATAAAGCACTTCAAATATCCAAATACCTTGAGGTAATGAATGTTGCTATATAAATGCAAGTCTTTCTTTCCTTTTGCCTTTCCATCAAAAATGTGTGTGACCTGACATTATCCAATCATTAACACCCCTGTCATATGATCTATGGCCTTGCTGTGTTATTCCCTAAAATGTCAGGGGTCACCGGTTTCTGCCGTTGCAAGTAAACTCCTGGATTCCTGGCTGTTTCTTTGATTTGTTATGGATTTGTGATTGCTGGTGACATCATCACGTGGAATCATCTATCATGAACAACCAGGTTACGATGTCAGCCACAATCCTGACAGAACAATGAGCTAATTTTCATGAACTGGCAAAGTAAATCAGACCGTAAGTCTGTAAAAGAAACAGCAGTAGAATTCATCTATTCAGCCCATCACGTTGGCTCTGCTATTCAATCATGACTGATATATTTCTCAACTTCGTGCTTCTGCATTCTCCCCATAGCTTTTGATTACCTTATGGATCAAGAACCTGTCTATCGTTGTCTTACATACATTCAATAACTTGGCCTCCACAGTCCTCTACACCGATGAGTTCCACAGGTTGACCAGCATCTGCATGAAGAAATTCCTCCTCATCTCAGTTACAAAGAGTCTCCCCCTCACTTTGAGGCTGTGTCAGATCGATGACTTTGGTTGATTGGTTCCTGCGTAGACAGTGGTGAGCTCAGAACTCAGATGTTGGTGGACTTCTCCTTAAACTATATCCTTTGATTTTTCTCTTTCTCTTGGAGTATCAAAATACCGTGGCGACATAAGAAAGCTTTTCACTGTATCTTATTGCATTTCTCACTCTAAATACACATGACAATAAAAGCCATTCATTATTCATTCATAAATTCATAGTCTCTCCCTGACAATGAAATATCTTCTCAACATCCACTCTATCTGGGCCTCTCAGTATTCTGTAAGTTTCAATGAGATCCCTTGTCATCTTTGAGTCCTCAACCGCTCCTTATATCCTTAATATACGGGATTATTCTTGTAAAGCCGTCTGGAACCCCTCCAATGCCAATACATCTTTCTTTAGATATGGGGCCCAAAACTACTCACAAAATTGCAAATGCGGTCTGATCAGAGCATTATGCGGCCTCAGCAATACATCCTTACTCTTGTATTCTAGCCCTCTTGACAGGAGAAAGTGAGGTCTGCAGACGCTGGAGATCAAAGCTGAAACTTTATTGCTGGAACAGCACAGCAGGTCAGGCAGCATCTAGGGAACAGAAGATTCGACGTTTCGGGCACATGCCCTTCTTCAGGAATGAGCAGAGAGTGTTCAGCAGGAGAAGATAAAAGGTAGGGAGGAGGGACTTGGAGGAGGGGCGTTGGAAATGTGATAGGTGGAAAGAGGTCAAGGTGAGGGTGATAGGTCGGAGTAGGGTGGGGGCGGAGAGGTCAAGAAGAAGACTGTAGGTCAGGAAGGCGGTGCCGGGCTGGAGGGATTCGGCTGAGACAAGGTGGGGGGAGGGGGGATGAAGAAACTGGTGAAGTCCAAGTTCATCCCCTGTGGTTGGAGTGTTCCCAGTCGGAAGATAAGACGCTCCTCCTCCGACCGTCGGGTTGTTGTGGTTTGGCGGTGGATGAGTCCAATGACCTGCATATCCTCGGTGGAGTGGGAGGGGGAGTTGAAATGCTGTGCTACAGGGTGATTGGGTTGGTTTGTCTGGGTGGCCCAGAGGTGCTCTCTGAATCGCTCCGCAAGTAGGCGGCCTGTCTCCCCAATATAGAGGAGGCCACACCGGCTGCAGCGGATGCAGTAGATAATGTGGGTGGAGGTGCAGGTGAACCTGCCCTCTTGACATGCTAACATTGGATTTGCCTTCTAACTGCCAACTGAACCTGCATGTTTACCTGAAGAGAATCCTGAACTAGGACTCCCGAGACCCTTTGTGCTTCAAATTTCCAAAGCTTTTCCTGTTTCGAAAACTGTTGAAGCGTGTGGCGCTGGAAAAGCACAGCCAGTCAGGCAGCATCCAAGGACCAGGAGAATCGAGCATAAGCCCTTCATCAGGATGCTGCCTGACTGGCTGTGCTTTTCCAGCACTGCACTCTTTAACTCTGATCTCCGGTATCTGCAGTCCTCACTTTCTCCCTGTTTAGAAACTAGTCTATGACTCTTTTCTTCTTACCAAAGTGCAAAACCTCACACTTTCCCACATCACATTCAATCTGCCGCCTCTTTTCTCACTGTCCTAGTCCTTCTGCAGCCTCCCCACCCCCAAAATTGTGTCATCTGAAAACTTAGCAACAATGTCCTCAGTCCCTTTGTCCAGATCATTAATATATAATGTGAATAGTTGTGGCCCCGACTGTGAGTCCTGCAGAACTCCAGAAGTCACAGGCTGCCATCCTGGCATCCCCTTTATCCCCACTCTCAGCCTTCTGCCAGTCAGTCGATCTTATGTCCATGCCAGTACCTGGCCCCTAACACCATGAGCTCTTATTTCGCAGCCTCCTGTGTGGCACCTTGTCAAAAGCCTTCTGAAAATCTAAATAGATGATGGCCACTGGCTTTCATTTGCTCATTATCTCTTCAAAGAATTTTACTAGATTTGTCAGGCATGACCTCCCCTTGATGAAGCCGTGTTGATTCAGTCCTACTTTACCACACACTTCCATGTACTCTACAATCTCATCCTTAATACAGGACTCTAAAATCTTACCAACAACCGAGGTCAGGCTAACTGGCCTGTAGTTTTCTGTCTTCTGACTCCTCCCTTTCTTAAACAGTGGTGTTGCATTTGCCATTATCCAACCCTCTGGGACCCTCCCTAACTCCAGGGATTCTTGAAAGATCACTACCAATGCATCTGCAATCTCCTCACCTATCTCCTTCAGAACTCTGGGGTGTTGTCCATCAAGACTGGGTGATTTATCCACCTTCAGACCTTGCAGCTTGCCCAGCACCCTTTCCTGAGTGATGGCCACTCCGGTCCCTGATTCTCTTAAAGTTCTGGTATGCCACTGGTGTCTTCCACTGTAAGAAATGATGTAAAGTACCAATTCAATTCCTCCATTTATTTGTTCCCTGTTTCTACTTCTCCAGCCTCCTTTTCCAGTCTCAACTTTGCCTCTCTCTTACCTTTTAACTGTCTGAGGAACTCTTTGCCATCTTCTTTTGTATTGCCAGCTAGCTTACTCTCGTATTCCATCTTCTCTCCCTTACTGCTTTCTCAGTTGGTTCTCTACTGGTTTATAAATTCCTTCCAATCCGTTGGTACCTCCTAGTCGTTGCCACGTTGTAAGTTTTTCCTTTTGCTTTCATGCTGTCCCTGAGTTCCCTTGTCAGCCCACAACATCATACTCATCCATCTCAATCTGTGCTACAAGCTCTTTTACCTTCTGTTGTGTACTTCATGCAATTAAGTACAACATCCTCCTGTCATATATAGGCCACCTGTTACCATATTTACCTCCTTATCTGCTGTACTTGAAGTTAGAATATTCACTCCTTCTATACATTCCATCCTATCTCTTGTTCAGGAAACTTTACTACCCTCCCTGAGCCCTCCCTCACTTTAATTACTTTAAAGTCCTTGTGACCTTGATGTACCTCAGTTTGTGCCATCAGTTTGTCTATCTTATTCCAAATGCTTCATGCATTGAGATAAAAGCCTTTAACTTTGTTCTACTACTGAGTTTCTCTCGACTTTTACGGTTCTTTGGTGAAAATATAACATTCACATGTTCTCTCCCTTTCTTTTATTTTCTGGTAAACACCTCTCCCCAACTATTTAGCTTAAAGCCCTATCCACAGCGCTAGTTATGTGAATTGGCAGGACTCTGGACTGAGCATGATTCAGATGAAACCTGTCTGGATAAAGGAAGTTAAGGTATGATAATGTTCAGGTACATAAATAGTTGAAGTTTGCATCAGATATAGGTGGGGTGGTAAAGAAGGCATTCAGCATGTTTGCCTTCATTGCTCAGACCTTTAAATATAGGAGTTGAGACGTTATGTTGAGGTTGTAAAAGATGTTGGTGAGGCCTTTTCAGGAGTACTGTATCCAGGTCGGTCACTCTGTTATAGAGGAGAAAGTGAGGTCAGCAGATGCTGGAGATCAGAGCTGAAAATGTGTTGCTGGAACAGCGCAGTAGGTCAGGCAGCATCCAGGGAACAGGAGAATCGACGTTTTGGGCATAAGCCCTTCTTCAGGAATGAGGAAAGTGTGTCGAGCAGGCTAAGATAAAAGGTAGGGAGGAGGGGCGTTGGAAATGCGATAGGTGGATAAAGGTCAAGGTGAGGGTGATAGGTCAGAGTGGGGTGGGAGCGGAGAGGTCAGGAAGAAGATTGCAGGTTAGGAAGGCGGTGCTGAGTTTGAGGGATTTGACTGAGACAAGGTGGGGGGAGGGGAAATGAGGAAACTGGTGAAATCCGAGTTCATCCCTTGTGGTTGGAGGGTTCCTAGGCGGAAGATGAGGCGCTCTTCCTCCAACCGTCGTGTTGCTAGGGTCTGGCGATGGAGGAGTCCAAAGACCTGCATATCCTTGGTGGAGTGGAAGGGGGCGTTGAGCCACTGGGTGGTTGGGTTGGTTGGTCTGGGTGTCCCAGAGATATTCTCTGAAACGTTCCGCAAGTAGGCGGCCTGTCTCCCCAATATAGAGGAGGCCACATCGAGTGCAGCAGATGCAATAGATGATCTGTGTGGAGGTACAGGTGAATCTGTGGCGGATATGGAAGTTTCCTTTGGGGCCTTGGAGGTTGGGTTGGTGGGAGGTGTGGATCTGACGAGGGAGTCACGGAGGGAGTGGTCTTTATGGGACGAGGGAGTCACGGGACAACCCAGATGGCCTCCTTCTTCAAGGACCGCAATTTCCCCCCCGACGTGGTCGACGATGCCCTCCACCGCATCTCTTCCACTTCCCGCTCCTCTGCCCTTGAGCCCCGCCCCTCCAGCTGCCACCAGGACAGAACCCCACTGATCCTCACCTACCACCCCACCAATCTCCATGTACAACGTATCATCCGCCATCATTTCCGCCACCTCCAAACGGACCCCACCACCAAGGATATATTTCCCTCCCCTCCCCTATCAGCGTTCTGTAAAGACCACTCTCTCCGTGAATCCCTCATCAGGTCCACACCCCCCACCAACCCAACCTCCACTCCCG
>NC_057743.1:6279238-6307036 GCF_004010195.1 Chiloscyllium plagiosum | reverse complement strand
TCAGCACCGCCTTCCTAACCTGCAATCTTCTTCCTGACCTCTCCGCCCCCACCCCACTCTGACCTATCACCCTCGCCTTGACCTTTTTCCACCTATCACATTTCCAACACCCCTCCCCCAAGTCTCTCCTCCCTTCCTTTTATCTTAGCCTGCTGGACACACTTTCCTCATTCCTGAAGAAGGGCTTATGCCCGAAACGTCGATTCTCCTGTTCCCTGGATGCTGTCTGACCTGCTGCGCTGTTCCAGCAACACATTCTCACTCTGTTATAGGAAGAATAAGTATAAGCTGGAGAGTGTTCAGAAAAGATTTAACAGGATGTTGCTAGGATTGGAGGGTTTGAGTTAAAATGAGTCACTGGGACTTTTTTCTCTGGAGTGTTAGAGGTTGAGGGGTGACCTTAGAGTGGTTAATAAAACCTTAGCGGGTATAGATAAGGTGAATGGCAGATGTCTTTTCCCCTAGGGTTGGGGATTTCAAGATTAGGGGCCATAGTAAGAGGAGACTGATTTAAAAAAGAGATGACGGGCAATGTTTTTACACAGAGAGTGGTTAATATGTGGAATGAACAGCCAGAGGAAGTGGTGGAAGCAAGTACAGTTACGATGTTTAAAAGACATTTGGATAAGTACATGAATAAGAAATGTTGGGAGGGGCATGGGCCTAACACAGGCAGAAGAGACAAGGGATTATGGACAGCATGGACTGGTTGGACCAAAGGGTCTGTTTGTGTGCCGCATGACTCTATTTCTATGACTACGTTACTGACTGTGGAATGGAACCATGACAATGACATAGAAAAATTGACACAGATCTACGATTGAAGTTGTGAATGTCAATCTCTTTCCTCACGCCATTTCCTCATGAATTATTCATTCGCAAAACCATAGGAAGACATGAGGGAATAGGGAAAGAGGAGTTTGACTCATGTAAGGTGAGTTTCAAATACTCTGTGCGCCTGGAGATATTTCCCACTTTTAGATGAAAATAAAATCCTGCAGATTCTGGAAAGCATGAGCAAAAACCAAACGTGCTGGAGAAACTCAGTCACAGTATCTGTGGAGAGAGAAACAGAATTAACGTTTGCAGTCCAATCTGCCTCTTCTTCAGAGCTCCTCGGAGGGAGGGTCCTATCAGAATGTGCCACTTCTTTCGTTACAGCTACTGCCAACCTTGTTGAAATTTTCCGACAGTTCCTGCTGCTATTTCTTATTTTCAGCCTGTTTCAATTCTCACCTATTAACAAGATTATTTGCAGAAATTGTTGTAGGTAGAACAGAACTTGAAACAAGCGACGCATTCTATTAAGGCTTTTCATCTTGCTCTCATGAGGACACTTTGCAAGAAATGCCAATGTAGGAAAGCAACACTTAGATTACATCAGAAGCGAGTGCTTATTGAAATGGATGCTGATTACTACAGGCATTGCCATGCAAAATGCAGCTGTTAATAATGCTTGACATATAACTGTCAAGCTTTCTTTAAGTTTTAAACATGGAATGTTGATTCTGGTTGTTCTACTGTCAGAAATCCAATGGCATCCACTTGCTAACTAATCAGCATCTGCTCTCATGCAGCTTGAGTTTTGCTTTCCTTTATTATTGTGTGAGAATTACCCTGATGAGAACAGGACAAAAAGCCTTAACAAAGGATTGCACAGTGGCTCAGTGGTTAGCACTGCTGCCTCCTAGTGGTAGAGACCGAGGTTCGATTCCAGCCTCCGGTTACTGTCTGTGTGGGTTTCCTCTGGGTGCTCCAGTTTCCTCCCAGAATCCAAAGATCAGGTGAATTGGCTATGGGAAATTGCCCAAAGTATCCATGGGTGTGGAGGCTATGTGAATTAGCTGTGGGAACCGGGATTGGGTGGGATGTTATTTAGAGGGATGTCATTGTGGATTTGGTGGGCCAATGGCCTGCTTCCACCATGTAAGGATTCTAAAACTGAAAATGTGTTGCTGGAAAAGCGCAGCAGGTCAGGCAGCATCCAAGGAACAGGAGAATCGACGTTTCGGGCATGAGCCCTTCTTGGATGCTGCCTGACCTGCTGCGCTTTTCCAGCAACACATTTTCAGCTCTGATCTCCAGCATCTGCAGTCCTCACTTTCTCCTCGAAGGATTCTAAAATCCATCTTGGTTTTCAGCACAATTCAAGATTATTTGTGGGAGTTCTAGACTTTGTGTAATTGACTGGCAGCTGAATTATTTGCATTGAAGTCGATGGAGAGACAATGTGTAGAGACTATCTCCCATACATTTACTATTTCCATGTTACTGTACTTTGGAATCTACTCAATGTGTTATTGAACATTTATTGTTTCATGTGATACAGACATCATTGGCAAGCCCAGAATTGAGAAAGGTTTTCGAGGTAGTGAGAGTTGAGTTATTTTGATGGTTTAATTCCCTGATTGGTTTGAATGGAAACCTATTTCTAGACATTAATGGGGAGAATTAGCATTGATTTTGAAAGTTTGAAAGTTTCCCACCATTAGAACAGTGCTTGTTTCACAGACAGTTGTGACTGAGATTTGGATGGTGCCAGTGTGACTTTGGACATTGCATTCTTTAATCACTCATGGCACGTGCCTGTTGCTGACTGGGCCAGCTTTGACAGTCGCCCCCCCCCCCGACTTGCCCAGAAGGCAGTTAAGAGTCTACAACATTGCTGTGGGCAGGGAGTCACATATAGGCCATACTGCATAAAGATGAGAGCTTTCCTTCCCTAAAGAACATTAGTGAACCAGATGAGTATTTCATACAATCAATAACGGTTTCATCGTCATCTTATCTTAAAGAGGACTGGAGTATGAGAATAGGGAAGTCCTTCTGCAACTGTACAAGGTGCTAGTGAGACCACATCTGAGTACAATGAGCAGTTTTAGTCTCCTTATTTAAGGAAAGATTTAAGGGTCATAGCTTTAAATTAAGGGGTGGTAGGTATAGGACAGATGTTAGGGGTAGATTCTTTACTCAGCGAGTCGTGAGTTCATGGAATGCCCTGCCAGTAGCAGTGGTAGACTCTCCCTCTTTATGGGCATTTAAACGGGCATTAGATAAGCATATGGAGGATAGTGGGCTAGTGTAGGTTAGGTGGGCTTGGATCGGCACAACATCGAGGGCCAAAGGGCCTGTACTGCGCTGTACTTTTCTCTGTTCTATGTTCTCTGTTCTATATTATTTCACTGGAAGCGTTTCAGAGAAGGATCACTAGGACGATCCCCGGTGTAGAGCGATTGTCTTTTGAACAAAGGCTAAACTGATTGGGATTCTACTCACTGGAATTTAGAAGAATGAGAGATGATCTCATTGAAACATATTGAATTCTTAAGGGGCTTGACAGAGTAAATCATGAGAGGATATTTCCCTAATTAGGGTGTCTCGGAACAGAGGCCATAATCTCAGAATACAAGGGCACCAATTGAGATGAGGAGGAATTTCTTCTCTCGGGGGGGAGGGGGGGGGGGGGGGGGGGTTTGAGAGTCTTTGGAACTCCTTGCAAGGAGCCGTAGGGGCAGAGTCCTTGTGTATATTTAAGGCTGAGATAGCTAGATTCTTGCTTGGTCGGAAAGTGAAGGATTATGGGGAAAGGGCAGGAAAGTGGGTGTGAGGAATGTCAGATGAGCCATGATCCTATTGAATACCGGAGCAGGCTCAAGGGGCTGAACGGCCTACTCCTGGCCCTATTTCTTATGGGCTTATTTCCAGCTATTGAATTCAAACTCCACCATCTGCCATGGTAATATTTGAACCTCTGTTCCCTGAACATTACCTGAATATCTAGGTTAATAATCTAGTGACAATAGGACTAGGCCATCACCTCCCTGTGATGATTGAACCATGAAATACAAACCAGCGGAAACACGTAGCAGCCGAGAAAGCACATGTACAGTTTATTTTACTAGCACCACTTGCAATGCAAGCGGTTATCAAAGAGGAGGACACCCTTTGCTGGTCTGTAAAGTATTCTTCTGCAATGCTCTCAGTGGTCATTTTGATGTTGGGTGAGTGTGTAAGTTAGGCGATGATCAGGCCGTTCAGCCTAACTTACGTTGCAAGTGATGCTAGTAAAATAAACTGTACATGTGCTTTTTTAGCCAGGCTTTGATCATTGCATAAGTGATGCACTGAGGACTTGGTGTGACTCTTAAGTTTCTGCCAAGTCTAACAGGAGGAACCACTGACAGCTGCTGTACTTTATGACCACAAACGTTGTTTTGCTGGTGTCACTGACTAAGGTATACACTGTCAAAACCCCTCCATTGCCAAAACTCCACAAAGGCCTCCTTAAGACAGCATTGACCTGAAGAAAGATTTAAAGTTACCTCCGTCAGTATTAATTAGGGATGTCTTTTCACCGTTTAACTTAGTTTGAAAGCTTTCACCTCAGTTTGGAGGATTGAAATTAAGGAGCTGATTGATATGTAAGCTTTGCAATTAAACCTTATTTCATTCCTAATTACTGGTTGAAGTCTTCAAAGCCCTAAGTATCATGCTGAATGAACCAGATTTATTAGCAAAATGAATATCTCATAAAAATACGTTAATCTTTGGAGTCACTGCAGTAAGTGAATTGTGTATGTAATTTGTCAGGCTGGACCACATACAGCACTGGATTCTGGATCAGTGGTGCTGGAAGAGCACAGCAATTCAGGCAGCATCCGAGGACAGGCAAAATCGACGTTTCGGACAAAAGCCCTGGGCTTTTGTCCGAAACGTCGATTTTGCCTGTCCTCGGATGCTGCCTGAATTGCTGTGCTCTTCCAGCACCACTGATCCAGAATCTGGTTTCCAGCATCTGCAGTCATTGTTTTTACCACATACAGCACTGCCCTACACATCTCTGTCAAAGCTGCTCATTACTTCAAGGCCTTCGGGAATTAAGTAAAACTATTTGTTCCGCTATGAACCACTTCATAGAATACTATCCCCTGCTTCCTGTACGTTCAGCAGCAAGTGTAAGGGGCTCGTCAACCTCTTTTTTAGTCAGTGCGAGATCGTTCCATGGGCCATCTCAGTCACTTCCTTGCCTCTCCCACCAGACTGCCAGGCTGGACGTTTCTTCAGGTTCCCCTGGGCTGAGGCTCTAAGCTTGCATCTTTCTCTAGCTCTCATCCTATTCCCCTTGTGCTCTCTTCCAGCTCATCTTGTTCATGAGACCTACTTCCTAGACTCTGGATCTGATTCCTATTGAATGTTTCCTCCTGGCCCCTCCTTAGCTTACTTGTGATGAACTCTCTCTCCTCTCGTGCTGTTCCACCTCTCCTTCAAATCTGTCTTCATCCCCTCTTTTCTCAAGATATACAATCCTTGATCCCTCCATGCTTGCAAGCCACCATGATATCTTCAATTACCCTTTCTTTCCTTGTCAAAGACATCTAGTGTATTTCTGCCAATGAAAACCATACCCATTTTTCTTGCAATCACTGAATAGTAATTGGGCCAGCTCTTATTAAAGTCACAAATAACATCCTATGCGACTCAGGCAAAAGTAAACTCTCTGTCCTTGTCATTCTTGACCTGTCTGCAGACTTTAACACAGCTGACCGTACCATCTTCTGTGGCACATCTCCACCATCACCCAGCTGAGTGGGTCAGCTCTCTCCTGATTCCGTTCTGATCTATCTAACCACAGCCAGAGAGTCATTCTCAATGGCTTCTGCACTCTTACGTCTCGGAGATCTCGGATACTCTTGCCCCACCCCCTCCTGTTTCTCAATTAAATGTTGCCCCTTAATGGCTCTATCCAGGAACACAACATCAGATATCGTGCACATGCTTGTAACATGGGTAGCGTGGTGGCACAATGGTTAACACTGCTGCCTCACAGCACTAGGAGCATGGGTTTGATTCCAGCCTTGGACAATTATCTGTGCAGTGTTTGCACATTCTCCCCGTGTCTGTGTAGGTTTCCTCTGGGTGCTCCAGTTTCATCCCTCAGTCCAAAGATGTGTAGGTTAGGTGGGTTAGCCATGGGAAATGCAGGATTACAGGGCTAGGGTAGGATGCTCTTCGGAGGGTCAGTGCAGACTTGATGCACTGAATGGCCTCTTTCTGCACTGTGGGCATTCTATAACTCCCAGCCCCATGCCAGTAGCACCTTTCCTTCCTGTCTCTGATTTGTTTGACTAACATCCTTCAGTCAAGTCGGTATTGGCGAGACCAAAACCATTGCTTTAGGGCCCAGCTTGCAAGCTCTGTTCCCTAACTCCCTGCTCCATCTCTCTCTCTCCCTGGAAACCAGCTGAGACCTTGATCTTGGAATTCATCCTGAAATAAGCTTCCAGCCAAGACCATCTACTTCCATTATTGTTATATCAGCCTTGCTGCTTCTGAATACCCTTACCCATGCCATTGCTGTCTCTTGGGCTTTTCAACACTCTCCAGATGGTCTTCCATCTTCGATCCTCCGTCACTTTGAGCTCATCCAAAATATGGATCACATGTCCTGCTCACCCATCACCGCAGCTCATTTTAGCTCTCATTGTGCCAACACCACATTTTTGGTTTAAAATCCCTCTACCATCTCACACCACCTTTACAATCTCCTCCACCATTTCTACACCTCTGAATCCTTCCAGTTCTGTCCTTGTCTGGTTTTGATGGTTATGCCTCCGGCTGCCAAGACCCTAGGCTTTAACATTCCCTCCTTAAACCTCTCCACCTCTCTACGGCTCTCTCCTCCTTTAATACCCTCCAAAAAATCCTCATGCTTTGGCAAAGCTTTCGGTCATCTATCCTAATATCTCTTCATGGTTTGGTATCATGTTTTGTCTGGTAGTCAGTCCTGTGAAACACTTTGGATTGCTTCACTGTTGAAGGTGCTATATAATCGCAGCTGCTGTTGTTGCTTAGGAATTTGAGTTATGAGAACACTATAACACAGAGAGGGTGTCAGAGGGAGCGAGTGAACAACTATTGTGGCAGGATTTGGAGAAGTGTCTAAGAGCTTGAGACAGACACTTGGAGTTTAGAAAGTTCTTAAAGACAACTTGGGAAATAGTCCCAAAGAGTTGGGAGGAAACAGACAGCTCCATGTAGTGTCTTTTTTTAATCCTTGAGATGTTGCACATAAATATATGGTCCTTACAGCTCAGGACCAGAATATTCCCCACATCTGGTCTCTGCTGAACATTATCCTCCATGTGAGTCTCTTCCCAACCAATTCCTCCAAGGATTCCACTGTATCCATCTAAAGGCGGCCTGGTGGCTCAGTGGTTAACACTGCTACCTCACAGCGCCAGGGATCTTGGGTGGCTGTGTGTGTGGAGTTTGCACATTCTCCCTGGGCCTGTGTGAGTTTTTCTATGCAGGTTAGGTGGACTAGCCATAGGAAATATGGGCTTACAGGATGTGGTGGGGGCTGGATTTGGATGGGATGTTCTTTGGAGGGTTGGTGCAGACTTAATGGGCCAAATGGTCTCTTCCCAAAATTCTAGGATTCTTCCTTATGTATGAATCTCCCCTCAACCATTCCTGATGGTATGAAAATTATAAAGGAGAGCATACCAGATAATTATCATAACGTCAGATTGACCAAGAGTAAGCCACTCAGCCCTTCATGTCAGTTCTACCATCCAATACGATAATTTTTGATCTGAAGACGGCCTCAGTTCTACCTTCCTGCCTGGCCAACTTCAGCCTTGACTAGACAGCATCAGACAATCATTATGGAATAAGGAAACTTGTTCTTTTTAAATAGAGTTAAGCAGAAAGCAGACTGATAAATGCAGTTTGTTTGTCTTGACGAATTCTGAGGGGCGCTCATTGAGATGAGGAAGTTTGAAGTAAAATTCAAAGTCAGGCAGAGTGCTTTACCACCATCACAAAACAGTTAGTAGCAAAGAGCTTTGAAATTATGTGAAGGGATGGCGATAATTCCTTATCTTTGGAACCATGCTTATGAAGCTCTTCTGTGTTCTCTCCAGTGTCTTCATATCCTTCCCCTAAAGTTCAGCACCCATAACGGTGGCATCTTCCCAGATGACCACTCTTGGCATCTTATGGTACCCAGTATGTGGTAATGGGTAAGGGATGTTTGAGGTAGTCTGCCATCACCAATCCTCCTTTATGTTGGTTTTATCTAGTGGCTATTGGTAAAGGATTCACCACTGCGGAGTATCCACAGAAATGCGCTGTTCTTAGATAGCTAAGAGGTTTCTTGCAATATAGTAATAAGCGCAACTACATTTGGTCAGGAATAATTACTAGGGTTAGGGAACTGGTAGAGATCTATTTGCTCCCTGACAAAAACTAGAGTCTTTGTTTCTAACCCCAGACTGTGTGTCACATCAGTAAAATGGGTGGGGCCAAAGTCCATGAATGTTATAATCTTCAAAACCATTACTTTAGATAAGAATATCAGTTTAACATTACCCACCTGTACTCCAGGTCCCTATTCATAAACTCCAGGATGCTACATGCTTTGTCAACTGCCTTTCCCACCTGTGATGTCATCTTGAACAACTGATGCATTTCTGCAGACGTCAAGCTCCTCCAATCAGTGGACTCGGTGGTGTAGTGCTAATGGCACTGCATTGGTGATTTAAGAGGGGCTAGCTAATACTCCAAGAGCCATAGGTTCAGAACCCATCACAGCAGCTTCCAGTCTTTAAATTCAATTGGAAGCTGTTCTCAGTTTCATGACTGATGAATCTCAAGGAAATCTGCCTCTTTGCCTGGTCTGGCCTACGTGTGACTCCAGCAATGTGGTTGATTCCTGACTGCCCTCTGAAATGGTTTAGCAGGCCATTCAGTTGAAGGGTCAAAGGTGACAAATGCTGGTCTTGCCAATGATGCCCATTAAAGAATTCGAGGAAAATCCCTTGTAACATGTTGATCAATATCCATTCCCACTCTCATCAATTTCAAGTGACTCTGAAATTATTATTCAAGTGGCACGTTGGCTCAGTGGTTAACACTGCTGCCTCACAGCGCCAGGGACCCGGGTTCAATTCCCACTTCAGGTGACTGTCTGTGTGGAGTTTGCACATTCTCCCCGTGTCTGTGTGGGTTTCCTCCCACAATCCAAAGAATTGACCATGCTAAATTGCCCATAGTGTTCAGGGATGAGTAGGCTAGGTCCATTAGTCAGGGTTAAATATAGAGTAATGGGTTTGGGTGGGACACTCTTTGGAAGGTCGGTGTGGACTTGTTGGGCTGAAGGACTTGTTTCCACACTGTAGAGATTCTATGATCTACCAGATTTGATGCTGAAACCCTGAAACTGGTTAAGCTGCAGCTGGTTGTGTTAAAAACGGATTATCATTCTTCCTCTGAATCTCTATCGAATATCCATGCTCCCTAAGGGCCTAGAAAGATATGAGAGAGACTAGCATTTATATAACATCTTTTACACCCTTAGGAAGCCCCAACCTTCTTTTTCAAGAAGGATTTAAACTTAGTTCTTAGGGTTTAAAGGGATTAAAATGTACAGAGCAGAAAATGGGATAGAGCACCAATTGGATGATCAGCCATGATAATATTGAATAGTGGAGGTGGTACAAAGGGCTTAATGGCTTACTTCTGCTTTTACTTTCTATGTTTCTATGCTTTACACCCAATAGTGTAGTTCTGAAGTATCACATAAGGAACCTGGTAGCCAGCTTGCAAAAAAGCTATGTGATAATCTGTGTTGGTTGCGGAAACAATATTTTTCATGACATCACGAAGAAACCCCTGTCATTCTTCAACCAAACCTTGTACAGGATCTGCTTGTCTCACCTACTAAGACAGTGCCAAGCATTTTGTGACATGTGTAACCCATGTTCCGCAAGGAGACATTGGGCTAAAGTGTGTAGGAAGTCAAGAAAAGCCATGCACAACACATCGCTGCACTGCAGCAAAGAGCCAACCAAGAGACAATACCAATGAATCTTTCAAAGTTCCATCTATAGCACAAGCAAGTCAATGATGTACAAAGGGTGACCACAATGTTAGAGCTCACAGATACCAGTCAGACAGTACAGATGATAAATGTGATACATCATATGGATGCCCTCAGAAAGACTAAAGTCCCTTTCTGTATCCAAGTGATATATCCCAGAAGGAACGGAAATGTTGTAAAATTGACACTAGCATTGGTATAAATACCAAACCTTTATACATCTTTGATAAAGATGTGCTATGTGTTATGCGGACTTAACATATATAGAAAACCACAAATGATATCAGATACTAAGTTTCCCTCTCTGGAATAGGTTTCCCCAGTCCCTGATGTCATATAAAAAATAAAGCTCCTACAACCTTTGAAAATTATAGACTTTGATACTGAACGAGCCTTCACTTTTTCAGTCAGCTTGAATCTTTTACATTCATTTATAGCACAGGTTCGGTCACTCAGCTGCGAGCCAGTATCTCCAACACTGTAGCACTTCTACTAGTGCACTGGAGTTTTAGTGTAGATCTTATGCCCATCTCTCGAGAATGAAGTTTGGATTCAGAAACGTCTGATTCAGAGGCAAGAGCCTTACAACACAGTCACTGCTGAAATTTATGGATCTGATTATATCATCCAGACATTGCTCTAAGTATCTGGGAGCAAAATGAGATTTTTGTTATACATTGAAACAGTTTGGAATTCCATCCCACTTTAATCTTTGATTGTGAAGGTTTATAAGTAACTGGGCATTGTTAAAATGCTTGTGTTCTATTTCGAATAATGTAAACAGGAAATCTGAGGCCCATCACTGTTTACCATATTTAACATGTGAACTTCACTCTTCTCTTTCTGAAGAGTTCCACAAGGAGAATTGGAGGGGAGAGCAGTTTCTTTCTGCAAACTATATGAAAGCCCTAAATCGCGATCAAAGTAGCTGGAGCTCTTTGTGAAGCAGACCTTCATGAGTGACTACAGATCTAGATGCTGGGTGAATTGTCAAATCTCCTGCTACAGTGACAGAAGCATGAGGAGCCCCAGTTCCATGTGAGTAATGGTGCCCCTCAGAGATTGCCCTTTCTGCAGTTTCTACAACTGAAAGTCCCACTCCAACTTCAGCTTTTGTGCACAGCTCTGCTGTCCCTGAGAGGGTCCACTGATAATCCAAACCGAAAAACTCATCACAAGATCTCGGAAAGGAAACAAAAGATTCCATATTAATTCTTGGCGCACAGGAATTTAATCCCCCGAAACGCAATTCAGATGCCTGTCCCTTTGTAATGTGTCAGGTCAGGACCCACTATTCAGTTTGTTGGCCGATGAGAGATTGATTACCTCAATCTTTTTGGTGCAAACCTAGTGCCTGGCATCGCATTAGCTCC
Source organism: Chiloscyllium plagiosum (assembly GCF_004010195.1). NCBI lineage: Eukaryota > Metazoa > Chordata > Chondrichthyes > Orectolobiformes > Hemiscylliidae > Chiloscyllium > Chiloscyllium plagiosum. The sequence goes on along the minus strand of NC_057743.1, from coordinate 6,295,780 downwards.
TGTTTTTCTTTTCACTTTTCTCCTCATGGAGCAAGGCAATTGACAGAAAGTCATGGCAAAGGCCCAGGGTCACATTTCACCATGGCAACTGAATCATAGAATCCCTACAGTGTGGAAAGAGGCCATTGGGCCCATTGAGTCCACACCCACCATCAGAAGAGCAATCCGACCCCCCACACTCCCTATCCCTGCAACCTTGCATTCCCCATGGCTAATCCACGTTGCCTCCACATCCTAGGGCACAATGGTCAATTTAGCACGGCCAATCCATCTAACCTGTACAACCTTGGACTGTAGGAGGAAACCAGACCACCCTGAGGAAACCCACACAGATGGGGGGAGAATGTGTGAACTCCACACAGACAGCCCCCAAGGGTAGAATCGAACCCAGGTTCCTGGCACTGTGAGGCATCAATGCTAACCCCAGAGCCATCATGCCGCCCACAGCAGTTGGTGGAATTTCAATTTAATTCAATAGTAAAAATCTAGATTGAAAACTCATCTCAGTAACAGTGGCCAGGTAACTTCTGTTTATTGTTGCAAAAATCCATCTGTCTTTAAAGAGGGCAATTTGCCAATGTTACCTCCAATGACTCCAGGGCAACAGCAATGCAATTGACTCTCAACTGCCTTCTGAGATGGCACTAGTAAACACTCAGTTCAGGGGCAATTAGGGACAAGTGAAAACCGCTGCTATGGCCAGAGATCCCCACATCCCATGAGAAAATGTTAACAGAGGGAATTTCATGGCGTCTAAGTCAACTGGTAATAAATAAGTGGAATCTTGACCTGTGTAAATAGGGATATGCAGGACCAAAACCAAGGCATCATGTAAAATCTTTAGCAAACATTAGTCCAGCGCCACCTGGAGCATTGTTCTGGAAATTCTGATCAGGATCAGAAACCCGGATTCCAACAAGAATAGGATTAAACATTGCCTGCTTTCCTTTACATGTCCTGTAATGCTGGACATTTCTGGACAGCGGCCTCATGTAAAGGACCTGTCCAGGTATCCATGAATCCAGCAGCAGAGAGAACTGGTTTTGCAGCAGTCAGCGTACAGTGTTCTGCAGCACAGAGTGCTGTCGAGTTAGAGAGTCACACAGCACAGAAACAGACCCTTCGCTCCAACTCATCCATGCTGACCAAGTTTCCCAAACTAAACTAGTCCCACTTGCCTGTGGTTGACCCACATCCCTCGAAACCTTTCCTATTCATGTACCTGTCCAAATGTTTTTGAAGTGTTGTAACTGTACTTGCATCTACCACTTCCTCTGGCAGTTCATTCCACATCTAGCCCTGCGAGAAAAAGTTGCCCTGGTGATCCCTTTGAAATAATTCTCTTCTCACTTTAAAAATATGGCTCCTAGTTTTGAATTCCCCCCATGTTAGGGAAAGGACCTTTGCTATTCACCTTATCAATATCCCTCATGATGTTAGAAACCTCTATAAGGTCACCCCTCATCCTCTTATACTCCAGTGAAAAACAGTCACAGGCTATCCAGCCTCATAACTCAAAATATTCAGTCCCAGCAATATCTTTGTAAATTTTTTCCTGAACCCCCACCAATTTAACATTATCCTCCCTACAGTAGAGTGATCAGAACTGTACACAGTACTTCAGAAGTGGCCTCACAAAGTCCTGTATTAATATGACATCTCAAGTCCTATACTCAATGATCTGAGTAATGAAGGGAAGTATGCTAAATACCTTCTTAAACACCCTGTCTACCTGCGATGTAACTTTCAAAGAACTGTGTACCTGAACCCCTAAGTCTTTCTGTTTGACAATACCATCCAGGGCCCTCTTCTGAACTGTATAAGTCATGTCCTTGTTTTTTTTACCAAGGTGTAATACCTCACATTTATCCAAATTAAACTCCACCTGCCATACCTTAGCCATTGGCCAATTGATCAGGATCCCTTTGTGATCTTAGATAACCTTCTTCCTTGTCAATTCTATCACCGATTTTGGTGTCATCCACAAACCTACCAACCAGGCCTTCCAAATTCACATCCAAATTGTTTATATAAATGACAAACAAATGTGGACACAGCTAACTTTGCTAATTAGTTTACCATGGGGAACCTTGTCGAAGGCTTTACTAAAGTCCATGAAGACAGCATCTGCCCTCATCAATCATTTTGTTAATGTCCTCAAAAAACTCAGACAAGTTTGTGAGACACGATTTCTCACGCATCAAGCCACTTTGACAACTCCTGTGAAAGGGTAAGCATGAGGTGTAAGCATGGTGTGCCAGCAGGGTAGGTGTGACAGTGCCATGTGGGGCAGAGGCAGGTGGGTGGGTGCCAGCTAGGCAGGTGACAGGTCAGTGATGGCGTGTTCAGGGTATGTCATAGATGATGGGCCAGGCTTCAGTGATGATTGGGAAAGCAACCTTAGCAGGGAGGGGAAGGGGTCGGGAAGGTTGGAGGCATGGAGCTGGAATGTTGGGCCCATCAGGATCAGTTTAGGAGTTGTAATTGACCTGTTTTGGGATGACTAGGAGAAAGTAAAGACTGCAGATGCCGGAGATCAGAGTCAAAAGTTGTGGAGCTGGAAAAGCACAGCCGGTCAGGCAGCAACCGAGAAGCAGGAGAGTCAACGTTTTGAGCATAAGGTCTTCATCAGGAATGAGGCCAGAGATCCCCACATTCCATCAGGGAATCTTAACAGAGGTGAGTTGCTCATCACAGTATCCTAGCCTCTGACCTGATCTTGGGACACAATGTCCCACATCCTTCGGTAACCAGAGAATTATTGGAACAGTGTAGACAGGTGTTTGTGGGCAGAACCATTCATTTTGCTGCTAGCCAATTCGCTACATTGTAACTCTCAGTCACAGAAATCAGAGCCTTCCAACTCGCTTAAGGTCCAGAAAAAAATACAGGATGATAAACCTATTCTACCTGCTGGATAACTATTAAGTTGAGGATAACTATTAAGTTACCTGCAAACTCCTGTCTACACTGCTCCAACCAACCCCTGATTATAGAAATATGTGGGACATTGTGACCAAGAGCAGGCCAGAGGCTAGGGATACTGTGGGGAGCAAATTACCTCACCCACCCCAAGGACATAACACCAAGAACTGCATTCCTGATGAAGCGCTTATGCTCGAAATATCGATTCTCCTGCTCCTCGGATGCTGCCTGCCCGACTGTGGTTTTGCAGCACCACATGTTTTGAGTTTGTTCTGGGATGACATTTGGTCAAGATTGTCAAGGGTCTAAGGTGGCTATAACAGACCAAGAGTGGGTTATTTGGGAGAGTCAGTTGGTAAGACTGGGGGTCAGATTAATAGCTATCCAGCAGGTACAGTAGATTTCTCATTCTGTATTTTCTTCTGGACCTTAAGCGAGTTGGAAGGCTCTGATTTCTGTGAGTGTAGTGGATCATCTGAGAGTTACAGTGTAATGTAATTGGCCAGCAGCAAACCGAATTGATCTGCCCACAAAACCTTGTCTACACGATTCTCCGGTTAACGAAATATGTGGGACCTCCTGACTCACCAAAGCCTGTCCACCATCTACAAGGCACAAGTCAGGAGTGTGATGGAATACTCCCGACTTGTCTGGAGGTCTAACAATACTCAAGAAACTCGACATCATCCAGGATAAATCAATACTATTTCCACAAGCATCCACGCCCTCCACCACTGACACTCAATAACAGCAATGTGTACTATTTACAAGATGCCTTGCAGGAATTCACCAAAGATCCTTCAGCAGCATCTTCTGAACCTATGACTTCTAACTCCAAGGAGGACATGGGCAGCATATGTAGGGGAATGGCACCATCTTCCATGATACACACCATCTTGATTTGGAAATGTAGCACTGTTCATTCAGAATAGTAGTGTTAGAAATCTAAATCTTCCTTCCTAATCTTGGGTCTCTACATCCCAAGGACTGCAGCAATCAAGATGGTAATTCATCACCATCAACTCCGAGGAGTTAGGGATGAGTAATAAATGCTGACCCATCCAGCGATACCCACATCCCATGAATGAATAAAACCACAACCTGAGCATCCTACTTTAGCTTAGTTGTGAATGGTCTGAAGAAGATACAGAAGAAATTTACTTGCATGATCCCAACAATGAGTAATTACAATTATCGGGATAATCTTTAGAAACTGGAGGTTTATTTTGTCCATTGAACAGAAAAGGATAAAAATGGAAATTGCTGGAAACAGAGATCTGCAGCCATTTCTGTTTCACGCTAATGAGCTTTTCTCAGGTCAGAGGCCTGCAATGTTGACTTTGACACTCTCTCCACAGATGCCGCCAGTATTTCCAACTTTTACAGATGGTATTTCAGGTTTTTAGGATCTGCGGTTTCTGCTTTGGTGTGAAGAAACCTGAAAAATGCATTTAAATATTTGAAGGCTTTTGCTGGATTTAGGAAAGGGAGACAGTTTCAATAGTGAAAGATCAATGAGCTAACAGCACTGATTATCAATGATTAAGAAGCAATTACTTGAGAAAAGGGTCTATCTGTCAGGATTTGGAATCCACTGCCTGGTATTAGGAACAGATATATTTGTGGCTTTTTAAAATCCTTCTGAAGGTGAGAAAAACTGCAGGACTATAGGGAAGAATTGAGTTGTGGAATGAACTAGATTAATCATCAAAAGAGATGACACAGATTTGATGGGCAGAGTGGTCCCTCTCCTTTTCTGTGTTGTACTATTCATCAACTCTATGAATTTCATCTAAGTGCTAATATAGTAACTGTTCGCTCAGCTTAAAGTTCACTGTTTTATTAAACCTTTAGCCTACAATTTAAATTGACATTAATGGTACATTTAAGGGTCAACACAACTATCTTGTGTGCCTTGTTATGCTGATAGTGAAATGGGCACCATGCCCATGACCAACCTCACTGTCAGAGTTGGAACTCGAGCGGACCAGCTGAAGGCTAGCTGTTGGATCCGTATAACTGAAGCCTGTACTTTGCTGAGTCACAGAATGAGAGGCACAGCGCAGAATTGACTTGAAACAGTCTCCACTTCCCATCATTATAATGCTGATTTTGAAATGTCATTCAAAGGGCAATGCGGGGGCTTTGGGGGAGAACGGTAGTGATAAAGGTCACTGAGCTAGTTGTTCCAGAACAGTAATGTTCTGCGGGGTCTGGGTTCAAATCCCACCATGGCAGGTGGAAGAAATTTGAATTCCATATGGAAAAAAATAAATCTGGTGTTGGGGAAAACATCTAGCCTAATTCTAACTACTATTAATTGTTGCTGAAAACATGAACCTAAAACTGTTCTGAGGAAGGGTCACCAGACCTGAAACATTAACTCTGATTTCTCTTTACAGATGCTGCCAGACAGCTGAGTGTTTCCAGCAATTTCTGTTTTTGTTGCTAAAAATCTAACTAATGACCTTTAGGGTTGCTTTAATTTGATTTATTACTGTCCCGTGTACTGAGGTACAGTGAAAATGTTGTCTTGCATAATTTAGAGGCAGATCATACTATACAAGTGTATCAGGATAATAGAACAGAGTGCAGGATACCATATTAAAGCTACCAAGAAGGTACAGAGAGAGAGGTCAACATTAACGTTAAAGAGATCCATTCAAAAGTCTCATAAGAGCAGGAAAGAAGCTGTTCTTGAATCTTTAAAGCAGGAAATCTGCTGTTCTTACCTGGCCTACATGTGACTCCAGACCCACAGCATGTATATGACTCTTAGCTGCCCTCTGGGCAATAAGTGCTGGCCCACCCAGTGATGCCCACATTTCTCTGAATGTATAATTCTTTGAAAATGCCCAGATCCCACCCTGATACTATCACATTGTCCATGCATTTGCCTACGTTCAACTGCAAACCTTTGTTTTCTCCCAGAAAGTCACCTGGATATAGGATTCCCCAAATGAACAATTCATCTTTCCACAAATTGTATGTTCCCTGGAAACTATTGGCCGACTGCTGTACTTACTGATGGACAATTAGCAGTCTGACTGCCAAGATCAGATTCTAAGATTATTAAGAAGTAGATGTAAGGGAGGGAAGGCCGACCCCTATACTATGTCGAGGTTGAAATGCAATAATGTACAAATGTCCCTCCTGGTCTGCCATAGTCAGGTGACCTCTACCATGAGCTACACAGGTGGCAGGCAGCCATCTTATAGACACGTCAATAACTAATTTCATTCTGATTATAACACACAGCAAAGTTCATTAGGTAGGTGTAATTGGGGTCATCAAAAGCTCCACTTTTGTTGTTACTCATTCATGAGATGAGGACGTTGCTGGCTAGACTAGCATTTGTCACTATCCCTAATTGTCCACAGGACAGTTAAGAATCAACTATGTTGCTGTGAGTCTGGAGTCACATGTCGGCCTGACCAGCTGTTTCTTTCCTTAAAGGGCATTTCTGGCAACCTCTACATGGTCATTATTAGACTCTTAATTCCAGTTGTTAATTGAATTCAAATTCCACCATCTGCCATGGCAGGATTCAAACCCAGGACATTACCTGGGTCTCTGGATTAGCAGTCCAGTGATAATACCACTCGGCTATCATCCCACCTGGTGCCATCATGTTGCTTGAGAGGGACATTGCGTACCGAGGACGCCACAGCTTCTCTGTGTTAGGCCTAGGTGGACCCTGAAATGAAGGCTCCACAATGAGGTTGAAGTGTCTGAAGTGTGTTCCAAACCACTTGATATCCAATGAATCATGTCAGCTTCTCTCTGCCTTCTGCCATACTGGCTGCTCTTAAAGGGACCCTGCTTCACTGGTGCAACATTCTGTCAGAGCGATTAGTCTGGAATATTATCCCTAACTTGTGAGACTGAGAGGTTGGGATCTGTTCTGGTGCAAGTGATGAACAATGGTGGATGTGTGCAGCACATGCATGCTGAAGTTATTCCTGTCTGTCTGAAGGACTAATGGTTTGCAAAGAGAAAGGACAGAGGCTCAGGTCAGTAGAACCTTGCGCGTGTTTATCCTTATCCTGTACATCAAGAGTAATTCAGTGAGGCTGCCCAGCAACCCTTGTTGAAGAAGAGTATTTCCAGACAGCATATCTCAAGATGGCTGTCAACGTAGACCCGCTCCTGGAGAAACCAGTAAAGAGTATTGTGTTATGGGATGTGGGTGTCACTGGCTGGATCAGCATTTATGACCCATGTCTGATTGCCCTTGAGTTATAGGTAATTTGGTGCAGGGACACTCACAGTGATGTTGGTAAAAGGAATTCCAGGATTTGACCCCTCGACACTGAACGAGCAGCGATATATTTCCAAGTCAGGATGGAGGGGATCTTTTATGTGGTGGTGTTCCCCTGTACCTGCTGCCCTTGTCCTTCTTGATGGAAGTGGCCATGGGTTTGAAAGGTGCTGTCTAAGGAACCTTGGTGAATTTTGGCAGTGCATCTTGTAGATGGTGTTGGGAAGAGAAAGCATAGAGACCCAGACACTACACGGCCTGTCCTAGCTGTTGACAAAATCACAACAGTGCTTTAAAGTCCAGTCCTCCTCGTCAGGAGGTACTCAGACACAGTCTCAACCTGAGTACAACATCATAGTCATTGTGGCTAATATGAGTAAAGATCTTCAATAGTGTCAACATAATACTGTATTGTCCTTCCTATTTTAACAACAAGTGACATTTATACATCACGTTGATCACTGCAGAACTACCGTGAAATGCCTCACTGGGGATTATCAAGTAAAATTATAAAATCAAGGCTCCCACTTTGGTGTGGTGCAGTGGCTCAGTTGTTAGTGCTGCTGCCCCACAGTGTCAGGGACCTGGGTTCGATTCTAGCCTCAGGCGATTGCCAATGTGGAGTTTGCATATTCTCCTCGTGTCTGTGCAGGTTCTCTTTGGTTTCCTCCCAGGTTAGGTGGATTGGCCATACTAAATTTCCCCAGAGTGTCCAGGGATGCACAGGCTAGGGGGAATTAGCCTTGAGGAATGCAAGTTTGGGGCGGGTCTGTGTGCAGTGCTCTTCAGAGGGTCAGTGTGGACTTGATGGGCTGAATGGACTGCTTTCGCACAGTCAGGATTCTATGGTAAGGGGAATGGTAAAAATCACATGGCTAATGGCATAATCAAAGAGGGAAGTTTTATGGAGCAAGTTAAAGAAGAGCAAAGTAATGAAACAGAGGAAGCAAATTCAGGGCTAGGTCTCCCCATCAAATAAATTGTGAACCATGAGCACCCCCCGAGGGGGTTAACACACTGCCAGATTTGTTGCCTGCCATTTGTCACGTTGCACAAAGAATGCAGGAAATTGTTTCCTAATAAACCGAAGCCTTGACTGAGAAGATAGTAAAGAGCAGCATTTTATATTACACCTTACAGGGGGCTCATGTGTTTAACAAAAATGGAGGCTTTTTGAAATGGAGTCACTATTCATTATGACACAGGGAACCTACAGTCTGGAAATATAAATTGCAGATGTACGTCTGTATTCACAATCAAATAAAGAATTTACTGCCATTCCAACAACCACGTTTGAACACTTGCTCCAGAGCAGCTTGGACTGCATGCAGTGTCATTTAACCATCTTGCATTATTACAGAGCACTCCACTAAGTGATAAAGTTCAGTGTCACGTCTCCTTTAGTAATGGTTATATTTAAATGAGTGTGTACAACCCTTAGAAAACCCTCCTTCAGAATAGGGATGCTGCATTACATCATGACCTCAATGCTCCAATACATCGTTATTGAAAATCCTTATCATTGTGAGGGCAGAAATGTTAACCAGTGAGACAGAACTCCCAGTGAAGCACTGATTTCCCTGAGCCAGGGTTCAACCTCCAGTCTCCAAATAAAATCTAATGTAGAAATTCATGTGTGATTACAAAGGCTAATCTCCACCCTTCCACACCAATACGCCAAAAATAGAGATTAGTACATTGGCACCGTGTTTGGTACTTCAGCATTTACTATACCCATATATGTCTGGTGCATATTACTGAGTTGTGATAAATACTACCCTTGATCATTTTACTGCGTGATAAGTATAGAGTCTTATTTTGGGAAAATGTCACACAGTAAGTCAAGAACAACAATTTGCGTTTATCAAAAATCAAAGAACTGAGAATGCTGGAAGTCAGAAATAGCTGGAAAAGCTCAGCAGATCTATGGAGAGAAAGCAGAGTTAACATTTTGTGTCCAGTGAGCTTTCTTCAGAACTTCAGTTGAACTAATGCTGCTAGGCCTGCTGAGTCTTTCCAGCTATTTCTGAGTTTATGTTGATCATTCCCTATAACTAAACATCCCAGTTCACTTTGTTCAGGGCTAAGGAAGCTAAGAGGTGCAGCACGGTGGCTCACAGCACCAGGGACCCAGGTTCGATTCCCACCTTGGGCGACTGTGTGGAGTTTGCACATTCTCCCCGAGTTTATGTGGGCTTCCACTAGGGAATTAGGGATTCTATTTCTAATTAATGTGCAGGTGCTGCATATTCTGAAGGTTGGCGCACTTTTCAGAGGCTCATAAAGAAGTTGAGGGAGGGTTTCAAGATGGATGGAGGCTCAAGGCCAAGAGCAGACTGATGGGTGAAAGGGAGAGATGTCAGGACAGGTCATTGATGATGAGGAACAGCATTGACATGGCACAATGAGATTGCATTGTATGAGTACTATGTTATTTGTTGACAGTTTTGAGTGGACTACTCTGATTGACATGCCACTCTCCCATATAATTTATTCTGTGGCAAGCCTTCGTTCCTGAAGGACTCAGCGTCTTTGCCAACACGCGTTGTTTGTACCAGACACATGTCTCCTGTCAAAGCCCTGACTCCGGGCAAACCTTTGTTCCTGAGTCAACAGAACTGACATTGTGCTGCTGACTGGCCAGTATTTGGTGAACACCATCTAATCGTGGTGTCTGGCACTCCCAAAGACATCTGGATCAGAAATGCAGCTCTATTTCTGGTTTCTCTCTCAACCTCTTTGTGGTGGTCTGACAGTTTTTATATGAAAATGACACATAAAAGTCTAATGATGACGAATTGTGTTGATATTTTTGAAACAGCACTCAGTCACATTTCCTTCATTGGTTGGTTTGAAAAAGATGTGTTGGTCGCAGAAAAATTTGGTGTGGGGGAAAGAGGGGCATCTTGTGTTTGGAGACCCACTGATTGGAGTGGTCAAGGGGAAATGATGGCCTAGTAGTATTATCGCTGGGTTATTAATCTCAAGCCCCCAGTTCTGGGGACCTGGATTTGAATCCTGCCATAGCAGATGGTAAAGTTTGAATTCTGTGAAAATCTGGAATTAAATGCCTAATCATAACCATGTTGATTGTCTGGAATAACCCATCTGGCTCACTAATAAGCTTTAGGGAAGGAAACTGCCACCTTTACCTGATCTAGCCTACATGTGACTCCAGACCAAAGCAATGTGATTGGTTCCTTAACTGCCCTCTGGGTAATTAGGGATGACTATAACTGCCGTCCACATCAATGACACCCTCCTGCTTTGAATGAATAAGAGAAAAGTAGACAGGCTGTGAATAAGGGTAGTGGTGATTTGGTTAATTCTGATCCACAGGCAACCTTAAGGGAAAGGGGGAAAGGACGTAGTTTAATAGCTAGTTGACATCTTGGCGTAGACTGTATGAGAGAATTGTGGGGCACAGTCATTGGTGGAAAAAGCTCTGCCAGCTCAACATAGGGCAGTGAGCGATTGTGAATATGTTCACCTTCTGTGCTACCCAATTATGTGGAAAGTCAACTTCAAGCTCCACAGACTATGCATTGTCCAAATGTAGCACAAAAAGTCACATCTTGACTTCCATTGCTATTGGCTTGTCCTTCAGGTAACCTCTGACCCTGTACAATTCACAAGGGTTGCTGTGTGGACAGGTGCAGGCAGCCTATTGTGGAGTTCTGCCCGATATTGTTCCCACCCAAGGGCTTTGGAGAGCTTCCTCATTGTGTTCTGTGAGAAGAGGGGCATTTTTGACTTGAAATATATCACAACTCGAAGAACTAGATAAAGTAAAAGTAATCTAGACTTTGTGCCACTTTGATCACATCAGCAATTAACCCAAGCTCTGAAGCTGAACATGAAACATTTGGTTTATGAGCATGGAATATTGACAATTCTCCTGAGTAATTGTAAAATCAGGCTGTAGAGTTTATAGCTCTTGGAGAGAATTTTTCTCAGATTCCTGGCTGATATGCATTAACATTTACAAGAGAGGCTCATAAAGAAGTTGCATTAACATTTACAAGAGAGCAGTCTTTGATTGTAATGTGCTTTGAGGTGTAACAAAATTGTTATTGAGGGAGCCCAGCGAAGGTTCAATGGACTGATTCCAGGATGACAGGACTGACATATGGGGAAAGATTGGATCGACTGGGCTTGTACTCACTCGAATTTAGAAGAATGGGGGAGGCAGTCTCATAGAAACATAAAATCCGGCTGGGACTGGACAGACTAGATGTGGGAAGACTGTTTTTGATTTTGGGGAATTACAGAACTAGGAGTCACAGTCTTAGATTAAAGGTAAGCCATTCAGGACTGAGATGAGTGAAAATATTTTTCACTCGGAGAGTTGTGAACCTGTGGAATTCTCTCCCACAAGAAGCTGTTGGGGTCAGTTCGTTAAATATATTCAAGAGGGAGCGGTACATGGCCCTTATGGCTAAAGGGATCAAAGGGAGAGGGCAGGAATGGGATACTGAGATTGAATAATCAGCCATGATTGGATCGAACGGTGGTGTAGGCTCGAAGGGCCGAATGGCCTACGCCTGCAGCTATTTTCTATGTTTCTATGAAAAGTGTTGTGTAAATGCAAGACTTTCTTTCATCTTGGAAATCCCTTGAAAAACACACCAAACTTAAACACACTCTGCACAAAATCCGTAATAGTCAACAGTGGTGGAGAAAGGAAGGAACCATTTGATATCAGTTCCTTCTGATTTGACCATCATTGCGTCACAAGTTCAAACACTTTCACCTCAATAAACTCAAAAGAATAAAAACAGAAAGTGCCAAAATTATTTAGCAGGACTGATGAGCTCTGCAGAGACAGCTAGAGTTAATGCTCTGAGTCTGATATGACCCTTATTATATCATGACGATTTCAAGAGGAGTCCTCTCTCTACAGATGCTGCCAGGTCAGCTGAATTCCTCCAATATTCTGTGTTTCTTTCAGATTTCCAACCTTTGCAGTTTTATTTTCTTTTGTTAATAAAGACATAATGTTCACAACTCTCTGCATGAAGAAATTCTTCCTCATCTCAGTCCTGAAAGGCTTACCTATTGTTCTTAGACTGTGATCCCTAGTTCTGGACTTCCCCAACTTTGGGAACAGGACTATAGTGAGGCCTCTTCTGGAGAACTGTGTCCAGTTCTGGTCGCCCTGTTATAGGAAGGATATTATTAAGCAGGAGAGGGTTCAGAAGAGATTCACCAGGATGTTGCTGGGAATGGAGAGTTTGAGTTATAAGGAGAGGTTGGATTTTTGGGACTTTTTTCACTGGAGTGTAGGAGGTCAAGGGGTGACCTTATAGAGGTTTCTAAAATCATGAGGGGTATGGATAAGGTGAATAGCAGCTGTCTTTTCTCTAGGGTGGGGATTTCAAGACTAGGGGGCATATTTTCAATGTGAGAGGAGAAAGATTTTTAAGACATGAAGGGCAACTTTTTTATACAACATGGTTCGTGTATGGAATGAACTGCCAGAGGAAGTGGTGGATGCAGGTACCGTTACAACATTTGGCTAAATACATGAGCAAGAAATGTTTGGGGGGGATATGGACCAAGCGCAGGCAGGTGGGACCAGTTTAGCTTGGCATTATGGTCGGTATGGACTTGTTGGATCGAAAAGTCTATTTCCGTGGTGTGTAATTCTATGATTCCATAAAGACATTTGGAATAAGATAGTATAAATATTGCAGCTCTGGTGATGTTTGTGGCAAATGAGACTGACATGGGAAGATGAAATATTAATTACAGGGATTGTTCAACAAGTGGTACAGTCAAACCAGTCATGGAGCTGCTGGAGATCTCTGCGAGGGTGGATTCATCCGTTATGACCAAACTAATCTGTTTGAAATATGTACAATGAGGATTTGTACATTTTAATAGCCTTTTATGTGATCTAGTAGTGTGTGTGTTTCGTGTGTGTTGCATTGTGTTGTGCATGTGTGTGATGTGTGTGTCTATATTTGTGTGTTGCATACGTGTTTTATGTTTGCTTGTGTGTATTGCATCATTATGTGCATTGCATGTGTGTATGTGTTTTGCGTTTGTATGTGCGTGTTACATGTGTGTGTGTTGTATGCATATGCTTTAAGTTGATCTTTCCCTGTGTACCTTCTCTGCAGCTGGAACACTGCACTTGTGTGGTGTAATTTGCCTGCAGAGTACACAAATCAACACACTTCTCGTATGTCTGACAACAATAAATCAAATAAAAATGTATGTTGTGTGTGCCTGTTTATGTATGGGTGTTTTGTGAATGTATGTGTTTTGTTGTGTTGCAGGTGTATTTATGTGTGATTATAAGTGAACGCTATAAAGTGCATGTCTGTCTGGGGAATGCAGGAAAGCAGTAGTTATTTTGTGCAGCACTGTCAAGCTTCAGCTCGGCTTGAGTAGCCCTGAGTCATCTCCTGTAGAGTTTATCCTCTGCTCAATGAAGCGTGAGTTAGGTCCCATATTCACAACCTCTGTGAAGGCTGTTCGAATAGTAGATACTGAGCTGTGCAGAGTTAAGGGTTAACTATCGAGTATGCTTATCGGAAGCTACGTCAATGATAATGACATGATCACATGATTGTGGAGAGACGCTGAAGAGTGAACCAAGATCCTAGAGCTCATGTAGAGCCAGAACATACATTGTATCTTGGAAAAATTCTCAGATGTGAGGAATTTGGCTAAAATGTTCCGCTTTGTTATCGCAATTGGGCATTGCAGCTGGGATTTTCACACATTTTGATATCATGAAAGACAACTCTGAACAGTCATACCCTCACAATTCGTAACCTGCTGTTTTCCATCCTTGAAACGTGAGGCACCAGGAGGTCAGGGGTCACTCCAGGAATTGCGCCCTAGCATGTAGCAGGCTTTACGGGAAAAGAGCGAAGAATTCAGGAACTGACTGCATGCATTAAATTCCGAAAATAATAAATTGCTCAAAACTCACGGTACAGCTGTTATGGGATGTACAATATTGAAGCAATTAACATAATAAACAGCAGCTGCTCCTTGGAACAATGCTGCAGGCTGAAAGATAGCGATTCTCTGGGACATCTCAGAACAGTCGCACACACATTGAAGCAATCTGGCTTCATTGCCAGTGCAACCCGGCATCTTCTGTGTCAGTTTTTTCGAAAAGGAAGACACCACAGAACTCAGTTTGTAGAGTGTCGCCTTAACCCCTTATTAACATGCCATCTAATCACCGTCACAAACAAGGCACCATCTTTATTTAAAAATCCTCAGCCAATGGTTTTTAATTTGTTTAAAAACACGGCAAGGTCTGGAGAAGGGAGACAGTTGGCATGGACATTTGTGCTAGGCAAGTTAAAACATCTCGGAGAATCCAGAACAAGACAGGCCAAAATGCTACGGGGACAGAGGACCCTTCAATCTGATCAACACCAGATCTTGCAGGTTAAGGCTCTGTTTAGTACATTGTGATAGTTTGGTCACAGAGTGGTGGTTAGCACAGAGTCACAGAGCTGTACAGGATGGAAACAGACTAACTCAACCATGCTGACCAGATATCCGGAATTAATCGAGTCTCATTTGCCAGCATTTGGCCCCTGTCCCTCTAAACCCTTTGGAGAAAGAAGAGGGTTGAACCCATCAAAACCCCCCACTGATTTCCACGTCAGGTTTTCCTGACAGATAGTTTGAGAGTTTCACAAGATCACAGCCTGTAGCGAGTTAGGTTGTTAACAAGTATAACGAGCAATAATGCCCGCCACATGGAAACTGTCGACTGGTGACAATATTGTCATGCCACTCAAGGAAAGTTAAGGGGCACAGGGGAATGGGAAGTATTTGGCGGATTAATGGGCATTGAGGTGACTAGCTTACCATTGTTCATGGCACTCAGAGCCTGGTAAGATTCCACCTTGTGTTTCAAAGGGATCCTCCATTATTCCTCAAAACTCCAGTGAATATAGGCCCAGTCAGTCAACCTAATTTCTCCTCATGATAAACCTGACATCCAGGAATCTGTATAATAGAGTCACAGATGTACAGCACGGAAACATACTCTTCAATCCAACTCATCCATGCCAATGAGATATCCTAATTTAATCCATTCCCATTTGCCAGCATTTGACCCATATCCCTCTAACCCCTTCCTATTCATATGCCCAACCAGATGCCTTTTAAATGTTGTAATTGTACCAGCCTCCACCACTTCCTCTGGCAGCTCATTCCATTCACGCACTACCCCCTGCATTAAAAAATTGCCCCTTAGGTCCCTTTTCAATCTTTCCCCTCTCATCTTAAACCTATGGCCTCTAGCTTTGGACTCCCTTACCCTGTGGAAAAGACCTTGACTCTTCACCCTATCTATGCCCTTCATGTTTTTATAAACCTCTACAAGGTCACCCTTCAGCCTCCACCTGTCCAGGGAAAATAGCCCCAGCCTATTAAACGTATAGCTCAAATCCGTCAACTCTGGAAAAGTCCTTATAAATCTTTTCTGATCTTTCTCAAGTTTCCCAACACCTTTTCTATAGCAGGGAGACCAGAATTGAATGCACCTCTCCAAACGTGGCCTAACCAATGTCCTGTATTCTGACATGCTCTTTATGAGGAATAATTGACACTGAAAATGTCTGACAGCCCCTATTACAAGTCCACATGACACTTTGATGGGTCGACTTATATTTGTTGGTTTCTACTGGAACAGTCTTGAGTCTCTTTCACTGCCAGCAATCTTTCTCAGAGGAATCAGTCTACATTATTGAGTGTCACTGGGCAAGGCAAGTGCCAGTATCAGATAGAGCGTATTTATATAATTACGAGTTACATTACATCAGAGCTATATCATTGTCTTCAGTAAGTCATCTGTTTTAAGATGAAGCACACATTGCTGTCGCTGAAACATGCTAAAGCCTGATAGGTAACAGGCACGGATGAGCCCCTATTGACACAGCCCTTTATGTGCTTAAAGGCAGAGTGTGTCATAGAGTCAGAGAGTCATACAGCACGAAAACAGTCCCTTCGGTCCAACCAGTCCGTGCTGACCACAATCCCAAACTAAACTAGTCCCACCTGCCTGTGCTTGGCCCATATCCCTCCAAACATTTCTTATTCATGTACTTACCTCAATGTCTTTTAAACATTGTAACTGTACCTGCATCCACCACTTCCTCAGGAAGTTCATTCCACACACGAATAGCTCTCTGTATAATAAAATTGCCCCTCATGAGTTTTTAATAAATCTTTCTCCACCTCCAACACACTGCATCCACCTGGACACCCCGCGCTGGCCTATTACCCGCCCTCGACCGCTTCATTTCCAACTGCCGCCGGGACATTAACCACCTCAACCTGTCTACCCCCCTCCCCCACTCCAACCTCTCACCCTC